>NC_091216.1:24041671-24374171 GCF_040958095.1 Procambarus clarkii | reverse complement strand
AAAATAGCGAGAAGTGTTCGAAGACCTTCTATATGATCTTTGGTGTTACTTCACATGCAGATATTAACTCCTTTTACTGCTTGCTAGAGCGACACATTTCTACTGAAACAAGTCAGTATATATGTATACCATACATAGACTTGTTTTATTTGCATACTAGAAGGGTACTGACACTTCTCGGGAAATGGAAACCACAGCTTCACTACACATTATCTTCATCACTGTAACAATCTTAACTATACACTATCTTCATCCCTCTAACATCTTTATCTTTTAAGATGTTATCCTTCTTCATCTTTAACAACTATCATCACTGTATCATATACAGATGCCACAGTTACCACACTGAAAGATGAGAGAATGTTACAGCACTTTCAGCCCAGTAGGTGATCATCATCAGTAGCTGCTGAAGAATAGTTGGGCTACTGAAGAAGGCCTCATATTGGGTTAGAAGCGTTATAGCATTACATCATCTTTCAGTGTGGTTAACTGTGGCATTAATGCGATCAGTGTTGTAGGTCATTTAACACGGACGACATATTAAATGAATTTATGTTGTATCTCGAAAGGTATTAATATAAAATATTAGCAATGAATTCGTATTATAATTAATTGTTACAGGATGTGGCCTGTAAAAACGATTGGATGGCTGGATGGATGTTTCCGAATAACAGAGGATCACTATACTTTTTTCGTACAATATAATTAAAAAGGGATTGAACCAAACAATTTCATGTTCTAAAATGCTTTTTGTAGTCAATAGCATGGCAATAAAAAGTCTTTTTGTAGTCCATGACTGCAATCAATACCTATAATAAACTGTTTTTTAAATTATATTCATAAGCATACCATGACTGCAGTCAGTACCTGAAATATACTTTTATTTTAATTATTATACATTTTGTTATATACAGACGTGAACTTCACCGGTGTACCCCGCTTCTCGGTGAATAGTATGCCAATAGGTTGGTCAGTAAGCACTAGTGTTGTCCTAATAAACCTCTAGGTCGGAATCCCATCACCATGCTATTTATTCGTAAGTCTTTAATATAACGTGTTCTTACAATTTTGTGTTGTGAATAACACATTTGTAATAGTTGGAACATGGACTGTGTTCTTCGGTAATTTTGTTGTAATGGACACTTTTTTGGGCCTGAGTCTGGACCTATAATATTCTGTGTTCATGAATAATAATGTGTCATGGGATATATACACACAGAGTGACACTTGCTTTTCGGTATATATGTTTTCAATTTACAATTTACATGAGTCTTGGAATATGTTCAGGACTTTTTGCTGGTTGATGAGTTACCAATTGTTGTGGCCTGAATAACCTTCCAAAAGTTGATAGGCTTGAAGCCCAACTCCAAACCATGATAATGTGATAAGGAATATATACACTTAGAGGAGTTTCCCACTTCTCGATGTATATACACTGAGTTTACTTTAGTTCTGGATTATGTTCAAGAATAAAGTATGCTTGCTGGTTGGCCAGTAAGCAATTGTGGTGATCTTAATAACCTGCTAAAGGTGGATGGACCAGGTGATGATGTGTGACTGAGTAGGATCTAAGATCTGTGGAAATAATGTACCCCCCCCCCCCCTTACGTCATCGATACTCTTTTTAAACAAACCTAATCTAACAAAAATATGAAATAACATTTTGTGTCTTATAAATGGTGTGTGATGTGTCCCTATGACGCCATAATGTTCATACCGGCACAGGTATTTAGATCATATCGGTGTACGTGTGACGAAATTCTCAAGATCACACCGCAGCTGTTGTTGAAATTTCTCATTACTGTTGGTCTCCATCTCTCGCAAGTACTGGACCACAGTTTTCCCTCCCGGTGTGAATTGGCAGTACAGATCAGTGTGTGGCACCGAGTGATTAGTGGTTAAGGACCAGGTGCCAGATGGGGCGTCGGAGGTATATAATGTGGAGACGATGGGTGGTGGACAGTGTGGACTGTGACTCCCTGACAAGTGAACACCTTCAGGTCCCCAAGATGGTCTCCAGGGCTGTAAGTCGCGGAGATTGTTAATATTAATGCTGAGACACTGCTTGAAAACCGTTGATCATTACATTTAATGTTAAAAACAGTGTAGTTTGAACTACTCTGTTGCTCTAATGAACCGACTGAATGTTCTCTCTAATAAGTATGGGTTGTTGCTTAAATTTGTTTGCATGATACGAGCATCTGTTCCTGAGCCGATTTAGGTGTCGGGAACCTGATCAAATGACCTTGTTTATTGTCATGTCTGATATTATAAATCTGACTACAGATTACTAACTTCTATTGATCTCTCCTTACGCTACACCGAAGAAATTCTTCCTTATTTCACTGGCTCACATAAGAACAGTTCACGTTTCCTTACACCTGATTCCTCTATTCACCTAGTCGTTGCCTAGGACTAATCAGACCTCGATAATCCTTACGGGCTTCTTGTCCTCGACAATTCTAAGCATGAAACCTTAAGTATTTTATATTTTGTGATCATGTCTAACGTTTTATATATCTTTGCATATTCTTGATTAAGTTATTGTGTTAACAATAATATAATATACACACATGTAAACACTGTATCAAGTAAATGCTTATTTGTTTGCAGATAATGATTACATTGGTGGTGTCCGGCTTCGCGGTGGCGGCTCTTGCAAACCCGGAAGCAGTTGCTGGGGTAGCTGCCGGCTACGGCAGAGGGTATGGCGGATTTGGCAGTAGTTTAGGCAGTTACAGTGGCTTTGGAGGGTTCCGTGGGATATCCGGTGGGTATGGAGGGTCTGCACGTAGATATGGCTACGGCGGTGGCTACGGAAGCGGCTACGGTGGTGGATATGGCGGTGGCTACGGTGGTGGATATGGCGGTGGCTACGGTGGTGGATATGGCGGTGGCTACGGAAGCAGCTACGGTGGTGGATATGGTGGTGGCTACGGTAGCAGCTACGGTGGTGGATATGGCGGTGGCTATGGAAGCGGCTATGGTGGTGTCTCTGGAGGTTACGGATATGGAAGCGGATATGGTGGTGTCTCTGGAGTTCACGGATATGGCCGCTAAGTACATTTAAATGAACAACATATACAGTCTTTGCAATTTTTATTTATATTTTGGTTAGTCAGTCTGGAAAATTTGAGCAATAATTTTCTGGAAAAATGTCATAAACTACTAATTTAATTATAATTACTCTTAATATTTTTTCATCGTGATAGACTGATAATTGTTAGAATGTATATTTTTGAGAATACAATGAACTTATATACTAATGTACATATATTTAAAAAATAAAGCATTTGAGAGTACTCAGTAAAATATTATGTATTAAATACAGTTGCATATGTCCTGGGGACCATTCAGGCTTGTTCGCATATATATATATATATATATATATATATATATATATATATATATATATATATATATATATATATATATATATATATATATATATATATATATATATATATATATATATATATATATATCTGCTTAAACAGCCAAGGTTTCCCCTTGCGGCCTGACAAAATCTTGAGTCTCTAACTTTCCACAGTCGACGCCGGTTTACAAGTCGTCGTTTGCGCTTATCAGTACACAAAACTCACACATCAAATTTTGACTTTCGAAAACTCTTAATACAATCGCTTAAACGAGCAGATATCCGGTTATTCACAAAACCAGGTCGCTAGCCATTTCTTCTTCTAAGTAGTTATTCAGCCACACAATCACCCATCCAACCACACAATCAGCCATGCAATCACACAGTTACCCAGCTAATGCTCAATGTCAAACTATTTGTGTCATGTGCATTCAGCCTTTAGTCTCCAGAGAAATTTCTTAACTGATTGCCAGATCATAAATAAGTGATCATGCTAGTAAGTGATCATGTTAGTAAGAGATCATGCTAGTATAAGACCATCTCTAAATGTTTACCAACGTGCCACTGGATAAATTATATTGGCCTGGTAATTGACAAAGTCTACTGAGATTCAATTTTTCTCTACTTGAGGACTCAAAATCGTACAATTTCCTACCTACTCGATGCATGTACTAGACAGGCACCTTTCCTGAACCCTGATAGTCTGAATAAACAAGTAATGGCGTTGTCATGGTTTCCACTATACGTATTTCATTCTTAACATTTTATATGAGTACCATTGAGGAGAAAGTCCTTGATGACCTGGACTTGAAACCTCAGGTCTCCTGGTATATTGAAATATTCTTCCGGTATAGCTTGCTGATACTCAAGAAAGTTTTTTAACAAATTTTTTTCTTTAAGTTTTCTTAGGGGGATGGAAAGTGAAGTCAAGCTGCCTTTATTAGACTTAACAGTCACAAAAAGGAATAATACCTTCAATGCTTCAGTCTACACTTAAGAAAAATAACATTATTGTTTTATTAGTATATGATTAAGTGTTGTGGTTGCCTACGTTAACCGTGCTATTTCACACAGCTACAGTTGGAAGCAGGTTGAGAAGGAACTCGGTAAAGTAAGGCAAGTCCTTGTCATCAACAGTTACACTATTGGATATGTGTATACATATATATACATATACAGTATATGTATTCACACACATGTGAATACATACAGTATATGTATTCACCTTTACTTATTTTCACCTCACTCTCTTGCCAATGTTCACACGAGCCTTGTGGAGTAGTGTTACCAAGCGCCGCCTCAAGGACACTTCTCTCGTAATTATCACTCTTCTCGACATTCCCACAGAAAGAAATTTCCATGATCCAGTCCGGAGTGTGGTAGCCGGTAATTACTGGTGGAAGCCCAGGTGTTTAGTATATATAAAGAGGTGGAAAACGGTGTTGGACAGTGTCGACTGTGACTCCCTGTCAAGAGGACATCTTTGACGATGGTCTCCAGAACTGTGAGTGACATACACTCAGGCTGAGAGGGACTGACTGGCTGTTGAGGCTTGTGCATCTTTACTGTCTTTGCAAAATATTTTTTTTCATGTTGATTATGTATTAAATTTATTTGCTATGTATGAAGTTTTTTGCTGATTTCTTAGTTTCAGTTCTTGCTGATGGTGGTATTGGTGGGAGGCCTTTTGTTGTCGGCATTAACCCATGCAGAGGCTGCTCCTAGTGGATCCTTATATGGCGGATACGGTGGATATGACGGATATGGCGGATACGGTGGATATGGGGGATATGGCCGTAGATTCGGTGGATATGGTTACAGATTTGGTGGATTTGGAGGTGGATATGGACTCGGCGTCGGCCTTGGTGGCTATGGCTACGGCCGCTAGATCTAGTTATCCCAGGTGAGAGAAATCTTTACAACACCTGCATGTCTAAGACATACGTTACCTTTCACCAAGTCTTCGTTATTTCTTCTATATATTTGTCGACAAAAAATATGGATTAATCGGTTGGTTGGTTGGTCTGTTGCAGATCAATATTTCTTACTTAAGCTAGATTTCACGTTGAAATGTAGTTTGTACAGCGACTGCATCACTTCTTGCATGGTAACAGGTTAGATCCCTGATAGTCCAAGTAATTGGGCACCGTTCCTTCACTTCAAGCTCATGTATCCACTCATTATATTTATATCCAAGCTCCTTGTACTCATATGGCAGTTCCTGGTACTCATATTCCAGTTCTTTGTTCTCATGTCTCACCTTATCTTCATGTCAGATGGGCCCGGTAGTACAGTCGGGTTCGTTCTTGACTCAATAGGGAATTCTGGGTTCGAATCTCGGGTGGGACAGAACAGATTTGGTGCGTTTCCTATCACCTAATGCATCTGTTCACCTAGCAGTAAATAGGTACCCAGGAGTTTACGAGACTTGGACTCGTAAACAGTTAAGCTCTGCGATGAGATAGGTTTAGTTAGAGATAGTTTTGTTTTCATGCTCTTATTGAGATTATTCTAGAACGATACCAGAACCCATGTAAAAAAAACAAAATAATCCTACATCCGTAGGGAAGGTTTCTCTCTTGTCAGGGTTATCTGGCAACGATTTATCCGGAAAAACTATTTAGCGTTTGATTTTGAAGCGTTGTGTGCGTGTGTGTGTGCACTCACCTAGTTGTGCTTTGTGTTAAACGGTTAAGCTCAGCTCTGTCTCCTGATAACTGTTTTACCTTGTTTTCCTTCCAAGGGTCTTGGAGTGTTGAAGGCCCAAGAGACGGAGGCTTCTACCACATCTGGCACCCAACGCTCCGGAACCCGTCCTTCCAAGACACCCTGAGCTGAAATAAGTGATAATGGAACAAGAGAATATATTTATAACTTATATGTCATAATTTATTGGAATTAGTCTCGTAAAATAAACAATAATAAATAATATGCAAATAATATTTTGTATAAATTAACATCCACACTTTCGTGGAAATAAACATTCCATTCACCTGGGCTGTATGGATCTCGAACAGTGTGAGGCCGACACTCTATATACCTCGACCGTTCGAGGCTCATACAGCCCAGGTGAATGGAATATTATTTTGGGTTACCAAACGTAAAAATACATAACCTGACTGAGCCATGAGGCTTCAACTGATAATGACCCAACATCACTGGGAATGAGTCACACATCATCATCTGACTCACTGAGTCAGTCGTCTCGGTGAAAGTGGAACTGATCCCTCACCTGGAGACCCTTTCAGCGACTTGCGGATGTCCTCATATCAACGAGATAGTAAGCTTGCGCAAACTGTCCTCTTGCATAACACATCGTGTTACGAGTTATGTGAGAGGATAAACAAATCCCCAACGTTAAAGTAAGAGTTTTAAAAATCAAAGCGACTCGCAAAATTGACGAGATGTCCCGTTTCTATTCGTGAATCCTCGATCAGGTTAAGTTCGGGCCATATAATACTTCATTTAAGTAACGTGAACGTTCGAGAGGACGAGCTCTCTCCACACGCAACATAGGTATGATATAGGGCATATATTAACACAGTCCGTGGATGAAAGTCTTCGACGATAACCGCCTTTAATATTAACAAGAGCCAACAGCCAGATATTGAATATCTAATTAAACTCAATGGTGGTAGAGTGAAATTCTGTAACAAAAAAGTGACCTACAGTCCTTAAATAATCCATCACAGTTTATGTCTGAAGTAGTTGTAATATTAAATGGAATGTAATTTTTGCCAATGATAATAACTATTGTATAAAATTCGTGTAGATCCCATCCCATGTTGGAGTTGGAAAACATGACTTAGTAGATCGATTGGCCAATGATACTTGCAGGAAAGAAAACACTGATTATGACTGGACTATCTAATGCAATTATAAGAAATATTCAAATTAAAGTAATTAATTCAGATTTAGAAGAACTAAGAAATGCCCAGAGACCTGTAAGCTGCAGTATTAAAAGCTATGACAACTTTTGTAATAATAGGTATTTGTATGGTCAGCACAGTAACCGGACCAGGCAATGTGATGTAGTCATTGTGCAAAATTCGCCTTGGCTATAGGCACATCTGACAGGTTAGTGAGGCTGATCCACTACCAGAATATTCAGATTGTAAACTCTGAGACAAACCTTTAGTGAATTCCCTAGAACACTATATGGTTGAATGTGAAACATTTTTTTTTTAGACCTGACCTATTGTATCATCAAGTGTGTAACCATAGTTACACAAACTGTAATTGTGATATTATATATATATGCTTCAGCCTACAGTTCAGACCTATTGTCTTGTTTATGACCCTCTGTCCTGTGATAGTGAATATCAGCATTATCCTCACTTTATTAAGACTTAATTGAAATCCTCAGATTATGCAAAATTGTACATAAAATTTTGTCAATAACAATGTCATTTGAAGTACCACTTCTCCAAATGCTTCCTCACAGGAGGGTGGATGACCTGGCCGGAGTCCACGAGTGGGTATGGCGAAGGCCGTAGGGACCCCATACATGACCTCTCTCTCGCTCCGGGGCCTTGCTAGGAGCTTCCGCTTTGAATTGTTTTCCCGTGTATGATGCTGTCACGTCACCAATCTTGCCGCTTAGGCAGTTTGTTGTGTTGCCCTCAGCTTTAGTAATTTTTAATGATATACTGTGCAACTTTCCCTTTGTGTGCTGTGTCTCATATAAGAAAAACAAAATAACGTTCCGTGTTATTATCATCTTAACTCTTGTGGGTGGAAATTTTCATCTATCATTTTAAGATGTTTTAGTTTGTGTTGATAGAGAAATTAGGTATGCCTTCTCACCATGCCCTGAAACTACATAAAAACACTATACCCACCCGAAGTGGCAAGGAGAGTTAGGGGACAAACACTTATGAAGAGAACACCTATTACGTACCATGGAGTGAACCTTAACATACTTAAGTATCTTCAAACACAGTAAAGGAAGAGAGATGGTTAGCATGTGTCTTTTTTAGATTTAGCTACTCGGAACGCAGCACAGACTATGCTAAACCCTGTTGTACTTACCTGGCATAGGAGATAAGGAACGTAAACTTATTCGTATTTTTTCTTTTCTTTTTTATAAAAACAATGTTTTTATGAAAAGATATATTTCTTTGTGATCATGACACAAATTGCTACTTAATTAATTTAATAATATTTTATTTTACACTTTATTGTTTTGTGGATTTATATAATATGGTGTATATACATAAAATTAGTTTAGTTTGTAGCACCATTGATTAGTCACTTCATATCCACCCATCAGTTTTAGCGCTCTGCTTCTGAAAATGCAGATTTTTTAGATTTAGCTACTCAGAACGCAGCACAGACTATGCTAAACCCCGTTTTACTTACCTGGCATAGGAGATATAGAACAAACTGTTTACGTGTTTTTTTTTATTTTTTTATTTTATTTTTTTTTTAAAAACATAATGTTTTTATGTAAAGATAAAAAATTTTGTGATTATAACACAAATTTGTACTTAATAACATTTTATTTTACAATTTATTGTTTTGTGGATTTGTATAATATGGTGTATATACATAAAATTAGTTTAGTTTGTAGCGTCATTGATTAGTTACTTCATATCCACCCATCAGTTCTTGCGCTCTGCTTCTGAAAATGAGATATAGAGAAAACGTGCATTACATGCAGGCTTAAAAATTTTATATTAATGGGGAACTATAACAGATTTGATTTTGGCTCTAACAGACTGGTATTAGAAAAATATGTATACTGTCTGTCTGTTCTCTATATCTCGCGTGGGCCAAGCTGCATCTAAATTGACAAGAGATAATGGTCTGGGATCCGGGATAAACATAGGCAGGGCGGGGTAAACAGGGCAGTCTCCGTGGTGTAGTGGTTTAGACGCTCGTCTGCGTTTCACGAGCAATTTGTCCTGGGCGAAAATCCTTAACTGTAGAGTTGTTTAATCCAACAGTAAAATGGGTACCTAGTTGTAAACATTTTGAAAGCAAAACCTTCGAATCAATTATTTTTGTTGTTATAATAACATACAGCATTATTCACTAATGTCGGGAAAATTAACAGAATATTTCTGATATTCATAATTCGGACGTGGGCAGGATGAGGGAAGGGGGATGGTGGGGAACGGGGGAGCAGCAGAATTTAGTGTGAAGTACACCAACTGATGACGTCACACGCTAGGTACCCGGGGCCACTTTTGTACAACAGCAGTTATCTCCTACAATATTTTATTATTACTTAATTAACAATTTGAAATGGTCGCTCTTTCGTTAGATTAAAGTTTAAACATAATATCATAAGCGGACCTAGTGGCATACGCCTTATGGGCTGGTTGGATGGCGTATGATTTATTTTGCAGGTTGGCCTGTTTGATAGCGTAACTTTATTCCGATAGATGGCGTATGCTGTATCTTATGGCTAATTTTGGCCAGGTCTACTGTTAGTGTTATTTTCTACCGATAGATGGAAGCAGTTGTATTATTACCTCTGTATTCCCCATAAACCAGAATGGAATTAAATTACGGAATGTACAAATCTCTTAGTTCATATCCCTGCTGATATTAGGTACCTGGAGCTCTGCAATTACTGTATACACTTTTGAGGATGCATTCATAATGTATCCGAAGTTTTCCCATCCACGCCGTCGAGAGAAAGAGACAGAGACCCCAAGCACCGCCGGGTATCCCTTCTAGTATTCTATATGTATTATATATATTAGTATTATATTTAGTTATATTTACTTAGGAATTATTTAACTTTGTTTATGTATTAAATACTTAATGTTAACTATTTTCTTTTGTTCGTTATGCTTATATTTAATCGGAGAGTAACTGATTAGCAGTCAGGCCGGGGTAAGCAGCACCTGACCTGTCTCCCACAACAGGTAAATATACGCAAATTCGTATATATACAGATTTTGCTTTGGCTTATTTCTAGAGCTGAAGTATACTTGCTAGTTGATCAATAAGCACTTGGGGTGGCCTGAACCCTAACGGAGAATCAAACGGAGAAAATAATACCAGTTTATGTATAAAAGGACAAGTGCAGACGCCTTTAAACTATTAGATGCAACAAGTCGTCGGAAAACACCCTATAGGTTAGTAGCTTGTTCTTCAATGTAGTTAAGGACAGGTAAAACCCCTAACCTCACTTGTTAAGTATATTCAGGAAACCCCAAACATAACCCCGAGGTGTATATTCACAGGTGAATGTAATACTGACACACGTCTTGATACTCTTCAGAAACAGAGACAAATGAGCCTTCCAAACCCTGAATACAGCCTACTTGAGACCAAGTCCTGAGTATATAGTCTCGGCTTGGAATATTCATCAGAAAAGTTACTACAAGGCTCGCCACAGCTCTTCGAGGATAAGTTAATGAAACCCTCACCATACTTGAGACACGACGGAACAAATTGGATAGACAAAGGATCACGGTTCAAAGTGAGGAAAACTAAATACACAGAAGCGTCACAAAGATGTCTAGAAAGAGCCCTTTTTAAGATGAAAGTTTTAAATAAATGAAATAGGTAAGAATACATCCACATATCCACGACGGCATATAACATACCCTGTCCCCCATGTCTTACAGGAAGGATATATAACATATCAATGAAAACAAGAGGAAAGAATTGGAACGGTGTTCCCGTGGCACTCACCTCACAGAGAGCACATTAATACCCGTGTCCGTCTCTTCAATTGTCTTTGATGTTCTCGTTATGCTTGATATGTTGATCGGCATCGGCCTTGACATGCTGATCGGCGTTGATATATTCATCGGCTTTGATATGATGATCAGCGTTGCCATATCCATCAGCCTTGATATGCTGATCAGTATTGCCATATCCATCGGCCTTGATATGCTGATCAGCATTCCCATATCCATCAATCTTGATATGCGGATCAGCATTGATATATCCATCAGCCTTGATATGCTGATCAACATTACTATATCCATCGGACTTGACATCAGCATTGACGTGTCCATTAGTCTTGTCATATTCATCAGCATTAATGGATTCATCATAGTAACTATATCCATCACTTTTTCCATATACATTTTCTTTTCTGTATCCATAGCTATATCCACCGTTACTGCCATATCCTTCACCTTTGTCATATCCATCTTCTTTGCCATATTCATCTCCTTTGCCATATGCATCACCTTTGCCATATACATCACCTTTGCTGTATCCATTTCCTTTGCCATACCCATCTCCATTACCATAATCATCTTCGCCATATCCACTTCCTTTGCCATATCCATCTCCTTTGCCATATCCATCTCCTTTACCATAACCCTCTCCTTTGCCATATACATCTCCTTTGCCATATTCATCTCCTTTGCCATTATTATCTCCTATGCCATATCCACCTCCATTGCCATATCCATCTCCTTTGCTATAATCATCTCCTTTGCCATTTCCACCTCCTTTGCCATATCCACCTCCTTTACCATATACACCTTTGCCATATCCACCTCCTTTGCCATATCCATATCCTTTGTCATATCCATTTCCTTTGCCATATCCACCTCCTTTGCCATATCCATTGTCATTGCCATACTCAGTTCCATGACCACCACTCTTATAATCACTTTCGCCATACCCAACTTCACCATATACTGCGTCATATCCACTGCTACCATATCCACTATTGCCGTATCCACTGCTGCCATATCCACCCCCATGGCTCCCTCCACCATATCCACTACTGCTATAAATATTGCCATTATTTCCGCCTCCCACAGAACTACCACTTCCATATCCACCTTCATATTCATCATCACCATATTCCTCCTCATTACTTCCGCCTCCATATCCATCACTATCATATACACCGCTGCTACTATATCCACTTCCCCCCGAAACACTACTTCCATATCCACCTCCATGGCTACCTTTTCCATATCCATTTCCATGGCCACTTCCACCATATTCACTATTACCATACCCATTCCCGTGGCCCCCACCATATCCACCACCATGGCTACCTCCACCATATACACTATTACCATATCCACCCCCATAGCCACCTCCTCCATATCCACTAGTGCCATATCCACCTGCATTGCCCCCTCCACCATATCCACTCCCATGGCCACTTCCACCATATACACCCCCATGGCCACCACTACCATATCCACCACTATGACCACCTCCGCCATATCCACCACTATGGGCACCGCCGCCATATCCACCACTGTGGCCACCTCCGCCATATCCACCACTATGGCCACTTCCGCCATATCCACCACTATGGCCACCTCCGCCATATCCACCACTATGGCCACCTCCGCCATATCCACCACTATGGCCACCTCCGCCATATCCACCACTATGGCCACCTCCGCCATATCCACCACTATGGCCACCTCCACCATATCCACCACCATGTCCCTTTCCATAGCCACCACCATGGGCTTTGCCATATCCACCACCGTAGCCCATTCCATATCCACCACCATGTCCCTTTCCATAGCCACCATCATGGCCTTTGCCATATCCACCACCGTGGCCCATTCCATATCC
Organism: Procambarus clarkii; assembly: GCF_040958095.1. Taxonomy (NCBI): domain Eukaryota; kingdom Metazoa; phylum Arthropoda; class Malacostraca; order Decapoda; family Cambaridae; genus Procambarus; species Procambarus clarkii. The sequence continues at coordinate 24,361,270 of NC_091216.1, read as the reverse complement.
ACCACTATGTCCCTTGCCATAGCCACCACCATGGCCTTTGCCATATCCACCACCGTGGCCCTTTCCATATCCACCTCTTGTGCCATATCTGCCTCTTAAAAAGAGTGGTCCAGGGTTGGCCGTGCTGGAGACCCAGAGTAACAGTGCCGACAGAAGTAGTATCTGAAAAATAATAATAATAATAATAATAAATAATAATAATGATAATAAATAATAATAATAATAATAATAATAATAACATAAAATAACAGTACTAATAATAATATAATAAAATAAAATAATAATAATGATAATTCCATATCAATAGTAAAGTATTAGTATTTATAATAATATAATACAATTAGATATATAATAATAAAATAATAATTTGGATTATAAATTAAGGTCAGGAGACCGATCACTTTACATTGGCTTATATGTCATTAAAATTGATAAACAAATCTTGGACTATGTCTAGGGCTACAACTTTTTTGTGTTCATTGGTCATTAAAATTTTGTTGTCTTAATAAGTTTCCATAGACGTTTAATCCCAACACCAAACCATCAAGCAGTAGAGAATGGATTGTCTGTACAATTCTTGGTAGAGATATCAAGATGGAGTTCGAGTTATCCTCTTCCTGTTGGAGTTGCTTCAGGAGGAGAGAGCTATGCCTACCGTTTTAGCACACGTCTGTGCCAGGTGGTCTCCAATACGGCAAAACCAGCTTGTCCCAACAAATCTTGAACACCAGACAATCTCAAGAGGGAAATAACACCAGCTGCTGATTAGTATTCTCACAGTAAAGATGTTCGTTCACTCACAGTTCTAGAAACCATCTTAGCGACTTGTTGGTGTCCAGTTGCCAGGATGTCAGAGCCCACAGTGGTAACAATGCTAAGTCTGAAGCACTTTATATAAACCCATCTTCGCTCTGGTCACACACATCATCAACGTGGATGACCCAGCACTAGAAGAATCCATTCTTCAATGTGGCAGCTGGCGCTACGCCTCGATAGTGGTTCTTGATCGCCTTCCGCCTTTCTCGAAGATTTATTTCTCTTTAGCAACGAGAGGAGGTTTACCCGGAAGGGCGTGTCGGCTCGATAGCTCCATGAGTCTCAGGATTTCTGGTCTGTTTGACAACTTGTTTTCTGTGTTCAGATTTGAGCACTTGTACTAACACCACCAACACTACCAATACCACTACGATCATTAATGATCAATTAGCAATAAACCTTTTGTCCTGAATATATTCCAGGACTAAAGAAGCCTCAAGTATATACACATACAGAAAAGGATACATCTCGCAGTTTATACATTGTTTCGTTCACAAGTGACTTCGGGTATCTTTGTGGGAAGTTTTGAGTATTCTTCATACATCTATTGGAACATAGTTTTTGACATGCAAATTTGTAATTTTTTAAATTATATAGTTAAAAATGATCAAACATATATATATATATATTAATTGTTATCTTAAAATGTACAAATTTATCTTAAAATGTATTTTACCTTAAACACAAAAGAAATGGATATATTGTATCTGAAGCCAATAGTATATACATAATAATGACAATAATTATCATTAAAATAAAGAGTTTAACATGGAGAAAATCACATTTTCTTTAGGAACAAGATCCGCCGCTGGTCTTAGGATCTCAAGATATTTCCGGTATGAAGGTTAAATGAGGCCACGTTGATTCATTTATTCAGTCATTTATAGGACAATTGTACGGACATGAATTCAAAGATTTTACTAGCAAAATACTTCAGTATATTGTGAGCGTTATTTTTATTTGCATCTGTATGATAGTATTTTCTTTCACCTGAATGGTTAAGGCGTTTTCATTTACATGTCTAATAACAGCGTTCTCTTTCGTTAAGCTTGTCTTCGAGAAACTATACTGCTCGTGCTTAAAGAACTGTATACAATCAGTCTTACACACTCATGGCTTGTGGATTAAAACTTCTGAAATAAACTATAAGAATTATGAAACAATTTGACACTTGAAATACAATTGAAGGCAAAAAAGACACGCAGGGCACAACTATTCCATTGTTTCGCCAGCATAGTTTACGGAACAATATATATTATTTCAATATGTATTTCGTAAGCAATCAAAACCAATTTTACTGATATTTATCATATTTTTATTGTTAAAACAAATTGGCTTTAGATTTGTCGTATATGTTTATCGAAATAGAAAGTGCTCGTTTGATAGTAACTGCATTGTTGAGAACAAAATAAGTTACAAGAAGCAAAATTTAATATAATTATGGTACAGAAGGGTTTTTCTGTTTTTCTCTCTAATTTTGAAATAATATTATATTATAAAATAATATTTTTTCTCTGAAACCGTCCAAATCTTGATCTGCCAAACATACATTTTATTTGTAATGTTTCAAAATTCTGTTGCCATCGTATTCTAGCTTTCTCTGGCCATGTTCCAGCGTTCTTTGGCTATGTTCCAGCGTTCTCCGGCCATGTCCTACTGTTCTCTGACCATGTCCCAGCGTTCTCTGGCCATGTCCCAGTGTTCTCTGGCCATGTTCTAGCGTTATCTGGCCATGTTCCAGCGTTCTCAGATCAAGTTCATGTACCTGAATTTCTTAAAATTAGTGTGTTATGGAATACTTTTTCACCCATTCATGCAGATTATTTTTCAATAAAACCAAAAGGTGATATCAACCTAATTGGCAATGAAACCTAATAATAACTACGTCATCACAATATGGACTTTCTATTAATTTCCTTCCCAAATTAATACTACTTAACATAACTTCGTTGCGATATATTGATGATATATATGACTAAATGATTCTAACTTACCTGCATTTCCTGTTAAATCATAAGATATCTATTTGATATAAAGTAAAATAATTATCAGGCGAGTAAGGTAAGCCTGTATGATTATATAGTACTTCGAGGGAGTATGGGGAAAAGGAGCTGGAGGTCGAGGATAGAATAAAAGAAACAGTGCCTAGCCACTCGAACCATCAGGGATCGAGCATTGATCGTGCAAAAAAAGAGACGGTCACTGTACCGACCTGACGAGAGCGGTTGGATGCGTATTGATAAAACACAGACAAATTTGCTAGAAATTCCTCTCAAGACTTAGACAAGGTGACCAGACGATTCCGTACTCAAATTGTGCGAATTCTTAGATAAGATCGTTCAAAAAATGTGGATTGCTGAGAATAATGTAATTTCCCGCTAGTATTGAACACGCGCATGCGTGAGACTATCCAGTATGTGACTGATTTCAAAATTTTATCTGATTAGTTATTAGACATGCATCTTAATCCGTTATTCTCTCTCTTCTCCTTCACTATCACAAGGACCAACGCCCATTGTCTCTGCTTCACTATCATAAGGCATCAGTAACTCCCCCGGAACCTAGCTCATTGAGGACAACACTACACTCAAGTCTGGACATTATCTACCACGTTGTGTCCAGACCAAGCGAGATGACCCGTAAGGTGAAGTTGGAGATCTTGCTAGATGACATACTCGACCGCGAGGCACAGGGGGACGTCACCCCTAAGGATGCATTACATGCACATGCAGCTTCTGCCTCTGCTCTGTTTCTTTGTATAATAAGTAAGCAGTTGTTAGAAGAAGCAATATGCCGCCAATATGTTATTCTCAAAGAGGATGAATATATTGAGAAAATGAACCTCAGCGTCTCTGATCAATTAAGTTTAAATGGATAGCGATGGCTTTTTCTGCCAAATTGAAAGCGAAGGTAAACTGATTACTAGAAACTTGGAATGCCAGAAGTTCAGACAAACACTTTCTCTTTACACACACACACACACACACACATACACACACACACACACACACACACACACACACACACACACACACACACACACACACACACACACACACACACACACACACACACACACACACACACACACACACACACACACACACACACACACACACACACACACACTCACACACACACAGATATATATATATATATATATATATATATATATATATATATATATATATATATATATATATATATATATATATATATATAAAGGGGGGTACCACCTCTGGTGCAATTGTAGGGGAAAGAAAAAGGAAGAAGGGAACACAGAACATTCAGAGAAAAACTTGTCATTTAGCTCTGAATGCGCAATATATATATATATATATATATATATATATATATATATATATATATATATATATATATATATATATATATATATGTGTATATATATATATATATATACATATATATATATATATATATATATATATATATATATATATATATATATATATATATATATATATATATATATATATATATATATATATGTATATAGTCTCATCTGTCGTAAGTCACAGGGAAACCTCAGGCTACATATGTACTGAATACGTCAAAATCTGTTAAAGACAGATATTTCATATATTTTAAAAGTTATCAAACGACGCAATTCGCAACTGATATTTTTTTGCACAATCAAAAAATAATTACCAGACAGTATATCGTTGCCAGATTGTCACGGAGATATACCTTTCTCTCAACAATTACGCAAAAGTGCTTATGAGAATGTTTCCCGACGGGGTGACAGTGTGCGCTTGGCAACACGACACTCAGTGGGATGCACGTGGGCCTGCTGGAGCGCAGCGGTACAGGCACGGTTCAATAGAGTCCAACGCCCACGACTTCACAGTTAACCCAGTTTTTGGCGGTTGAGACACGCTTATGTTATTGTTTTTACGTGAAAATGCATTTTAATCAAACTCAGTGATAAGGGGAAGTTAATTTCAGAATATAAATTACACATTTTATGGGATAATGGCCGTGTTTAAATAGCACGAAATTTATGTTAATTATCCTGAAATCAATGAAGAGTAGTGTATTCCATTAAGAAAAAGAATCAGTTTAGAATATTTCATTTCAAGATATTTTCGTAGGAATAGTGGCAAACAGTGCCAAAATTCGCCGCGAGGGTCTAAATGTGGCATTGGTACGTTGTTTACTTTTGAATTCTGGCGACCCCGATCAGCCTCTGTTCATCCCGGATCCCAGACCATTCTCGCCAATTCGGATGAGGCTAGGCCCAAGCGTCTAGCCTCCAACTTTGGTCGTATATATATATATATATATATATATATATATATATATATATATATATATATATATATATATATATATATATATATATATATATGTCGTACCTAATAGCCAGAACGCACTTCTCAGCCTACTATGCAAGGCCCGATTTGCCTAATAAGCCAAGTTTTCCTGAATTAATATATTTTTTCTAATTTTTTCCTTATGAAGTGATAAAGCTACCCATTTCATTATGTATGAGGTCAATTTTTTTTATTGAAGTTAAAATTAACGTAGATATATGACCGAACCTAATCAACCCTACGTAACCTAACCTAACCTATCTCTATCGGTTAGGTTAGGTTAGGTAGCAGAAAAAGTTAGGTTAGGTTAGGTTAGGTAGGTTAGGTAGTCGAAAAAACATTAATTCATGAAAACTTGGCTTATTAGGCAAATTGGGCCATGCATAGTTGGCTGAGAAGTGCGTTCTGGCTATTAGGTACGACATATATATATATATATATATATATATATATATATATATATATATATATATATGTCGTACCTAGTAGCCAGAACGCACTTCTCAGCCTACTATGCAAGGCCTGATTTGCCTAATTAGCCAAGTTTTCATGAATTAATATATTTTCTCAAATGTTTTTCTTATGAAATGATAAAGCTACCCATTTCATTATGTATAAGGTCAATTTTTTTTTATTGGAGTTAAAATTAACGTAGATATATGACCGAACCTAACCAACCCTACCTAACCTAACCTAACCTATCTTTATAGGTTAGGTAGCCGAAAAAGTTAGGTTAGGTAGCCGAAAAAACATTAATTCATGAAAACTTGGGTTATTAGGCAAATCGGGCCTTGCATAGTAGGCTGAGAAGTGCGTTCTGGCTACTAGGTACGACATATATATATATATATATATATATATATATATATATATATATATATATATATATATATATATATATATATATATATATATATATATATATATTCTTAATCACGTTCTTAATTCACATTCTTAATCACGTGTTTATTTTCGTGATATACACACATATATATATATATATATATATATATATATATATATATATATATATATATATATATATATATATATATATATATATATATATATATATATATATATATTGTACATAATAGGCCAAGTTCACAAACAAGCCGAATTTTCCTGATATATAACATTTTTACATTTTTTTCTTATGGAACGATTAAGCGACATTACATATGATTTGATTTTTGTTTACATTTCCTGTAAAACTAACAGAAATTTGATGAAACATAATTCAATTTAACCTAATTATATCAGTATTTCATGTTCCTAATGTAATATAAAAATATTAATTGGAAAAAATAATGGATAATAACAAAATTCACTCTGCTTGTTAAGTAAATCCGGACTTTCAACTAGGCCAAGTAATGCGGTTCTGGCCATTATATTATAAAGTGTTCAGTGAGGATCCACAAGGTCTTCTCTGGGTACTCTTTATTTTCTTCTCCGAGGCTGTGGGTCCCTACACTTGCACCAGAGGTGGTACCCCTTCTAGGTTTATATATATATATATATATATATATATATATATATAAATATATATATATATATATATATATATATATATATATATATATATATATATATATCCATCAGTCAATTAATCATCTGTCCATCTATTTCTTCATTTATCCATTTATCTATCCAACTGTTTATCTATTTAGGTATCTATCTATCTATCTATCTATCTATCTATCTATCTATCTATCTATCTATCTATCTATCTATCTATCTTTCTATCATCTCTCCGTCTCAGTCTGTCTCTGCCCTGTCTCTGTCTGTCTTTTATAAACAAAATATAATCTTTAATATTTGGGTTGTCGGCAGCGAGTTGATCTCAGAGGTGTGAAATACCACAGACCAGAATAGTTACCCCTTCACTAGGAGAACAGCCGTGGCCTGAGAAATCTTTGACGGTGTTGGAGATTTGTTTATCTTATGCGAGTACAGGCAAAAGATGTTCAGCAGAAAATTTCTGTTAACTTTTCTGAGATCAGCGAATAATTTTGCACAATACTGTAAGATATTTTTTTTTTTAAGTTTGATTTTGAAAATATTTAGCGATGTAGCTGGCGGGTAGTACCCAAAATCGTAGTGGGAGTCTGAATGTGGCCCTGCCACGCTGTTCACTTTTGAATTTTGGAGAGACCACGCCCAGCCTATGTTCATCCCAGACCTCAGACCATTCCCTCTGTAAATTTGGGTGAAGCTAACCCCGAGTGTCTGGCCTCCAACTTCGAACAGACGGACATACATTCTCTCTTATAATAGTACAAAGACCTAGCTCACTCACAGTGTACGGCAAATGGATATCACAGGTCCTCTGTGTGGACGTTCACAGGGCCAGAGTGTGACTTCACAGTGCCAGGGGTTCCACTGCCTTACGCAGCTAACCCTCGAGGCACTGTCAGCTGGATTAGGCACTTTCTCTAACAGCAAGCACTAACAACAAACCCTCGAACATTAAAGGAAGCACTAGAACATTAAAATAGCACTCAGGACATTGAAAACAATCACTCAAACATTAACAACAAGGCATTGAAGCACAAACAATAATTACTCAAGCACCACCAACAAACGCACATGAATCAGTAACAGCATTCAAACACTATTAAGCACTCAGGAACTAACAGCAAGCACTAAAGCATTAACTATAAGCATTCAGGCCGTATGAACAAGCGTTCGAAGCACTATAACAACAAGAACTAACAACACGCACTCAAAAACTATAACAACAAGCTCTCAATCACTGGCAACAAGGACAAACACTCATAACACTAACAACAAATGGAAATGTTCAGTACAAATGGACACTTGTATTATTCACTCATAGTGTTCACTCCTACTGTACACTCGTAGTGTTCACTCTGAGAATATCATTGTAGATCATAATAAATTGTAAAAAAAAACAAGAAAAAAGGAGTTGAATTGTGATAAACTGCAGTGTGAGATTGTTTAAGTAATTGACATCATAACAGATTGTTGTGGTTAATGCATCAGCTAGCACGGCCAGAGGTGTAATCACCTGGTAGTTTTTACCTTCGTGGAGTTTGAAGAGTCAAAAATTAGCTCCTGAGCCGCCTTACCAACCACCAGTAAACTGAGGCAATCGCTCCAGACTGAGTTTTTTTTCTGATTGTTATATCTAATTTTCATTGTTTGGAATTAGTCCAGTACCATCTCTCACGTAGTTGGTTCCACTTGGTCACTACTTTTTCACTAAAGAAATGTTTCCTATAGTCCATTTAATACACATCTGGTAACTAAATTTTATCCCAGTCTTCTGCTTGGTCTCTTTTACTATCCAAAAATCATGTATGTTTCGATCATATCTCCTTTTGTTCTCCGTCAACTTCATTGCGAGGTTCAGATCCATTAGCCTCTTAAAGTGTTCTTTTTCCTCTTAATTGTGTTACTAGTTAATGGGCCTCCTGAAGGAGCGGGTAGCTAGCTGGTGCTTCATACTCTAGTGCTTTTAGTCTCAAGAGCTTTGTTCAGGTTCCTGAAAACTGTCCCAAGTCTTGACTGTTTTGCATAGATACATTATATCTACTCCTAGGTATTTTTCCTCCTTTGACTGAGGTAGATTACTTGTATAGTCCCTCTGTCCTCTTGTCTCCATTCTTATTTCCTTGCATCTCGCATTTATTCTCTCAATACGTTGATACACATGAAATCTAATGAACTTGATCATACGAAGGCTCTGGCACGCAGTTACATCCAGCTTTAAGTTGTACTTAATACAACTGTAACTTAATGAATATAATTCATTCCTAATGAAAACTAATTACACATAACAGTTTCTAGGATCAGACTTTAGATAAGCTGGTGTAGGATAACAGCTGTTAGCTTGCAGTTTCATTTAAGAACATTAGTACCATTCCTAATGACCTCAAGTCTTTCTTAAAAAACAACAGAGAAAGACCGAGACTTCTGCAGATGACGTCCCATTGTAATAAATGACTTCCTTATGGAGTTAACATCTCATTTGACCACACAGAGGCTTGCGAGCGTACCACTAATGGTTCTTGTGATGGAAGAAGAAATTCATGGAATGAACGAGATACAGTTCTTGAAAAGCAGAAGTGTTATAACCTGAGGTAAAATACTGATATTGGTATGTGGTTTGTACTCCATTGTTGTGGTCCCAGCCTTACCATTCTGAACGAACGTTGAGGGAATTTTGAACAGAATATACAAGCACGCCAGTTCGTTGTTAGACCGTATGTTCAGGGTATAGCTGTATTAACGGGGTACAGTGAAATGGTACACAGGCTTTCTCAAATTTTCTAATTTGATTAAGGAATATTTTATGTTAGGTAGAGACCTGCTTCAGCGTGTATCAAAGAAATATTTCATCCAATTACTGAATGTTATCATTAGGTTTTAACAGCAGTGCTACTCACAAATCCAAACACCTCTTAGTCACCTAAACGAGACTTAACATTTGTATTGTTTTATATAAAACAATCATCGCTCCAGAAATTGATTATACTGGTAAATACTCACTTTGAGCACTCATTGGATGAAAGACTCTGGCGCTCCATAGTCAAGGGAAAAGGAATTGATGCTCCAAATGCCTGGAAGTAACGTATGTTGATTAAAATGTTTCACCTCCAAGAACATCTGGATAAAAGTTGTTAAATATTGTTGTTTCCAGGGACTTGAAGCAAAACTAAAATAGTTGGTAAGAGTTTTGGCTCTTGGAAGTTGGGAACGAATTATTCTTTATTTGACTAGTAATTGTAAGCCACAGAAACTAATATCAACTGATAATTAAAAAATATTAATAATGCTATATTTCAGTTTTCCAGTATTCCAGAAACATTCTTCTAATAGTTTCAAGAGTATTATTTTCTACCTTGTTTATTAAATTATTTAAACTTGTTAAATTCATGAATTAATAAAACATTATAAATAATTTAATAATAGTTTATAAATTTAATAATTAATAAATTGATAATTAATAAATTTAATAATTAATACATTAAATAATTAAGAATTTATTAATTAATAAATGCAATAATTAAATGCATTTATTACATAATTAATTTGATAATTAATAAATTTAACAATTAATAGTTAATTCATTCATTCATTCATAAATTTAATAATAAATAATTTAAAAAATCAATAAATAATTTATGAATTAATAAATAGTTTTGGAATAAATAATTTACTAGTAAATAATTTAACAATATATAATTAAATAATTAATAAATAAATCTATTAAATAAATAATATATTTATTAACTAATTACACATAACCTCTGCAAATTGATTGCATAATGATTTTGTACTATTTTAATACTCTGCATATTAGAAGAGTATTCTATGAATTTTCGAGTTTTCCTAGAATATCAGAAATATTTCTGTAAAATATCGTAGCATTAATGTAAAATAAACTTCAGCAGTCAGACCTGCGTGAATTGAAATACACACGGATACTATGTATATAACAATGATTTCATTATTATATATCCCAACTTACTCATTCATGAAATGCATTCAATCATACATACGACAACTACTCATATATATATAAACATTCAGTCATACATACAACAACTACGCATTCATACATACGACAACTACTTATTCATACATATCAAGCATTCAATCATACATATCTCAAGCAAATATTCAAACACGCTGAATCTCCCATGACATGATTCCACTGTTGAAAATCGGCAGTAGTTCTTGTATACATATGTATATACATATTACTAAATACCTGTATCTATGTATAGTCTAGTTTAACTTGTGTACCAATAGTTCTAACGAACTTGTGCAACACTAGATCAAACAATCTTGTGTAACAATTGACCAAATAAACTTTTGTAATAATAGTTCAAACAAACTTTTGCAACAATAGATCAAACACACTTGTATAATAATACAGTATATCTAACAAAATTGTATAACAATAGACAAAACAAACTTGTGTATCAATAGATCTAACAAACTTGTGTACCAATAGACCAAATAAACTTGTGTACCAATTAACCAAACAAACTTGTGTAACAATAGATCAAACAAATTTGTGTGAAAATAATGAAAATAATAGAAAAATACATAAATATTTTTAATTGACATATGGATATAAAAATAATTGATGATGAGAATCAAGTGCCAATTTCCGCTCCATATATATTGCCCCTCCTGCTGTCACTTGACCTCTTCCCCTCTCATTGTAACCCCTCTGCCTCTCCCTCTACCCCTCCCCTCTCACTCAGCCTCTCCCTCTCTCTCCCTTGTGTAGCGTCTGGTCCTCACAGCGTGACAAGCGACCTGTGGAACATCAACCGGCCACACATATTGTTTACCGGACAAACTTTACCAAACCGTAGTCGCAACAATACCATTGCACACAGATCTTAAATAAAAGAACAATGCACTTCTAAAACAAAGACAGAAAAATGTTTTACAATATACAAAAATCGCAATGATTTCGCAAAATCTCGGCGGTGTTGCTATTACGCAAAGTTTACCGCTGCTAATCCGGGGATATTTATTTTTAGCAGGTGTTTGAGCGTAACATGTGAAGGTCTGGTTAGTGAAGCTTGTAAGGGGAGGGTGGAGGTGCTCAATGGACGTAGTGAAAGTTTCCCAGGGAGTCACACTTGATGCAGTCATGTGTGTGTGGGTGAGTCATGTGTGCGCACTTAGTTGGACTCATCTAGTTGTGCTTACAGGGTCGAGCATCTGCCACTCGACCATCATTAGTTGAATGCAGTGACTCATTTCGCTCGTTTTTTATTTTATTTATATTTAAAATTAATAAATAGATAAATAAATAAATAAATTTATAACTATGCTGATTGGCTTCGACAACCTCATCTATTTCGTGTGTACTCACAAATTTGTGTCTATAGGGTTGTGCCTCAGCTCTTGGGCCCCCACTTTTCCAGCTGCCGATCATATAATGAAATGACTACAGACTAGGATTTATCCTATAATATTAGTTTTAAAATTTTGCATAGAGTTAACTTGTACATCCTCATCCAATATATTCTACTTCCCTCCTAATAAATAATAATGCTCTTACATCTCCATGGCCCATTTATTGGTTTTCATTGTGAACATTTCCTCTTTTTTTCCTCCTCCCTGTTAATTCCGATAAATATTGTATGTCTCGATCATGTCTCCTCTCTAGTTTCTCTTTTTTTTCCATTTTTTGTTGTGTCGTTAAGTCCAGGTTTTTCAGCTATTTTTAATACCCCATCCCAGTGACATTGTGACGAGCCTCGTTTTTAACCTCTGTTTATTTTCAAACTTAATTGTGAGTGTTTGAGGTGATGACTCGACAGCGGCGCTGCATACTCTAAGTCTCTTCTCTCGTAGGTGGAAACACAGTATTCTGAAGGAATTCTTACTGAGGTTCCTCAAGACTTTTCTGATGTTCGGCAGTTCGTCGTTATGGGGTTTATGTATACACGAGTGTGTATACCCGGTGTATACCTGGTATATACTTGATGTGCACGAGTGTGTATACCTGCTGTGCACGAGTGTGTATACCGGGTATATACCTGCTGGGCTCCAGTGTGTATACTCAGTGTATACCCGGTATGCACGAGTGTGTATACCTAGTGTGCACGAGTGTGCATACCTGGTGTATATTGTCTATTTCTTGGTATTTTTCCTCAGCTGTCTCAGAAAGGTGATTCTCCCTCACTGTGTACCGTCCTGGTGATCTCCTACTTATATTCTTGTCATCTTACACCAGCTGCCATTGAAATCAAGTATCCATGCATGTATCTAACCACCTTGTTTTGGTCATTCTGGAAAACTTCTAAGCCTCATCTGTTCCTCGCAGTGCTTCGAGAGAGAACTTGATAGAACTTGGCCTCCAAAGGATACCTGATCACCCAAGCTGTGATTCCTACATCAGAGTGCGAGCAGCTGCATCCAACAGCCTGGTTGATTAGTCTAGCAACCAGGAAACCTAGTCAGGGAACGGGCCGCGGGGACGTTGAGCCCGGAAATCATCGCAAGGTAACCGTAAGGTAAGGTAGGTCCTAATTTTGCCTTACCCCACCAACAATGACACGGAGTCTACCCACTTGGTTAGGTTAGGTTAGGTTAGGTTAGGTCAGGTCACTGCCATAGGTAAGGGGTTCTTGGGCCGGTCCCTGGGCTCTCCGCTTATGTACTCGCCTAGTTGTGCTTGTGGGGGGTTGAGCTTTGTCTCTTTGGTCCCGCCTCTCAACCTTCAATCAAGTGGTGTACAACCTTCAATCAAGTGGTGTACAGTAGGCTCAGAACCACTTGAGCCCAGTAGGCTCAAGTGGTTCTGAGCCTACTGGGCTCTATCATATCTACATTTGAAACTGTGTATGGAGTCAGCCATACACAGCCACCACATCACTTCCTAGTGCATTCCATTTATTAACTACTCTGACACTGAAAAAATTCTTTCTAATAGTCTCTGTGGCTCATCTGGGTACTAAGTTTCCACCTGTGTCCCCTTGGTTATGTTCCACCTGTGCTGAAGGGTTTGTCTTTGTCCATAACATCAATTTCCCTGAGAATTTTGTAGGGGTTATCATGTCTTCCCTTACTCTTTTGTTTCCAGGGACGTAAGGTTCAGCTTTTTAGCCTTTCCTCTTAGCTCATACCTCTCAGTTCCGGGACGTATCTGGTGGCATACTGTTGAATCTTCTCTAACTTTGTCTTTCCAGTCTTTTGCCGCACACAAAACTAATAAATTAAGTGAACACGTATCAAGAGAAAAAGAAGGATATGGCAACATTTAAATATATCAAATCACTTTTTTTTGTTTTTGATTTTAAAGCAATGTACAAAAAAATCAATATACAACAACACTTAGCAGATACATGCTACCACACACCACCAAAAACGATGTATAAAACAAATGGTGTTTAGAACGGGGGTAGAAACAGCCTAAGCTACTCTATCCCTTTCACAAGTATTTACTTTTCTCATTAAACGTACTTGAATTTTAAGGTATATTGTCAATACAAAGTTAGGAGTTGGGCTTTAAGCTTATCATTCCCTGTAAGGGTATTAAGGCCGCCATAATAGCTCACTGAGCAGACTACAAGAACAGTTTTGTCCTGAATATTGTCCAGGACAAAAGTGACCTCTGATTGTATATAAACCAAGAAGCGGGGTACACTACTCAGTGTATATATACCGGAAACCGGGGTACAATATTCAGTGTATATACACCGAGAAGTAGGGTATACTTCGCAGTGTATATACACCGAGAAGCGGGGTACACTACTCAGTGTACATATACCGAGAACCGGGATACAATACTCAGTGTATATACAACGAGAAGTAGGGTATACTTCGCAGTGTATATACAAAAAGAAGCTGGGTACTCTACTCATGGTATAAATCTCTAATACCAATGCATAGCTTGGTTTGGTGGTGGGCTTAAGCCTATTAACGGCATACGTCTTATTAAGGCTGTGAAACAAGGCTACTGACCTAGAAACAATCTGTCATCCATAGATGATAGTATTTTTCAGCTACTATGAATGAAACGTGCAAAAAAAAGGACTTGCGGAAAAAAATATTTGCGCTATTGAAATATTTTATTTTGTCTGTCCGAGGTTGGAGGACTCTTGGGGCTAGCCTCACACAACTTTGCACTTTGAATCCTGTGGGGTACGTGCCCAACATGGTCAGTTTGGGGTCGCCAGAATTTATAAAGGAACAGCGTATGACGGGCACGTACTATTATCCCCCCCCCCCCCCCACGACGATAATAGCAATGCCACCGGTGTCCTTTTCTCTAAATACTTAAACAAATTAAAATTAATTTTTCCTTACATCAAATTTTCAAACATTATGAACCGATCTTAGTAAAATTAAAAAAATATTTTTTTATCATACTTTGGCCATAATGGGGGAAAACACATAACTTAATAACCAAACCTCCCTCCCACAGCTTCAAAGCAATTAGAGAACGCGTTATTATTTGAATATTTCATTAATTAAATAGACATGCTAACATGTGCTCTAATAGAGATATTGTAAGAAAGAGAGAGAGAGAGAGAGAGAGAGAGAGAGAGAGAGAGAGAGAGAGAGAGAGAGAGAGAGAGAGAGAGAGAGAGAGAGAGAGAGAGAGAGAGAGAGAGAGAGAGAGAGAGAGAGAGAGAGAGAGAGAAAGAGAGAGAGAGAGAGAGAGAGAGAGAGAGAGAGAGAGAGAGAGAGAGAGAGAGAGAGAGAGAGAGAGAGAGAGAGAGAGAGAGAGAGAGAGAGAGAGAGAGAGAGAGAGAGAACAATTGGAAGAAAGACTGATTAAATACAGATTTAAGTTGCTCTGGTTGACCCGGGCACCACCGGGTTCAAATCTGTTACAAACACAGCTTCTGCATGTTTATAGTATACTACAGTACACAATTATGGTGTCCTTGACAGGTTACTAACACCACCACTATGCTTTCAGCACCGCCATCGTCACCACCACTATGCTTTCAGCACCGCCATCGTCACCACCACAGCCTCCAACACTTATTAACACTACCACTAACGCCTTCAACACTTACTAACACCATCACTAACGCCTCCAGCACCGCCATCATCACCACTACAGCCTCTAACACTTATTAACACTACCACAAACGCCTCTAACACCGCCTCGATCAGTGGTGCGAACTCCATTCATAATTTTATACGATAGGCAAATAGGTCAGGCGTCATTACATTAGACAACCGTATGCGGGAACGATGGGATTAAAAAACTAGAGCTCGAGCCGCATACATAAATAGGTGAGTACACACTCAGAGAGACATACACACGGCGCGGGTGGCTGTTTGGACAGCACGCTGGAAACGTAATCCTGTGGCCCGGGTTCGATTCCTGGCGCCGGAGAGAAACAAAAATGGCAGAGTTTCGTTCACCCTGATGCCCCCTGTTACCTAGCAGTAAATAGGTACCTGGGAGTTAGACAGCTGTTACGGGCTACTTCCTGTGTGTGTGGAGGGGGGGGGGGGAATTAGTTAGTAGTTAGTAACAGTTGACTGACAGTTGAGAGGGGGGCCGAAAGAGCAGAGCTCAACCCCCGCAAGCACAACTAGGTGAATACACACACTCAGATACATATACACACACATTCAGACATAAACACGCACATTCAGTACAAGTGGAATGAACTGGAAACATATGTGGAAGCGACCTTCATTCACAACTTGAAAACCAGATATGACAAAGAATGTAAACATGAGAATATTAAAGTTACTACACAACGGGTACGTCGAGGCTAGTGGCGGGTTATAAGACCTCACTTCCCCGTAGTCACTCACACGTAACCACTGACAGGAGGAATGTACCACAACGCCGCCACAACACTTGCCACACTCCCACTCCTGTTCCACCTTCACAAACCATGTGGTTTCCTCAGTGTCTCACTTAACACTTAGCGAAAGACTCACAATCTCTGGCTAGCAAATTATGGGCTCAAGATAGACGTAAGTGAAAAAAGTATACGTCGCCTAATATTTCCACCATGTAATATGTGTTTACTCACCTGGACATACTTAGGTATACTTGCTGGGTCTAGCTTCGGCTTATTGCCACGCCTTCTAAATATTTTCAATTTAATGCAATGGACTCAGGTCCCATGCTTTACTTACTTGGATTGAGATTTATGTATTAGCTTCGGTGTGTGTGTGTGTGTGTGTGTGTGTGTGTGTGTGTGTGTGTGTGTGTGTGTGTGTGTGCGTACACAACATACTTCGTACCTCAAAATACTGAGGTGCAAAATAGCAGAGCAAAATAACTCTAGGGACAACAAATGACACTATTAACAGGACAATAGCTGTCCATGAGATGGGTTGTAAATGAACAAATCCACAAGGGCCGTGACGAGGATTCGAACCTACGTCCGGAAGCATCCCAGACGCTGCCTTAATCGACTGAGTTACGACATGGTCAAAAGAATTGAAACCAGAAGTTCTACTGAACTTTCTTCTGGCTTCAATTCTTTTGACCATGTCGTAACTCAGTCGATTAAGGCAGCGTCTGGGACGCTCCTGGACGTAGGTTCGAATCCTCGTCACGGCCTTTGTGGATTTGTTCATTTGATGCATCACGCTATTGTGATTTCTGTGTATAATGGGTTGTAATGTTGAAGGTTCTATTCCTGTGCGCTCACATTTCATTGGTAGAAGTTTTATGTTGACGTTCACCCAACAACCAATCACAGGAAGAAATCAAATAGAAGCTCCAGTGTTCGTATTGTCAACCTTTCTTATGACATACTGTTTCATCCCAGATACATTTAAATGTGCATTTTTCGACATATGTAATAATTAAATGTAATATTAAATGTTATTTGTTGGATATAAACGTTGATATAAATGAACTGCTGGGCTGCTTAATCTGTGATATCATCACTACCTCAGTGTTACCTGACAAACTGTTCCATCTAGTGGCAAAAGGAGCAATATGTAGTAGTAGAGATGAAGCATTAAAATGCCCATTTTTTTGGAGGGGGGGATGGGCCGTTGAAGCCGTCGGGGGTTCCAGGCAAATTTTGGATGGGCCGTTTATTAAGGCGTCAGGGTTTCCTGATAAATTTTGGCTATTCCTCGATGGACTGTCAGGTTTCCTAATATATTTCCCAGTTTTCCGATTTGGAGGTAAAGGTTTCTAATGGCAGAAATGGAAAATAATTTCAGAGTTCATAGAAGTTTCTCTAAGTGCAAATATAATGATATGAGTGTGCGAGGCTTCGTACTAGACTTGATGCAACATTATTTTGTATCAACTGTTAAAGCCTATAATATTTAATTATTATTAAAAATAACAATATAATTTTAAATATAATTGTATTGAAAAAATGGTACGTCATAAACAAGCATTAAGGTAATGTTAAACTTTTGAGAAATGTCATTAACTAGGCGGAGCTATCAAATGATTCTGTCCTGTGATTGGCTATTGAGGTAAATGTTAATGTAGGGTTTCGACCAATGAAATGCGAACGCGGGAATGAGACCGGCAGCCCAAGAACCCTCCTTATAGGCTACTGTTGGTCAGATGATCATGTTATCTGCCCTAGATGGATCGCTTTGGATTTCTTCCAGAAAAAAAATGGTGGGCGGGTCTTTGAAACAAAGTATCATAGATTCTTCAATACCCTGCCCACTGATACTGAATTCTGTATTTAGTACACAAAGAAATCTTTATCGATTCATATGTATCAGTGCATTTATACTAAAACCTAATTTAGGGTTAATATACACCCAATATTAGGACATACAATTTCCTTCCTTTGAAGAAATGTGTGCTGTCAGTTTTCTTTAATTAATACAAATTTTAATACATTTATTTATTATCAATATTGTCAACACTTTGTTAATTTAATAATTAAAAACGTTTGTATATATGTGGAAAGAAATTCTATACTTAAAGGAGTTCACAAGAAGTGAAAGTTAGGTTGAGATTGTTGACTGTCGTCAGATTCTGTCTGTAATGATTTCGTTAGCGATCGTTTAATCACGTCATAATTGGGTTACAGAATCAGTACGTCTCCTCTGCTGTGCAGTTAACCTACACCAGCAGTTAAATTGTATGAGCTTTCAAATTCGATGGTTCAGTGGCATACTGTGTATGTAAATCTATATACAATTATGTATACTTACGGAAACATCGAATTTTAAGTTAATCATTTGTTTACACATTCTTCTTAATTTAACATGTTATTGTTAATTATTTATCTCATTAAATAATATATTTCAAATTACGCATCACAGTGATATACAACGAAAAATATACCCGTCCTTCTCAGCGTATATGCTGATTTTACTTTAGTCCGAGACTATGTTGACGTACTAAAATATACTTGCTGGCTGGTTAGTAAGCTATAATGTGGCCCTAATAACCCTCCAGAGGTTGAGAGGGATTAATTTAAGCGCAACACCAAACTAATTATGCATCGGGAATGCAACGTTCTTAAAGGGTTAATTATATCATTCATTTTGTATCAAAAGTTGCCTCTTAATGTTAGGTTATTTAGCTTATAAAAATTAGAAAATAATATTAGTAATACGACAAAACTCCATCTTATTTGTATGTATGTATGATAGCAAGATTTACCTTCCTGATGAGCAATAATAATCAGAGATACCTCAGCTCTTGGGAATTTTAGTAATTTATAAGTAGAGCTTAGTTGCCTTGATTTACTGCAGTGTTAAACGTCAAGTTACATTAATTAGCCTTGGTGTGATTCTGAGCATTCTAATACGGTAATTGACATATATCGCAGTCTAAGGGCTTTTGCATTCCACTCACTGGCACTCGAAGTGCATTTTACTCATTATTTTACCGAGTATGTAACTCGCAATCTTACCCCTGTGTGTTCAACCTTACCCCTGAAGAAACATACATAATCCCTTCGCTCATTCAAGTCAGCGTATTTGTATGAGCATGTTTTAGATTTATTCAAATAATTATTTAACGAACGTTCAATGAACTATTTCTTTGCTCAACCTTGACCTCTGATATTTGATCACAGCCTGTGACCACTACCTGTTAAGAGAACCTGAGCCCACAGCTTGTGATAACAACCTCTCGTTATGAAAATTGAATTATGCTGTATTGCAGTGGTTACTAGTATAATTATGCGAAGTTTCATTTAATATTTGTATATGCAAAGATACATAGAGAGGAGCAGCAGCAAGAGCTGCCGTCTTGGGGGCGGTAACCAGGAAGCCACAAACAATTAGAACCCAATTTTTAACACTGAATATTGGACAATGGCTTTAAGTCTCCATGACAACTTGGGAGTGTTGGGAAACTGGCCTTGCTCTTAGTATGAGGGTCTTTTGTTGGGTGATCACGCCAGGTCATCCATTGCTGCTGCTGCTGGGTATGACCAGGTTCCTGTGCTGGTATATAGTCCGCCACGGAGCTAGGTCTGGCACAGTCGTCGCTGGCACTTCCCACACGAGAGCCTTTAACTTGACTCCACCTTCCTCACCTGTCAGTGGACCGACCCGAGGACCATCATGGTCACCAAGACGGTGGGTTCTCACCCACACCACACGACACTCACTAATATATTTTGTTCCTGTTGGTTGCACTTGGATATCAATAGCAAAATATTATTTATAATTTTGCATTCAGTTTGGCATGAAAAGATTGGTATAACACCAAACAAATTTCATATTTCAATACATATCTGCTTGTAGCCATATCAAAATAATGTTTTTGTTTTTAATGTCATATTTCTGTCTCTCAGGTCATCGCCCTGGGGCTCCTGGCCACCTTTTGTGCTGTAGCTATGGCCACCCCTGAACCCGGCGGTAGATATGGTGGTGGTGGTGGATATGGCGGTGGTGGCGGATATGGTGGCGGCGGTGGATATGGAGGAGGGCGTGGGTATGGTGGTGGAGGATATGGAGGCGGCCGCGGATATGGTGGCGGTGGATACGGAGGCGGCCGCGGTGGTGGATATGGTGGCGGTGGGTATGGTGGTGGTGGATATGGAGGCGGCCGCGGATATGGTGGCGGTGGGTATGGTGGTGGATATGGAGGCGGCGGCTATGGTGGAGGATACGGAGGTGGCCGCGGTGGAGGATATGGAGGCGGATATGGAAGATAAGAAGGTAAATTAGATCAGTTCTAGAATCGATAACGAAAATACAATATACAAATTTTATGAGAATTTGCAAATTCTATAATTAACATCTACAATGTAGCTACCATAAACATTTAGGGTTCACCTAAAAAATTGGTTCAATATTGCACTTACTCATGTATTAAATCTTTCTTTTACCTTCATTATAACTATAATTATTAACATTAACCCCGCAAAAAATTAATCGCCTCCCTTAGAACATTAGGTATAAGTCACCATCAAAACCATTAGAGCTTACATCATATAAGCGATTACGGGTTCACCATAGCCCGTGCTGCACGGGGTTTTTACTCCCGAGTAGCTGAATCTAAAACAACAACAATATTAGAGCTTAATCTTAAATTATAATTTACATATGTTCCAGGTCATCAGGGAAAACTGTGATATAAACATCGACTCCAATTTGATGAAGAATTCGCGACCAAAGATTACATTCACTCCAAAAAATCTACCACTTACGGACTATTCATGCCCGTGCCACCTCTTGGGTGGCTTAATTTTCATCAATCAATCTATCAATGATGAAGAAAGGGATATGTGCCCCGAGAGGTGTACTTCGCTTCTCGGTATATATATACACTGAGTTTATTTTACTCTTGGTCCTACATCCGGAACTAAATTATTCTTGCTGATAAGACAGTAAGTTATTTTGGTGGCCTTAATAATCCTCGGAAGGTTCATAGGCCTTCAGTCCAACACCAAGTGTGTTGTGGGCGTGGCATTAATGCTATTATTTTTATGTATAAATAAAAATTTTCCTTTATCTCACGTGGTTTATTATCACCATTTATCAATAGTACAAATTGCACACGAAGTTGATGTGTTTTTAACTAGGTTTAGTATAGTTCATTAATAGACTCAACGACTGAACCCAAACATGCATTTAGCTAAGCAAGTTACAGTCTTGATATGCTAGTTACACAGTTTAATGTATATATAAAAGGAGCCATTTAACTAAGGGAAAATTGTAATTCATTTATTAATTCGAAAGTAATGTCTTTCTCCAGCTTAAGAAAAAGCTGAATGCGATGTATTAACAAGCACTTCTCGCTTTTAAGTCTACTGTAATATCTTTATTAATTAATATTGGTAATCAACATTAAAAATATCTTTGCATGTAAAATCCAATTCATGAATAAAGTACAATTTACTGTAACGTTTAATTGGGTGGATCAACAGTGTTACATACGGGTACATGCTTGCACGTGTCTGAAAATTGTGTTCACACCCGAATCTGTCGAAAAATAGGAATATATATACTGTAACTTGTCTGAAAAATGTGGCTACATTCTAGAAAGTGTCCGGATAATATGGATATTCACTCGCAAGTATCCGGATAATATGGATATACACTCGCAAGTGTACAGATAATATGGATATACACTCGCAAGTGTACGGATAATATGGATATACACTTACATATGTCCTGGGATGATACATATCAGTGAAACATCCAGATATACCTACCCAGGGCAACAAGGATATATATCCACCGATAAGTTGTTGTTGTTGTTTTAGAATTAGCTTCCAGGAACTCAAAGTTCCAAGTAGCACTGGCTATGGTGAGCCCGTAGTGGAATTACCTGGCACATGAGCAGGACTACATGTGTACACCGAGAAGTGCATCTAGCTTCTTTGTGTATATACACTGAAAGTGGGTTTCAGTCCAGTACTATATTCAGGACTAAAGTATACTTGTTTGTTGATCAGTAGGTTATTATGGTGGCCTTGATAACCTTCCAGAGGTTTAATAGGCCTTAAACCTAACCCCAAACAGATTACAAGCAAAAATATATAACGTTAGAGTTGTAACCCATATCTCAGTTTATATACTCGAAGAGTATACTTAGGTCCTGGAATATGTTCATGTAAAATATACTTCCTGAACATGAGCCCCCTATGGAGGTCATAATATTCCTTCCCAAAGTTGGGAGGCCTTAAACACACACACAATAAACTCAGAGCTTCCCGTGAGCATTGCAAACACTGAAACACTTAGACGCATGGAAAGGTGTTTAATTCTAAATGTGGCAGCTTCTGCAACAGCTACAACAGACCAATCGCTATGATCGTGACAGTTTTTACAGGAGACCCCAAATTATGCTCGTGGCTGGTTTGGTGGGTTTAAGATCAATCAACCTCTGGAGGGTTATTAACGCCACTACAACAGCTTTCTAAACAACCGGCAAAAATACTTTAGTCCAGAAGTAAAGTAAACTAGTGTATATACACCAAGAAGCGAGGTCCACCTCTCAGTGTATATATATTGGTGCTAAGATGTGAGATGTATACTGTGGTCTGAGTCAGAGGTGATGCTGCCCACTTTCTCTCCTGTACAGTAAAAAATACGAGAACTCAGATAAAAGGAACAAAAAGAAATAAGAGATACAAAAGAAAACGGAACAAAACAACAAGAAGACAATAGATATCTCAGCCAATCAGCGTCCACGATAATTACAAAGTTTGTGGCCCAGGTAAAGATTGAACTCATCTCAGGTTGTTTTGATTTTGTGGAGGGGGCGTGGAGTGTGGTGGGAGTGTTGACGTTAATGAGTACTCACCTAGCTGTGCAGGCGCAGGTTGAGCTTGGGCTCTTTGGTCCCGCCTCTCAACTGTCAATAAACCTTTGTCTAATTGGGTTGACGAGTTAAGGTTTCGAATGCTTCCATCAATGGGGTTTATTCGACTCTCTTTTTTAGGTTCCTGGGTTCGATGCAGAGATTATATCTGCCTCACGATGCATGGTGAATCTTGGTATTAATTTCATATAATTTAGCCAGCTAGTCCTCATAAACAAAAGACAAATGTTTTTTAATTTAGCCACCAACACCATCCCCACTATTTATGGTTGGGCTTAATGCCTATCAACCTCTAGAGGGTTATTAAGGTTTCTGATCAACCAGGAAGTATACTTTAATCTTGAACATAGTCCAGAACTAAGGTAAACTCTCAGTGTATACACACCGATAAGCGGAGTACACCTCTCAGTATATAAGTGGTCATAAATGAGCACTTTACACACGATTCATCTGATGACGTTCCAGTTTTCTCGAAGAGTGCTTAGCTGTCTTCTGAACTGCCCATGTAAACTGCTTCTCCTAGGTACTATAAATATAAATAATTACTCACTGAATCTAAACACCAAATCTAATTTAGGCCCTAAATATACATAAATTCTAATATATAATAACATAAATTTTGTTTTGAGAAATATACAATTATATGAATAAACAGTATGTTAAACTTGACGAATGCGTCTGTGGGGTCAGTCACCGATTATATGAGCATAGCCTAAGGGCGGGATGCTGAGGACGGGTTGTATTTGTATTTAGCACTAATTGCATTTCATAATTTGATATCATTATGCAACAACAAGACAGAAGTACTACGATAAATTGTGCAATGCATCTCCGGTAACATATTTAAGTCAACAATGGACTACTTATGCGGTAACCGAATTGCAACGATTTGAACAAGTTTGATGTTGGGGTGACGGCCTATTGACCTCTGAAGGAATATTATTAATGCCACAATCCCTTAATGACCAACCAACAAGTATACTTTAGTCCTGCACATGGTCCACGACTAAAGTAAACTTTCAGTGCATAGACGCCAAGAAGCGAGGTAATACCTCTCAGTGTATTTAAGCAATACAGATTACTGGGAGTATTACAAATCCTACACACCTGATGTATGTTAACATTAGCCAATATAGCAATCTACCTAAAGGCTGGCGGATGAAATATGTACTTCATAGTGCATGAACATATCACAAAGATGATAAGTTCTGTTGTAATATACTGATGACTACGGCAGGAGAATAACGAGACTTGTCACTAAGGACGGTTTGTATAGCATATTTGATATGACAGAGAATTATGACGGGGGTCATTCAGCACTTACAATTTTAGCGAGAAACAGCGACTGGAAAAATGCAGATACACTTTAGGGCATTAATTTAATAACTCTTCTCGAGGTTATTGGCATTAAAAAAACACCAAACCTAATTTTTATAATTTTGATTGTAATAAATTTATATATGAGAATCAAGTTCCTGACAATGATTGCACCATTCACAATGGGGGAAACAACACACGTAACAAAAACAATGATGGTAGTATATGGGTGTTAGATATGGTGGTGGTGATGGGGCTTGGTTATCAGTGACTATGGGGAAGTGAGGTCCAACCTCCTAGCTATGTTGTACCGGTTGTATTAGATGGTGGTGGTTGTGTTGTTGCAGCTGCTGCTGCTGATGTGACTGCTGCTGCTGCTGCTGCGGATGGCCTGGTTCCTGTGATGGTGCCAGTATATAGTCCGCCACGGAGCCAGGTCTGGCACAGTCGTCGCTGGCACTCCCACACGAGAGCCTTAACTTGACTTCACCTTCCTCACCTGTCAGTGGACCGACCCGAGGACCACCATGGTCACCAAGACGGTGGGTCATCTCTCACACCTCATGACACTCACTAATAATAATCAACATTGTCTTGAGACTTTACGTAAATCACATTTTGACTCTGAATGTTGACCTAAACTTTGCCGAATCTCCGATAATAACACTTTATTGCCTTGAATACTCGTTAGGTACCTCAGGCTCTTTCAACAAAATTCATAAATTATTCATAAATTCATAAATTATTCAAGCAGAACTTTGTGGAGTTTGAAATTCTTCTTTGCAAAATATTGCATAGGTATAAAATTATTTATTTTTCAACTTTTGTAAATTATTTATTTATATGAAAATAGAGTTTACAGCTACAGTCCATAATATTACGGCTGGTCCGGCATGTGTGATATTCCTGTGTCTCTCAGGTCATCGCCCTGGGGCTCCTGGTCACCTTCTGTGCTGTAGCCATGGCCGCCCCTGAACCCGGCGGTAGATATGGTGGTGGTGGGGGTGGATACGGTGGTGGTGGTGGTGGATATGGTGGTGGAGGGCGTAGATATGGAGGAGGCGGATATGGAGGTGGTGGATATGGAGGCGGCGGATATGGAGGTGGTGGATATGGAGGCGGCCGTGGTGGCGGATATGGGGGAGGTGGTCATGGTGGTGGTGGCTATGGAGGCGGAGGATATGGTGGTGGTGGGTATGGTGGCGGTCGAGGTGGATATGGAGGAGGCGGCTATGGTGGCGGTGGGTATGGTGGCGGCTACGGAAAATAATATCTCAAACCATTACAAAAATATAGTAAGTGCAGTTATTAATTTAACAATCTATCATAATATAAATTTGATTTAAGATTAATTTACTGTTAAAGTTAAAATAGTATCAACATCTATATATTTAACACTGGAATTTTAATATATTTTCTCAGATTCTTCAAACCATGAAAGGCTGACCGTGAAGACTGATGTGTCTCTGAAATTTCAGATCGTCACCAGATGAGTATGACTGCAACTCTGATGATGCTAAAATGTGATGATGCGACGCTCTAAATAAACGTTTTATTTGTAAAAACTTGCTTTACTATCACCTTCGATAAATTACCTTCACTACCAATTGAAGACTCCCCCAACAATGTGATAGCAAACAAAAACCCTTAACAAAGTGGTATTTTGACAAAGAATATGAAATCCTGAAGTAAATATATTATTGAAGCAGAGAAATTTATTGAATAGAAGAAATAAACTGCCCAAAAAATATCAAACGGAGCTAGATGCTCAATATC
The DNA here is from genome assembly GCF_040958095.1 of Procambarus clarkii. Taxonomy (NCBI): domain Eukaryota; kingdom Metazoa; phylum Arthropoda; class Malacostraca; order Decapoda; family Cambaridae; genus Procambarus; species Procambarus clarkii. The sequence goes on along the minus strand of NC_091216.1, from coordinate 24,334,828 downwards.
CACATTTTAATAAGTTATTATCAAAACAAGGCGTCAAGCCCGAAAAACTGTACAGCCCATATATGAGGCAAGGCTGGTGAGAGAGATGACAGATTAAGCTCTTGGTACAATCAAAATAAATACATAGAGGAAGTCAAAAACACTTAACTAAAACAGAACTGATAATGAGAACGAACGTCTAATAAACTCTACTTTTTATCTTAAATTGCTTTTGTTCGTTATACAGAGCAGTTCCTCGGCGACTTGGTTCAGTCTCTACTTTTGTTCATCACACTTACGATTTTTCATTATATTCTTTGAGATGTCATGAATCTTGAAGTGCATTTTTGTATAATGTCAGTATCATTAGCATTTAATGTATATTCCAAAAGATAACTATCTGAATATATTTAGTTTAGAGTTGGGCTTAAAGACCAGTCAACCACTCAAGGGATATTAAGGCCACCACAATATATTTCTGACTAACCAACACGTGTGCTTTAGTCCTGAACTTAAGTGAACTTTCAGTGTATAAACACCAAAATGCGTATTTTTTTGTGTGTTCATATTCCTTGATGAATAAATATGTGATGTTCGTTATATATTGACTAATATAATGTAGCTTGTATAACTCATCCTTGATGATGAATTATTTGTCAGGTAAAGCTCACAAGAATTAAATGGTACTCATTTGATTTCATAAAATTCTAACGTGTGTTATACGAGTGTAACGGGTGCATTATTTATATACAATACATACTAGCTCATCGAAAATTAAACCTATACAGACAAACTTTAAGTGATTTAAATACGGATATCATTCACGTCAAGTTTAACGGAGAGACGCAGATCTCACAAGACATGGACGGACTTAGCAACTACGATGGGAGTTCATATAGAAATATAGTTTAGTTTTGTGAGCTGCAAGTAAACTGAGATAGTGTGGAGTGAAGCTGGATTTGGTACCACATGTGTACAGTAGAGACGGATTGTGTACCACATGTGTACAGTAGAGACGGATTGTGTACCACATGTGTACAGTAGAGACGGATTGTGTACCACATGTGTACAATGGAGACGGATTGTGTACAATGGAGACGGATTGTGTACCACATGTGTACAGTGGAAACGGATTGAGAATCACATATGTACGGTGGAGACGGATTGTGTACCATATGTGTACAATGGAGATGGATTGTGTACCACATGTGCACGGTGGAGATGGATTGTGTACCATATGTGTACAATGGAGATGGATTGTGTACCACATGTGCACGGTGGAGATGGATTACTTGTCATATTAGATGTCACAAAAATCCTCACGTTTGTGGGAGTCTTTCTACTCTCTCACACTTACCCGTATTACATGCGAATAAACAGTATATCAAAAAGTTAATTTTTTCTATATTTTTTTCCAGTCTTTTGAAATGATCAAACAATATTTTTTTATGATTAATTTTGAATAAAATTGATGCAGTATATAAAAGATGCATTATAATAAATTAGTCAATTTTTATCAGTTTTAACATGAAAATGTACTGTATATATGTGACTTTAAGTTGCTTGCGTCAGTCAAAATAATCCCAATGTACATAAGTATATATATTGGGATTATTTTTGTACCCATATGTATATATATTTGGTACCAATATATATACAATATATATAGGAATATGGTGGCTTAATTCAGTTTATCATTTAATCCAAGCAGTTGCACACAATTTATCTCTAATTTAATCAATATTAAACAGCAACTGAATTCATAAAAGCGTAAATTTAAGATTAAACAAGCAAAATTAGATTAATGTCGATTTATTTAAATATAAACAAAATTTCACATAAAATTTACCTTAACCATAATACGAAGACAGGAAAGTTTTTAAATAAGTTGGATGGATGCGAGAATCTGCTAAAACATGTAATATAATTATATACATCTACTGATTAAAATATATGTTAAAGTAAATTTAAATGCCATATAGGAGATATTTTGAAGGTTCTCTACTCTGTGAGAAGGACAAGACTGAAATGAAGTTTACAAGACATCTGGTTTCAACTAAGTACCAGGGGAAAATAGAGATTCAAGGAATACACAGGAAGTGGATTCAAAGACCAGCAGTTCGTGGAGACCTGCAAGAGGTCCTCGTAACACATAGGTTTTGGTCCCTAAGGAAAGTCTGTGGAACTGGTCTCCACTTCTTCACTTTAATTAAACATAATCCAGTTTCGGAGCATGTATCAGATTATTTTTGAAGCCAGTTTTGCACAGGCTTTCAAACGAATATCGAGACACGATAAATGGATCAGCCTGTTACAATAAACAAGTAATTGTCAACAGAAGGCACCAAGCCTGGAAGACTATTTTGCATGTTATAATAATGGAAACTAATACTAGAGAAATACAGTATTCCTTAGGAGCATAAGATAATTCCCTAGGAGCATAAAATAATACAATCTGGTGCACATATGAAGAAAAAAGGCCGCAAAGAAATAATGTTCATTATTGAACCTTAACCAAAATAATAACCACCAATTCCTCAAACGATAAGATGAAGCTGTTTAAGATTATGTAATCATCTATCGCTTTGGAAAGATCAGAGTTCTGGAAAAGTGGCCTTGATGGATGCTGAAATATTGTCTTTGTGAGATATCATGCCAGGTCATTCCTTGCTGTTGCTGTTCCTGAGGATGGTCATGTTCCTGAGAGCGTGTCGGTATATAGTCCGCCACGGAGCGAGGTTTGGCACAGTCGTCACTGGCACTCCAACACGAGAGCCTTAACTTGACTCCATCTTCCTCACCTGTCAGTGGACCGACCCGAGGACTACCATGGTCACCAAGACGGTGGGTTCTCTCACACCTCACGACACTCACAAATAATAATCAGCATTGTTTTGAAACTTAACACATTTTGACTCTGAATGTTGATCTAAATTTTGCCGTATCTCTCTGATAATAACACTTTATCGCCTTGAATAATCGTTAGGTACCTCAGGTTTTTACAACACAATTCATAAATTATTAGAGCGGATGTTTGTGGAGTTAGAATTTCTTCTTTGCAAAATATTGCATATGTATAAAATTATTTATTGTTCAGCTTTTGTAAATTATTAATTTATATGAAAATAAAGTTTACAGTTACAGTCCATAATATTATGGCTGGTCCACATATGTGATATTCCTGTGTCTCTCAGATCATCGCCCTGGGGCTCCTGGCCACCTTCTGTGCTGTAGCCATGGCCGCCCCTGAACCCGGCGGTAGATATGGTGGTGGTGGATATGGTGGTGGTGGATACGGTGGTGGTGGAGGGCGTGGATATGGAGGCGGCGGTTATGGAGGTGGTGGATATGGAGGCGGCGGATATGGAGGAGGTGGATATGGAGGCGGCCGTGGGGGCGGATATGGGGGAGGTGGTCGTGGAGGTGGCTATGGAGGCGGAGGATATGGTGGTGGCGGATATGGTGGCGGTCGAGGTGGATACGGAGGAGGCGGCTATGGTGGCGGTGGGTATGGTGGCGGCTACGGAAAGTAATATCTCAAACCAGTATAACAATATGGTAAGTGCAATTATTAATTTAACAACCTATCATAATAATTATTTTATTTGAGATTCATTTACTGTAATAGTTAAAATAGTATAAAAATCTAATATATTTAACACTGGTATTTTAATATATTTTTCCAGATTCATCAAACCACAAAAGGCTGACCATGAAGACTGATGTGTCCCTAAATTTTAGGTCATCACCAGGAGATGAGCACGACTGCAACTCTGATGATGCTAAAATGTGATGCTGAAACGCTCTAAATAAACGTTTTATTTGTAAATCTTGGTTTATTATCACGTTCGACAAATTACCTTTACTACCTTCACTTCAATATCAGAAAGCCAATAATAATTAACGAAAAAAGAGCTGATGACGAGAACGAATGTCTAATCAACTTTACTTCTTTTCTTAAATTGTTTATGTTCGTTAAAGAGAGCAGTTCATCGGCGACTTGGTTCCCTCTCTACTTTCGATTATTACACTCTAGATATTTCATCATATTCTTTGAGCTATCATGAATCTTGACAATTATTTTTAGTATAATGATAATATCATTAGCATTTAATGTATATTCCACTAAGCATGCCTATATGAATATATTTAGTTTGGAGTTGGGCTTAGAGACCCCGTCAACCTCTGAAGGGACATTAAGGCCACCACAATATATTCGAGACAAACAACACGTGTACTTTAGTCCTAAACTTAAGTGAACTTTCAGTGCATAAACTCCGAAATGCTGGTTTTCGTCTTGGTGTTAATATTCCTTGATGAATAAAAATATAATGCTCATTGTAAATTAACTAATGTAAAATATAGCTTGTTTAACTCATCCTTGACGATGAATTATTTGTCAGGTAATACTCACAAGAATCAAATGGTACTCATTTGGATTTCATATATATTCTAACGTGTGTGTGTCTGCGTGAATTAGTAATTTCCTATACATAATAACTCATCGAAAATAAAACCTGTACAATTAAACTTTAGGTGATTTGAGAAAGATTATCATTAATGACAAGTTTAATAGGTGGCCAGGTTCCTGAGAGGGTGCCAATATATAGTCCGCAGATCTAACAAAACTTGGACGGACTTAGCAACTACGATTGCAGTTCAAATGAAATATATAGTTTTGTTTTGGGAGCTGCAAGTAAATTGAGATAGTGTGGAGTGAAGCTGGATTGTGTACCACATGTGTACAATGGAGACGGATTGTGTACGTAATGTGAACAGTGTAAACGGATTTTGTATCACAAATGTACGGTAGAGACGGATTCTGTACCACATGTGTACGGTGGAAACGGAATGTGTACCAAATGTGAACAGTGTAAATGGATTGTGTACCACATGTGTAAGGTGGAGACGGATTGCGTACTGCATGAGAACGGGATAGACGGATTGTATACCACATGTGTACGGTGGGGACGGATTGTGTACTTAATGTTAACAGTGTAATTGGATTGTGTACCACATGCGTACGGAGAGACGTGTTGCTTATCATATAAGCTATTATTAAAATCATCACGTCTGCTCAAGTATTTTTTCTCTCTCACCCTTAACGTTATTAAACGTGAATAAATAAATGTTCACGAGGATAATTTTGACTAATTTTTCCAATCTTTCGAACGATACATCAATATTTTTAATATGATTAATTCTGAGTAAATTTAATGCATCAGATAAAAAATATGGCATTTTAATAAATTGCACTCAATTGTTGATCAATTTTAACATGAAAGTGTGCTGTATATATATGATTTAAGTTGCTTGCAACTCTAAAAAAAATATATATATACATAATTGCCTATATAGGAACATAACTTGCAGCTTAATTCAGTTTATCTTTTAATCCAAGCAACTCATCTCTCCTTTAATCAATAAACAGCAGGAATAATATTTGCAAAAAACATAAATTATGGAATAAACATTCAAATTTAATTTAACATTGATTTACCAAAATATAAACAAAATTGCACATAAAATTTTACCTTAACCAAAATATAAAGTTAGGAAAGTTTTCAAAATTGCTGGTCGGTTCCGATAAGCAGGTAAAATACAAGGAAAAACAAATATATCTAATGATTATTATACATGTTAAAACAAAGCAAAACAGTAAATTTGGATGCAATATAGAAGCTACTGTGAAGGTTCTCTATTATGTGAGGAGGACAAGAATAGAATGAAGTTATGAAAACAACTGGTTACAACTAAGAACCAGGAAAAAAAACTGATTTTAAGAATACTCATAAAGGCGTTCTGGGAAAGCCGTAGGACCTGCAAGGGGCCACTCGTAATACTTGAGTTCTGGTCCCTAAGGAAGGCCTTTGGGATTGGCCTACAGGTCATCCCTTTAATTAAAGATAATACAGTTTCAAAGCACGTATCGGATGTTTTTTAAGTCAATTTTGCCCAGGGTTTCAGACGAATATTAAGACACGATGAATCGATCAGCTTGTTACATTACACAAGTAATTATCAGAAGAAGGCCCCAAGCCTTAAAGACTATGTAGCATATTATTGTAATGGAAACTAACACTAGAGAAATATAGCAATCCTTAGGAGCATAAAATAACTCCCTAGAAGCATAAAACATTACAATCTGGTGCACATGTGAAGAAAAAGGCCGCAAAGAAATAATGTTCATTACTGAACTTTAACCAAAAAGATAACTACCAATTCCCCAAACGATAGGATGGAACTGTTTAAGATTATGCAATCTTCTCTCGGTTTGAAAATATAAGAGTTCCGGAGAAGTGACCTTGATGGATGCTGAAATATTGTCTTTGTTATATATCATGCCAGGTCATCCCTTGCTGCTGCTGCTGCTGGGAATGGCCAGGTTCCTGTGATGGTGCCAGTATATAGTCCGCCACGGAGCCAGGTCTAGCACAGTCATCGCTGGCACTCCCACACGAGAGCCTTAACTTCACTCCACCTTCCTCACCTGTCAGTGGACCGACCCGAGGACCATCATGGTCACCAAGACGGTGGGTTCACTCTCACACCTCACGACACTCACTAATAATAATCAACATTGTTTTGAAACTTTACGTTTTTCACATTTTGACTCCAAATGTTCAGCTAAACTAGTTTTGCCGTATCTCTGATAAAAACACTTTATTGCCTTGAATAATCGTTAGGTACCTCAGGCTTTTGCAGCACAGTTCATAAATTATTAATGCAGAACTTTGTGAAGTTAGAATTTCTTCTTTGCAATATATTGTATATGTATAAAATTATTTATTTTTAAGCTTTAGTAAATTATTTATTTATATGAAAACAAAGTTTACAACCACAGTCCATAATTTTATGGCTGGTCCGCCATGTGTGATATTCCTGTGTCTCTCAGGTCATCGCCCTGGGGCTCCTGGCCACCTTCTGTGCTGTAGCCATGGCCACCCCTGAACCCGGCCGTAGATATGGTGGTGGTGGATATGGCGGCGGTGGTGGATATGGCGGAGGTGGACACGGTGGTGGTGGAGGGCGTGGATATGGAGGCGGCGGTCATGGAGGTGGTGGATATGGAGGCGGCGGATATGGAGGAGGTGGATATGGAGGCGGTCGTGGTGGCGGATATGGGGGAGGTGGCTATGGTGGTGGTGGTGGCTATGGAGGCGGAGGATATGGGGGTGGTGGATATGGTGGCGGTCGAGGTGGATATGGAGGAGGCGGCTATGGTGGCGGTGGGTATGGTGGCGGCTACGGAAAGTAATATCTCAAACCATTACAACAAAATGGTAAGTGCAGTTAATAATTTAACAACCTATCATAATATTTATTTTATTCAAGATTCATTTACTGTAATAGTCAAAATAGTGTAAAAATCTAATATATTTAACACTGGTATTTTAATATATTTTTTTAGATTCATCAAACCATAAAAAGCTGATCATGAAGACTGATGTGTCTAAATTTCAGGTCATCGGCTGGAGATGAGCACGACTGCTTCTCTGATGATGCTAAAATGTGATGCTGCGACATTCTAAATAAACGTTTTATTTGTAAAGCTTGGTTTATTATCACCTTCGATAAATTACCTTCTCTTCCAATTAAAGTCTTCCCCAACAATGTGCCACCAAACAATAGCAAACATAAACCCTTAACAATGTGGAATTTGACAAAGAATACGAAAACTTGAAGTAAATATATCAGTGAAGCAGAGCAATATATTTAAAGGAAGAAATCATCTGCACAAAAATATAAAACAGAATTAGATGTTCAATATCTACATTCTAATAAATATCTATGAACAGAAGGCGTCAAGCCCGAAAATCTATACAGCCCATTATGAGACAATGCTGGTGAGAGGTGGCAGAAGTTCATGGTATACTCAAAACAAATACATCGAGAAAGCCAAAAACAATTAACAAAAATAGAGCTGATAAAGAGATCGAACGTCTGATCAACTTTACTTTTTTATTAAATTGCTTTTGTTCATTAACAGAGCAGTTCGTCGTAGAATTGGTTCACTCTTTACTTTCATTCATTACACTCTGCATTTTTCATCAAATTCTTTGAGCTATCATGAATCTTGACGCTTATTTTTAGTATAATGTTAATATCATTAGCATGTATATTGCAAATTTAATGTATACACCAATAAGAATACCTATGAATATATTAGGTTTAAAGTTGGGCTTAGAGACCGGTCAACTTCTGAAGGGATATTAAGGCCACCACAATATTTTCCAGACTAACCAACACGTGTACTATAGTCCTGAACTTAAACGTCAGCGAACTTTTAGTGCTTAAACACCAAAATGCGGATTTTTGTCCTGGTGTTCATATTCCTTGATGAATAAACATATGATATTCATTATAAATTAATATAAAAATAGCTTGTATAACTCATCCTTGATGATGAATTATTTGTCAGGTAAAACTCACAAGAAACAAATGGTACTCATTTGGATTTCATAAATATTCTAACGTGTGTATGTCTACATGAATTTGTTATATACAATGCATAATACCTCACCAAAAATAAAATCTATACAATTCAACTTTAGGTGACTTAAGGAAGATTATCATTAATGTCAAGTTTAATAGAGACGCAGATCTCACAAAACTTGGACGGACTTAGCAACTACGATGGCAGTTCGTATGAAAAATATAGCTTTGTTTTGGGAGCTGCAAGTAAACTGAGACTAGTGTGAAGTGAAGCTGGATTGTGTACCACATGTGTTACAATGGACACGGATTGTGTACCTAATGTGAACAGTGTAAACGGATTTTGTACCACATGTGCTCGATGGAGACGGATTGTGTACCGCATGTGTATGGTGGAGACGAATTGTGTACCTAATGTGAACAGTGTAAACGTAATTTGTTCCACATGTGTAAGGGGTAGACGGATTGTGTACCACATGAGTACGGGGGATACGTGTTGCTTATCATATCAGTTATTACTAAAATAATCACGTCTGCTAGGATTCTTTTTTTTCTCTCTCACACTTAACGTTATTAAATGTAAATCAACAAATGTTCGAGAGGTTAATTTTGTCTATATTTTTCCAATCTTTCGAAACGATACATCACTATTTTTAATATAATTAATTTTGAGTAAATTTAATGCATCAGATAAAAAATATGGCATTTTAATAAATTACACTCAACTGTTGATCAATTTTAACAAGAAAGTGTGCTGTATAAATGTGATTTAAGTTGCTTGCAACAGTAAAAAATAACCCAAATATAAATAATTTTCTATATAGGAACATAATTTGCAGCATAATTCAGTTTATTATTTAATCCAAGCAACTTATCTCTCCTATAATCAATATAAAGCAGGAATAATTTTGTAAAACGCATAAATTAATGAATAAACATTCAAATTTAATTTAACATCGATTTCCTATAAAATAAACAAAATTGCTCATATAATTTTACCTTAAACAACATATAAAGATAGGAAAGTTTTTAATATTGCTGGACAGTTCCGAGAAACAGATAAAATGCAAGGAAAACAAATATATCTTATGACTATTATACATGTTAAAACAAAGCAAAGCAGTAAATTTGGATACAATATAGAAGATACTGTAAAGGTTCTTTATTTTGTGAGGAGGACAAGAAGAGAATGAAGTTATGAAAACAACCGGTTACAACTAAGAACCAGGAAAAAACTGATTTTAAGAATACTAAAGGAGTTCCTGGAAAGCCCTAGAACCTGCAAGGGGGCCCTCGTAATTCATGAGTTCTGGTCCCAAAGGAAGGCCTTTGGGACTTACCTACAGGTCATCACTTTAATTAAAGATAATACAGTTTCAGAGACCGTATCAGATGTTTTTTAAGCCAATTTTGCACCGGATTCAGACAAATATTAAGACACGATAAACCGATCAGCTTGTTATATTAGACAAGTAATTATCAAAAGAAGGCCCCAAAAATGGATGACTATATCGCATGTTATAGTAATGGAAACTAATACTAGAGAAATATAGTAATCCTTAGGAGCATAAAATAACTCCCTAGGAGCATAAAATAATACAATCTGGTGCACATGTAAGAAAAAGGCCGCAAAGAAATAATGTTCATTATTGAACCTTAACCAAAATGATAACTACCATGTTCCACAAACGATAGGATGGAGCTGCTTAAGATTCCGCAATCTTCTATCGGTTTGAAAAGATCAGAGTTCCGGAGAAGTGACCTTGATGGATGCTGAAATATTGTCTTTGTTATATATCATGCCAGGTCATCCCCTGCTGCTGCTGCTGCTGCTGCTGGGGATGGTCTGTTCCTGTGATGGTGCCGGTATATAGTCCGCCACAGAGCCAGGTCTAGCACAGTCGTCGCTGGCACTCCCACACGAGAGCCTTAACTTGATTCCACCTTCCTCACCTGTCAGTGGACCTACCCGAGGACCACCATGGTCACCAAGACGGTAGGTTTACTCTCACACCTCACGACACTCACTAATAATAATCAGCATTGTTTTGAAACTTTACGTAAATCACATTTTGGCTCCAAATGTTGAGCTAAACTTGTTTTGCCGTATCTCTGATAATGACACTTTATTGCCTTGAATAATCGTTAGGTACCTCAGGCTTTTGCAGCACAGTTCATAAATTAAAGCAGAACTTTGTGGAGTTAGAATTTCTTCCTTGCAATATATTGCATAAGTATAAAATTATTTATTTTTAAACTTTTGTAAATTATTAATTTATATAAAAATAGAGTTTACAGCTACAGTCCATAATATTATGGCTGGTCTGCCATGTGTGATATTCCTGTGTCTCTCAGGTCATCGCCCTGGGGCTCCTGGCCACCTTCTGTGCTGTAGCCATGGCCGCCCCTGAACCCGGCGGTAGATATGGTGGTGGTGGTGGTGGATATGGCGGCGGTGGTGGATATGGCGGTGGTGGACATGGTGGTGGTGGTGGAGGGCGTGGATATGGAGGCGGCGGTTATGGAGGTGGTGGATATGGAGGCGGCGGATATGGAGGAGGTGGATATGGAGGCGGCCGTGGTGGCGGATATGGGGGAGGTGGCTATGGTGGTGGTGGTGGTGGCTATGGAGGCGGAGGATATGGTGGCGGTCGAGGTGGATATGGAGGAGGCGGCTATGGTGGCGGTGGGTATGGCTACGGAAAGTAATGCCCCAAACCATTACAAAAATAAGGTAAGTGCAGTTATTAATATAACAACCTACCATAATAATTATTCTATTCAAGATTCGTTTACTGTAATAGTTAAAATAGTATAAAAATCTAATATATTTAACACTGGGATTTTAATATATTTTTCTAGATTCATCAAACCATAAGACGTTGACCTTGAAGACTAATTTGTCCTTAAATCTCAGGTCATCACCAGGAGATAAGCACGACTACAACTCTGATGATGCTAAAATGTGATGCTGCGACGCTCTAAATAAACGTTTTATTTGTAAAGCTTGATTTATTATCACCTTCGATAAATTACCTTCTCTTCCAATTAAAGTCTTCCCCAACAATGTGCCACCAAACAATATCAAACATAAACCCTTAACAATGTGGAATTTGACAAAGAATACGAAAGCTTGAAGTAAATATATCAGTGAAGCAGAACAATTTATTGAAAGGAAGAAATCTGCTGCCCAAAAAATAAAAAACAGAATAAGATGTTCAGTATCTACATTCTAATAAATATCCATGAAAAGAATGCGTCAACCCCGAAAATCTATACAGCCAATATATGGGACAATACAGGTGCGAGGTGACAGAAGCTCATAGTACAATCTAAAACAAATACATCGAGAAAGCCAAAAATAATTAACAAAATCAGAGCTGATAACGAGAACGAACGTCTGATAAACTTTACTTTTTTTCTTAAATTGCTTATGTTTGTTGAACAGAGCCGTTCCTCGGAGACTTGGTTCACTCTCTTCTTTCATTCATTACACTCTGGATTTTTCCTCATACTCTTTGAGCTATCATAAATCTTGACGCTTATTTTGAGTATAATGTTAATATCATTAGCATTTAATGTATATTCCAATAAGAATACCTATGTGAATATATTGAGTTTGGAGTTGGGCTTAAAGACCTGTCAACCTCTGAAGGTATGTTAAGGCCACCACAATATATTACAGATTAATGAACACGTGTACTTTAGTCCTGAACTTAAGTGAACTTTCTGTGTATAAACACCGAAATGCGGGTTTTTGTCTTGTGTTCATATTCCTTGATGAATAAATATATGATGTTCATTATAAATTAACTAATTTAAAATAAAGCTTGTATAACTTATCCTTGATGACGAATTATTTGTCAGGTAAAACTCACAAGAAACAAATGGTACTCATTTGGATTTCATAAATATTCTTACGTGTGTGTGTGTCTTCGTGAATTAGTTATATATACAATGCATAATAACTCATCGAAAATAAAACCTATTCAATTAAACTTTAGGTGATTTGAGGAAGATTATCATTAATGTCAAGTTTAATAGAGACGCAGATCTCACAAAACTTGAAGGGACTTAGCAACTACGATGGCAGTTCGTATGAACAATATAGTTTTATTTTGGGAGCTGCCAGTAAACTGAGATACTGTCAAGTGAAACTGAATTGTGAATCACATGTGTACGGTGGAGATGTATTGTGTACCACATGTGTACGGTGGAAACGGATTGTGTACCTAATATGAACAGTGTAAACGAATTGTGTGCCACATGTGTAGGGTTGAGACGGATTGTATACTACATGAATACGGTGGAAACGGATTGTGTACACCATGTGCACGATGGAGACGGAATGTGTACCTAATGTAACAGTGTAAACGGATTGTGTACCACATGTGTACAGAGCATATCAGCTATTACTAAAATCATCACGTCTTCGGGAGACTTTTTACTCTCTCTCACACTTTACGTTATTAAATGTGAATAAACAAATTTTCAAGATGTTAATTTTGTCTATATTTTTCCAATCTTTCGAAACGATAAATCAATATTTTTAATATGATTAAGTTTGAGTAAATTTAATGCATCTGATAAAAAATAAAGCATTTTAATAAATTACAGTCAATTGTTGATCAATTTTAACATGAAAGTGTGCTGTATAAATGTGATTTAAGTTTCTTGCAACAGTCAAAAATAACACAAATATACATAATTGCCTATATATGAACATAATTTGTAGCTTAATTCAGTTTATCATTTAATCCAAGCAACTTATCTCTCCTTTAATCAATATACAACAGCAATAATATTTGTAAAAAGCATAAATTAAGGACTAAACATTCAAATTTAATTTTACATCGATTTACCAAAATATAAACAAAATTGCACATAAAATTTTACCATAATCAAAATATATAGATAGGAAAGTTTTAAAAATTGCTGGACTGTTCCTATAAACAGATGAAATACAAGGAAAAACAAATATATTTCAGGATTTTTATACATGTTAAAACAAAGCTAAGCAGCAAATTTAGATGCAATATTAAAGATTCTGTGAAGGTTCTCTATCATGTGAGGAGGACAAGAATAAAATGAAGTTCTGAAAACAACTGGTTACAACTAAGATCCAGGAAAAAAATGATTTTAAGAATACTCAAGAAGGCGTTCTGGGAAAGCCCTAGGACCTGGAAGGGAGGGCCCTCGTAATACATGAATTTTAGTCCATATGGAAGGCCTTTGGGACTGGCCTAAAGGTCATCACTTTAATTCAAGATAATACAGTCTCAGAACACGTATCAGATGTTTTTTAAGCCAATTTTGCATAGGGTTTCAGGACGAATATTAAGACACGATAAATTGATCAGCTTGATACATTAAACAAGTAAGTTATCAGAAGAAGGCCTCAAGCCTTTAAGACTATGTAGCATATTATAATAATGGAAACTAATATTAAGGAAATATAGCAATCCTTAAGAGCATAAAATATCTCAGTTAGGAGCATAAAATAATGCAATCTGGTGCACATATGAAGAAAAAGGCCGCAGAGATATAATGTTCATTATTGAACCTTAATCAAAATGATAACTACCAATTCCACAAACGATAGGATGGAGCTGCTTAAGATTCTGCAATCTTCTATCGGTTTGAAAAGATCAGAGTTCCGGAGAAGTGACCTTGATGGATGCTGAAATATTGTCTTTGTTATATATCATGCCAGGTCATCCCTTGCTGCTGCTGCTGCTGGGAATGGCCAGGTTCCTGAGAGGCTGGTGGTATATAGTCCGCCACGGAGCCAGGTCTAGCACAGTCGTCGCTGGCACTCCCACACGAGAGCCTTAACTTGACTCCCCCTTCCTAACCTGTCAGTAGACCGACCCGAGGACCACCATGGTCACCAAGACGGTGGGTTCACTTCACACTAATAATAATCAGCATTGTCTTGAAAATTGACTTAAATTCCATTTTGACTGAATGTTAAACTAAACTTTGCCGTATCTCTGATAATAGCACTTTATTGCCCCTGAATAATCGTTAGGTACCTCAGGCTCTTTCAATGTAATTTATAAAATCTTCAAACAGAGCCTTTTGGAGTTAGAAATCCTTCTCTCTAATATATATTGCAATTTTTTAATTACCTATTTTGCAACGTTTTGCAAAATATTTCTTTATCGCAAAACAAAGTTTATAGCCACAGTCCATAATATGTCTGGTCCGCCATGTATGATACTCCTGTGTCTCTCAGGTCATCGCCCTGGGGCTCCTGGCCACCTTCTGTGCTGTAGCCATGGCCGCCCCTGAACCCGGCGGTAGATATGGTGGTGGTGGTGGATATGGTGGCGGTGGTGGATATGGTGGCGGTGGTGGATATGGTGGAGGTCGTGGATATGGAGGTGGCGGCGGCTATGGAGGTGGTGGCTATGGGGGAGGTGGAGGTGGCTATGGAGGAGGCGGATACGGAGGCGGTCGAGGGGGATATGGTGGAGGAGGATACGGAGGCGGCGGATACGGAGGCGGTCGAGGGGGATATGGTGGAGGAGGATACGGAGGCGGCGGATACGGAGGCGGTCGAGGGGGATATGGTGGCGGTGGACACGGCGGCGGTGGCTATGGTGGAGGATATGGAAAGTAATAAGGTAAGCTTAATAATTTCTCATATCACTGACATAAGAACCTAAATAATTTCTAAAACTATTTGTTAATCTTACCATAAATAAATTTTGTAAAATTTGCCTTACGCAGTAATTATAACAAAAATATTTTTAAATATGTATTTGCATATTGACATTAAGTAAGATGAGGTTTGTTCACTCTGGCTGTATATTTCAGGTCGTCAGAAGTATTACGTTCATCATCTATCGCTATTGAGTGTCATCGAGCGTCACATTGATTCTTCCACATTACTATTATATAGAATAAACTTATCCTGTAATCCATTTGTATCTATTATCACCTTCAATTGAACGTCACTAACTACTCAAAGCTCCCTTAATTGGTGAAATGTGCTCCTAACCACGATAACTAGAAAAATCATTGGGTATAATAACGAAATAACGATGCTAAAAAAAACAGAGTTATCAAAACAGAAGCCGTACCCATAATTGCCCTGCAAATAAGAGCCCTTTTATTCATATACTTTGATAAAGTCTTTAAAAAAGCATGGTTTGTTTTATTGCTTCATTTTATTTTTTCCTCTATATATCCTCGTTCAGACGTTTTCATTTGTTTCAATTGGTCGTTATTGCTGTTCAAGTCTTTAACTTTGATAATGTAATACCGTCAGGACGAAAATATAGCTGAGAAGTATTTAATGTTTATAATAGCATCATTTTTGCTGCTTTATGAATTGTCTTTATGAATTTTTTGTCTTTATGAATTAATTATACAACACGTTGACTAATAGGAACGTTATCTTATACACCTGAAGCTAAGGCAAAGGGAAGGGAATTTATCAATCAAAACTATTAAACAATATTTTGCTTCACCTCCTAAAGTTTGAGTAAGATCTATGTTATATATTTAAAGAACTGTTTTGAGAAACAGTGACAGTCATTTTTTGACTAATTTTAACAGGTATGTAAATAGTAAACGTCTGGATGATTGCATCAAAAACATCACAATTTACAAAATACTTTACAAAAATACAGGATTTGCGGTTTAATTCAGTTTATTATTTAATCCAAGAAATAGCACGCCACTTGTCTCTCCTTCAATCATTATATAACAACATTAGTATATACCTCCTGCCTTCTACAAAGTGTAGAAGGCAGGAAGAAAGCTTTAAAATGTAGAAGATTTATGTTCATATCGAAGTATCGATGTATTTTTACATCATTACCAGGAACTAATAAATAAAGAAATACAGAATTAAATATTTATAAGTAGATAATATATATTGATTTACTAAAAAAATTAAATATAAGATCATAGTACAACATTTATCTGAAACCAAAATATTAAGACAGGAAGGTCTTCATAATGGATGATTCTGAGAAATTAAAACAACAACCAAAATAAGTGACATACAAGTGAAAACAATACGAATTAATTATAATTATAATTTTTTATTCAAACTAAATTTCAATATTGGAGGTCCGCCCTGAAGACTCACCAATCTGTCAGAAGGACATGCGAGGAGAAAAGTTAACATGCCAAATAGATAAGTATGTACTTTAGTTGGAATTAAATGACCTGCAATGAAGACCGGTAAGCAGATGGTGTACGAGACTAGACATGGCTGTCTACTCTAGCTGACACCTACACCTGAGCCCTGGCACACGTCATGAAGGCGAAGCTGCTACCAGCAGGGAAGTCATGAACTTTCTCATGAATCTGGGCTCCAAGCTCATCGAAACAACAAGAAATCTAAGAGCAGCCGGCTTTTTTGCCAGCGCCTTAACGTGGCAACCCTGTTCGACATCAGATGATACAAAACTATGGAGGGTGTAACATGTCATTTACCGAGTTTATATTTGTGTAACTATTCACTCACTGAATACTTTGATATTGTCTTCTCCTACCACCCCTATTCTTTTAGTATATATATATATATATATATATATATATATATATATATATATATATATATATATATATATATATATATATATATAAACTCTCTTTATTTAAAATTTCATTACACAAAAAGGTTACAACATTGGTTACATTGGTTACATGCCGGGTACAAGGCTACTCGTCTCAGCTTGTAGAGTTCCTCCAGCTCCTCAGATGGCGGGCAGGAACCATGGATGCAGTGAGCATTTCCTCTCTGGATCGCCACACTAAGGCGCTGAAAGAGGAAACTGGCGATATATATATATATATATATATATATATATATATATATATATATATATATATATATATATATATATATGCAAACAAGCCTGAATGGTCCCCAGGACTATAACTTCTGGGGTGTCACTTCTGGGGTGTGAGTTTTCAGTTATATATATATATATATATATATATATATATATATATATATATATATATATATATATATATATATATATATATATATATATACACACAATGCTTTCCTTTCAAGTTATCTTTGATGCTTTCTTTCTTGTGCCTTCTAAAAATAAAAATGTGAATGTTTTGGGGTGCATCAGTTGACTTTCATACGTTCGACCAATAATGACTATAATACTATAATTTTTTAATGACATGGTTGACATAAATATACGTATGAAAACACAAAACCATAGGTAGTGGCATTTTATTCATTTGAATCATCAAAGATTCGAACTCAGGCCTAAAAAATATGAGACCATTGTCGTACCAATTAGACCATGGAAACTCAGAATACGATAGAATCTCAAAAAATTACCTTCCTAGTACCCAACTGAGACTAAACCTTCCCAGGAACACAAGTAAGGTATCTAGAGGTAATCCAACCCTTTATCCATGTCATATTTGATGCAATCCATAAACAGCCTTGGTATTAACATGTTTCTACCCACATTTTCAGTTTTGTCAACTGATTTCTTTTGGATCTCTATTTTGAATTCCTATATTTAGGCTAAGTTGTATAGTTCATGGCCAAGCTTTTCCATTTATCATAATGTAAAGCTTATTTCACCCGTTAAGGGAGCTTTGAGTAGTTAGTGACGTCTAGGTGAAGGAGACAACGAATACAAAAGGATTAAAGAATACGTTTATTTATATAATAGTAACGTGGAAGTATCGAAGTTACGCTCAGTGACGACTGGTGACGCCCGGTGACGAAGGTACTCATGGTGAAGACCTGAAATATACACACATCATATATGATAGTTGATCTTAACATCAACGCATGTTGTATAATATATTTATTATGTAAACGTAAGCTTAAGGATTGCAATTGTTTGGATAATTACTCTTTTGGCAAACTTTGTAAAAATGAATAAAATGCGGAGGTTAAAATGAAATGGGAAAGATAAACTGTTAAAGTGAAATGAGGAGGATAAAGTTTTATAACTAAATATTTTCCCATATCACCGTTTACAGAAAGAATAACAAATAATTTGTAGAATAATGTACGACCTGAAGTCATCGATTAAGAACAGATTAAGCTTACCTTATTACTTTCCATATCCGCCACCATAGCCGCCGCCTCCATATCCACCACCACCACCACCATATCCACCTCGACCGCCTCCGTATCCGCCGCCTCCATAGCCACCACCGCCATAGCCTCCACCTCCATGTCCACCACCACGGCCGCCGCCACCGTATCCACCTCCCCCATATCCACCACCATAGCCGCCCCCATATCCTCCACCTCCATGACCACCACCACCGTATCCTCCGCCGCCATATCCACCACCACCACCACCATATCCACCACCACCACCATATCCACCACCTCCACCATATCCACCACCCCCATATCTGCCGCCTGGTTCAGGGGCGGCCATTGCTACAGCACAGAAGGTGGCCAGGAGCCCCAGGGCGATGATCTGAGAGAGACAAGAATATCACACATGGCGGACCAGCCATAATGTTATGGACTGTGGCTGTAAACTCTATTTTCATATAAATTAATAATTTACAAAAGGTAAAAATAAATTATTCTTTCTTATGCGATATATTGCAAAGAAGGAATTCTAAATCCACGAGGCTCTGTTTGAAGGATTTTTAAATTGCGTTAAAAAAAAAGCCTGAGGTGCCTAACGATTATTCGGGGTAATAGAGTGTTGTTATCAGAGATACGATATAAGTTTACTTCAATATTAAGATATAAATATTAAGATTAAGAGTGATTTATGTCGAGTAATTAGTGAGGTATGAGAGAGGACCTACCGTCTTGGTGACCATGGTGGTCCTCGGGTCGGTCCACTGACAGGTGAGGAAGGTGGAGTCAAGTTAAGGTTCTCGTGTGGGAGTGCCAGCGACGACTGTGCCAGACCTGGCTCCGTGGCGGACTATATACCGGCACCCTCTCAGAAACCTGACCATTCCCAGCAGCAGCAGCATGGGATGACCTGGCATGATATCTCACAAACACAATATTTCAGCATCCTTCAAGGCCACTTTTCCGGAACTCTGATCTTTTCAAGCAGAAAAAGACTCTTTTGTTCTAAACTGCTCCCGCTTTTGGTGTGTGGAATGGTAGTTAGAATGTGCTTAAAGTTCAGAAATGTTCTTTTTATCCTCTTCGTCCATGTGGTACAATTTGGGATGACCCCCGTTATAACGGGGGGGGGGGGGTAAACGGCTCTACTCCATCCTTTACCTCCACCCGTATTCTGATTTATTTCTCTTCAATCCAAGGGGACCCCAGAGCTACTACACTAAGGGTCCCCCCAGAACCCTAGATCTTTCAAATCGATTTTCTGATATGAAATCAGAAGATGGTTGTTTTGGTCTGGAAAACTGATACAGAAGTTACGAGTGTAATTGCTCTTATGAATATATACATACGCTCTGAGGCAAGGCTCAGGAGACTGAGATGTCATGTTATAACTAAGATGGTAGATTATATCTATAGTTCTAGACTGTAACTAAGGTGTTAGGTTACACTGCAACATACTGCTGTTGGTTTACGGAAGAGGATGAAGCAGAGCGTGAAACACCTAACGTGAATTGTCTGTCATATTGTCAATAACTAGAATTGAGATGTCAGTCACGCAAATGATTCAACTTCTCTTGCACATTAACACAAAAGGAAACAGTCATCCAATGTGAGTATTGTCACTTTGTAACACTCAACGTCAAACATTATTAGTAATTGGCAACAGATTTATTGTATTGACTTTTACGAGATATATACAAAATGTTTTGTTTAATATTATTAAACTAATAGACGATCGATGTAGTATGCATAAAAAATACTGTTTTGGGATTTATATTACAAGAAGCTGTGTTAAAGATGTCTCTTCAACACACCAAACGAGTCATTAGATCAATGAATGACATCCGTGGATGAGAGCGGGGAATAAAGTCGATCGAACATCCAGGCCATGTAAGAGTCCAATACTTTTCTTTCACTCAGCCGCCTATCCAAAAAAAAAAACCAGTCGATTTGGAGTCTGAATGCAGAATGTAATTCACCGTCCATATCCTGAAGGCGTACA
Source organism: Procambarus clarkii (assembly GCF_040958095.1). Taxonomy (NCBI): domain Eukaryota; kingdom Metazoa; phylum Arthropoda; class Malacostraca; order Decapoda; family Cambaridae; genus Procambarus; species Procambarus clarkii. The sequence goes on along the minus strand of NC_091216.1, from coordinate 24,314,357 downwards.
TTCGTTGTCTGCTGGAGGAAAATGACCCACTTTTATCGTAGTAATAGAGACTTAAGAGTTGCAGTTAAAATGGTTTCATAAGAATCTTATCACCAGGGTGAAACAGACGGGGTTTTGACTAATGAGACATAATATTTGAAAACTTACTACAGTGTCGTAGTGATTGAATGAAGGTGACTGAAAGACCCAATATATGCGTAAGTGTATTATCAAGCAAATTTTCGGATGTAACCTTTATCTTTTCTTAACCTACATCTCTTCTCAAGGTGTTGTATGCAATGTTCTGACGTCTATGAAAACAAACTTCAAGAATCTTGTTCAGAATATTGTATACAACACCTTAAGAAAGGATGTAGATTATATCCGAAAAATTGGTTTATTTATTTATTTATTTATATATATCTATACAAGAGTTCTTACATTCTTGTACAGCCACTAGCACGCATAGCGTTTCGGGCAAGTCCTTAATCCAATATTCCCCGGAATACGTCCTCGCCAAATCGTTTAACCACCAGGTATTCATTTTACTGTTGGGTAAACAGAGGCTACAGTTATCCTGGCTTCCCGGCCAGGATACGAACCCAGGACAAAGCGCTCACGAAACGCCAGGCGAGCGTCTTACCAACCACACCACGGGAATTGCATTTATAATACACTTACGAATATATTGGGTCATTCCTTCTCCTTCAATAATTTTTACATTTTGAATAACCTGTGCTGTAAGTGATGAACAGTACTGAGACACGCTAGGCGTGAATGGGTGATCTGTTAATGTGAGTAAATGGGTGGTCTGATGTGAGTAAATGGGTGGTATGTTGTGAGTAAATGGGTGATCTGTTGTGAGTAAATGGGTGGTCTGTTGTGAGAAAATGGGTGATCTGTTGTGAGTAAATGGGTGGTCTGTTGTGAGTAAATGGGTGGTCTGTTATGAGTAAATGGGTGATCTGTTGTGAGTAAATGAGTGGTCTGTTGTGAGTAAATGGATGATCTGTTGTGAGTAAATGGGTGGTCTGTTGTGAGTAAATGGGTGATCTGTTGTGAGTAAATGGGTGGTCTGTTGTGAGTAAATGGGTGGTCTGTTGTGAGTAAATGGATGGTCTGTTGTGAGTAAATGGATGGTCTGTTGTGAGTAAATGGGTGATCTGTTGTGAGTAAATGGGTGGTCTGTTGTGAGTAAATGGGTGGTCTGTTGTGAGTAAATGGATGGTCTGTTGTGAGTAAATGGATGGTCTGTTGTGAGTAAATGGGTGATCTGTTGTGAGTAAATGGGTGGTCTGTTGTGAGTAAATGGGTGATCTGTTGTGAGTAATTGGGTGGTCTGTTATGAGTAGATGGGTGGTCTCTTATGAGTAAATGGGTGATCTGTTGTGAGTAAATGAGTGGTCTGTTGTGAGTAAATGGATGATCTGTTGTGAGTAAATGGGTGATCTGTTGTGAGTAAATGGGTGGTCTGTTGTGAGTAAATGGGTGGTCTGTTGTGAGTAAATGGATGGTCTGTTGTGAGTAAATGGATGGTCTGTTGTGAGTAAATGGATGGTCTGTTGTGAGTAAATGGATGATCTGTTGTGAGTAAATGGATGGTCTGTTGTGAGTAAATGGATGGTCTGTTGTGAGTAAATGGGTGGTCTGTTGTGAGGAATTGCTTGGTCTATTGTAAGCAAATGGGTGATCTATTATGGACGAAAGGGTGATGAATTATTTAAGAATGATCTCGGACTGCACAAGAGGAAATCTGCCTCAATTGTAACCAAGAGCGGGACGTCCTGTCCAAATTGATTGTTGCCGCCAGAGGCGGCTAGTTTATTGTGCACCCCATACTCATCCTGTGAGCGGTAGCGCAAAAAAGCATTACAGAGGGCACAAAAGGTCTTTATCAGACCTCAACTTAGATTATTACATAAACAATTTAATTTATCCTTCACACCTTATAATTACAATGTCAGCTAGTTACAAAGAATGTTCTATTTCAAGGGTTATATAACAGTAAGTCATTATACATGCATGGTAAGTCTTATCGCTAATACACAATTGCTTGAGCAGTGAAGATATTACACAGTCATAGTGGAGCTGCTGTTTATTATTAGTCTTCACAATACACTATTTGTTTCTGTCCAAATGTTCGTAAATCCTGTGCTACATTTTTCACACAATAATCGAGAACAATCGTACCATTTATCGTCATGACCAATTGGGAGTTCCGGAAGTGTGGCCTTCGCAGTACTGAGGCATAAAGTCTGACACATCATGCCAGGTCATCCCCTGCTGCTGCTGCTGTTGCTGGGGATGGCCTGGTTCCTGTGATGGTGCCAGTATATAGTCCGCCACGGAGCCAGGTCTGGCACAGTCGTCGCTGGCACTCCCACACGAGAGCCTTAACTTCACTCCACTTTCCTCACCTGTCAGTGGATCTACCTGAGGACCACCATGGTCACCAAGACGGTGGGTCTTGTCTCACACCTCACCAAACTCACTTATATACTGTGTTCCTTTCGTGTTGTACTCGGTCTATCAAGTAAATTGTTTTGTACCACTTAATTTTATTTCATTTTATGGAACAAATAAAAATTATTTTTATGATTTTTTTTATAAATTTATATTTTTATATCAATTTAAATTTTCTTATAAATTTAAATTTTCTTATAAATTTAAATTTTCTTATCTTATAAATTTAAATTTTCTTATAAATTTAAATTTTCTTATAAATTTAAATTTTCTTATAATTTTTTTATGAAAGTATTTTTTATATAAATTTAAATGTGTGTATACAATTAATTTATGTTATAAATTTAAATTTTTTCAAAAATTTTAAGGTTTTTCCAAGTTTAAAGTAGTTTACGGACCCTATGGCGCCTTATATGGTCAGCTCTCTCTCTCTCAGGTCATCGCCCTGGGGCTCCTGGCCACCTTCTGTGCTGTAGCCATGGCCGCCCCAGAACCCGGCGGTAGATATGGTGGTGGTGGTGGAGGATATGGTGGTGGTGGTGGATATGGCGGTGGTGGATATGGCGGTGGTGGCTATGGCGGTGGTGGTGGATATGGAGGAGGAGGGCGTGGGTATGGTGGTGGCGGTGGCGGATATGGTGGCGGCGGATATGGAGGTGGTGGCTATGGAGGTGGCCGTGGCGGCGGACATGGAGGTGGCGGCTATGGTGGAGGAGGCCGTGGTGGAGGCGGTTACGGAGGATACGGGAAGTAGAAAGGCAAGTTTTCTTAAATATCTCTTCTTTTCTTTCTAGTTAACTCAAAGAAATATTTGAATTAACTGGAAAGTTAATTGAAATACTTCAATTTCTCACCATATAATTAATTTATTTGTCCATCATAATAAAAATAACCGCAATAGATGCTGTATTCATATATATTCTACACTATCAAAAGATGTATATATATTATCAAGATACCCCTTCAACGCATGTTAACCTGAACTTATAGTTTGATGTTTTGTAATCCAGGTCACCGCCCTCCTGAGAGGCTGCAGCTCCACTGCAGTATTCCTGTTGAACAGTAGCACTAGTACAAGAGCTCTGTTAAACAGTACCACTAGTACAAGAGCTCTGTTGAACAGTACCACTAGTACAAGAGTTTTGTTGAACAGTACCACTAGTACAAGAGCTCTGTTGAACAGTACCACTAGTACAAGAGTTTTGTTGAACAGTACCACTAGTACAAGAGCTCTGTTGAACAGTACCACTAGTACAAGAGCTCTGTTGAACAGTAGCACTAGTACAAGAGCTCTGTTGAACAGTAGCACTAGTAAAAGAGTTTTGTTGAACAGTAGCACTAGTACAAGAGCTCTGTTGAACAGTACCACTAGTACAAGAGTTTTGTTGAACAGTACCACTAGTACAAGAGCTCTGTTGAACAGTACCACTAGTACAAGAGCTCTGTTAAACAGTACCACTAGTACAAGAGCTCTGTTAAACAGTACCACTAGTACAAGAGCTCTGTTAAACAGTACCACTAGTACAAGAGCTCTAGTGAACAGCAATTCTACTACCAGAGCTCGGTTGAACAGTAATGATACTACAAGTGTTTTGTTGAACAGTAGCACTAGTACAAAAGTTCTGTTCAACAGTAGCACTACTACAAAGACTCCGTAGAACAATAGCACTACTAGAACAATAGCACCACTGTTGAACAGCAGCACTACTACAAGAACAATTGATTTGTGATTTCAACGCTACAGTGAGTAATGTAAATAAACAATCCCTTAAACAAATCCTGCCTGTTAATCACCTTCGTTCCCTACCTTGATCAACATAAGTACAATCATCTCCAATATTTGCACGTATTTTCATAACTGATAATTTCCCTCAATATCTTCACGTATTTCCATGCTTGGTAATGTTATAATCTTGGTAAGTTTTGCGGCTGTAATATTGAAGGCCTAAAATGAGGAGAGAAATCCTTAATTAAAAATGCCAAAAGTACAAAATGTAAAATAAAAAAGCCAAATTAAGCCTTATATAAGTGGACTCACAGGATGTGCTCAAGTGCTATACATGACTGGTGATAAAGTGCTATACATGACTGGTGCCCAACGCTCACATTAGCACTTGTTAACATTTGAAACACGATGGCAGTTGAGAGATCTGCAACACTATGTACACACTGCAATATTCTTACTTGGTAGTTGAGAATATTCTTACCTACCTAGTGAAAATATTCTTACCTAGCAAATTAAAATATTCTTACCTAGCAATGGAGAATATTCTTGGCTAGCAAATTAGGATATTCTTATCTAGCAAACGCAAATATTCTTAAACTATCTGAACGCAACATTCTAACCACGCTAAGCACAGTATAATAACTCCAGCCAATTTTGCCTAACCAAAATGCTAGAGTGTGTAGATTCTATTATTTGATTAAAACGAAGACCAATTTGAGCAACTGAGTGATTAACGGACGACGTATGGCACCTAATCAAAGTTACCTTTCTCTATAACCACCCATTCAGGAGATTGGCTCCACTGTCTTATATCCAGTCTTATTGCAATAACAGTCACAAGTATGTAGCAAGATACCATAGTCTTATATAGTTAACAGACACCAATATGTAGCAAGATTACATAGTCTTAACATTGTTAGCAAACACCAATACGTAGCAATAATGACTCTATTTTCTCTATATTCCTATTAAAATTTAAAACTCCTGCAGACGTCTGCAGGAGCTGAAGGAGGCATTTGAGCGGAATTCTGCGTTGAGTTTCACTTACGAGATGGAGAAGGATGGGAAGCTGCCCTTTCTTGACGTAATAGTCACGGAAAGGAGTAGGAGGCTTCCACACTGCAGTCTACACTAAGGAAACAGACATAGGAATGTGCCTCAATGCTAATAGTGACTGCCCAGACAGGTACAAGAGGAGTGTTGTCAACGCTTACGTCGACCGAGCTCTCAGCCACAGCTCAGGCTGGAAGCAAGTCGATGAAGAACTCTGCTGGGTAAGGCAGGTCCTAGTCAACAACGGCTTCTCTAATGGTTTTGTTGAAGACATCATAAAAAGAAAGGTGAAACGGCATGCAACCTCTGAAAAGTCAATTAGAACAACACATGTACCCGCTATTAGACTATTTTACAGGAACTTCTTTTCGACAGCTCATAAAACGGAGAAAAGTGTCCTGAAAGATATTGTTGATAGGAACGTTATCCCTACAGACAAAAATCAGAAAATACAATTGACGATTTACTATAAAACCAAAAAAAACGGCCAGCCTACTCATGAAAAACTCTCCAGACACAAAGCAGAACGCCTAAAAGGAGACCAACGTCGTCTATGCCTTCAAATGCCCACTTGGGGACTGTAAGCCCCAAAGAACTCAATATATAGGCAAGACAACAACGTCTCTTTCCAGGCGATTAACAACGCATAAACAACAGGGCTCCATCAAGGAACATATAATCTCTTCCCATAACCAGACCATCACCAGAGAAGTCTTAACAAACAACACAGAAATCATCGATAGATACAGCGATAGCAAGCGGCTTGACATCTGCGAGGCACTACACATCAAAAAGTCAACACCAGCAATCAACAGCCAATTAATGCACAACTATATTCTACCCACTTCAAGACTCCGTACCAATATAGAAGCATCAAGAGGAAGTATGGGCCAATAGGCCCTCACATGATGTCTCTGTTGATCTAGCAGGAATTGTAGGCATCCTAGAGTTAGCCGATTGTTGTGGGTTGCATCCTGAGAAAGGTCAGTAGTTGGCCTTAGGGGGATACTGAAAAGGTTTCTAGATCTCGCCAACTGAAAATAATTAATAGCCATAGCCTACCAAACCCTCCCAAGATCCCAAGATCCCAAGAACCGCATGCTCATCTTAACAGATATATTAGGCCTTGTATAACACATATAATACACACATGTGTTATACTAGGCCTAGGGAAATTTATGTTTGATTTTTAGCTTTATCTTTTCCAGACTCAATAAAAAAAAATGTTCAAAAAGGGCTTATTTGGGCTCCATCACTACATATTGGCACGATCGACCACATAGTTACCAAAAGTACCATCACTTAAAGAGGATGTGTCGGAATACGCTGGTACAGTGAGGCAAAATACTCTATATAATAGCAACTGAAGGCGGAATTCTTCCCAACCAATCAACTTCTAGAGCAAAATAAACATATAACAAGAGATCCCGGAGTGTGTGAAAGTGCCGTCACTCTTACTACAAACATGTGACAAAACTATTGTTGTTTGGCAAGAGCATCTGGTTTATCTTTTTAATTGACTTTCGCGCGAGCTTCAAATATCATCTGTGGGTCAGGAAATGTGTGTTACGTAGATATGTATTGCGTAGTTGTGTGTTACGTAGATGTGTGTTGCGTAGTTGTGTGTTACGTAGTTGTGTGTTCTTTACCTGAGGGGCCACTATCTCTCTCTAGTGTCTTCGACGAGAACAGAAAGCCGGCGATTAGTCAAAGGTCCCCCCCCCCCATTTGTCCTGATGATGTTATCGAGCATGTTATCTAGATTATATTACGTAAATGAATATGTTATAGCTGTATATCACGTAGTTATCATGAATTCTTGTTCCATCCAGTAAAACTATCCAGGTGTCTGCTGGAACACCATCCAGGTGTCTACTGAGAACGCCATCCAGGTATCTGCTCGAGCACCATCCAGGTGTCTACTGAGAACACCATCCAGGTGTCTGCTGGAACATCATCCAGGTGTCTACTGAGAACACCATCCAGGTGTCTGCTCGAGCACCATCCAGGTGTCTGCTGGAATACCATCCAGGTGTCTGCTGGAACATCATCCAGGTGTCTGCTGGAACACCATCCAGGTGTCTGCCGGAACACCATCCAGGTGTCTACTGAGAACACCATCCAGGTGTCTGCTGGAACACCATCCAGGTGTCTGCTCGGAACACCATCCAGGTGTCTGCTCGAACACCATCCAGATGTCTGCTGGAAAGCGAGAGTTTGGCACACACAGGGTAACTGCGAACTCTACTACAAATATTTAATTATTTGCTCTACTATTCCTGCGGCAAAATCAAAGTCAAATTCTAAAAATAACAGGAAGAAAGTAACAGAACAATTGATGATAATATCGACTTGACAAACTGAAATTTCCGGAAAACTGATCTTAATAGTTGTTGATGTGTAAGGTCTTTGTAAAACATTATGCCAGATCATCCTCTGTTGCTGCTGGGGATGGCCTGGTTCCTGTGATAGGTGCCAGTATATAGTCCGCCACGGAGCCAGGTCTGGCACAGTCGTCGCTGGCACTCCCACACGAGAACCTTAACTTGACTCCACCTTCCTCACCTGTCAGTGGACCGATCCGAGGACCACTATGGTCACCAAGACGGTGGGTTCTGTCTCACACCTCACCACACTGATATATTTTAAAATCAAGAGAATCAATGAAATGACTTAAAACATGATATATCTGAGAATTCGTGCAATCTTAGACGTTCTTTTACAAATGATTTTAACACTAATTTTAGACATTTGCAGTTTTCATATCCTTCAACGGAAGTATTATGTAATTAGGACTCATTCTTTGCTCTATAATGCTTCACTGAGAGGATAATTATTCGTTCTATCTTTTTTTGTATTAATAATTGCTCTAAATTAATGCATAGTTTGTAGTAATTTTCATTGACAATTTGGATGGTCTATTTGTGTGTGTGAAACATTACTGTCTCTCTCAGGTCATCGCCCTGGGGCTCCTGGCCACCTTCTGTGCTGTAGCCATGGCCGCCCCTGAACCCGGCGGTGGTGGACATGGCGGTGGAGGATATGGTGGTGGTGGATATGGCGGTGGTGGATATGGCGGTGGTGGATATGGCGGTGGCGGTTATGGAGGTGGCCGCGGGGGTGGATATGGAGGCGGAGGTTATGGTGGTGGCGGTTATGGAGGCGGATATGGTGGTGGTGGCTATGGCGGCGGATATGGTGGTGGTGGCTATGGCGGCGGCTACGGAGGAGGCGGCTATGGTGGTTATGGAAAGTAAAAAGGTAATTCTTAAAAGTTCCCAAATGAATTACTCAAACGAATATTATATTACACAATTTGTTCAGTTGTACCATAGTAGTTCCTAATTATTGCAATTTAATAAGCATTGCTTTTTCCATCTGGAGATAAATTTATTAATACATAAAATATTAAAAAAAGTTATTATATCTTCGTTAGGAACATATTTTACCAGGTGCGGCAAAACCATGTGAGGTCGACCTTGATGTCTCTGATATGTCTGTATTGCAGATCATCTTCTGGAGATGAACACGATTGCGGCTATTACTATGCCGGGAAGCACCGATTCTTTATGTAAATAAATATTTTTTATATAAACTTGGGCTGTTATTACCTTCCCCAAAAATCATAAAATATTATTTGAAAAAAAAGTTCTATCAACAGTTGCCTTGTGAATCATAACAATAATATATATATATATATATATATATATATATATATATATATATATATATATATATATATATATATATATATATATATATATATATATATATATATATTTTTAAATAGGGAAGGGAGTACCACCTCTGGCTGGAAGAAGGGGGACCCATAGCCTCGGAGGAAACCACACATAACGCATTGGAGGGAATGTGGGTCCCCTCCAATACAGTTTCTGTGTGCTTTTCTCCTACCACCCCCATATATGTTTATATATATATATATATATATATATATATATATATATATATATATATATATATATATATATATAAGTATATTTTGGTAGCAGTCTTTCTTGTAAACATATGCTGTTAAATATGACCGAAAAGATAAGATTAATAATTCTAACACTAATTTTCTCAATATTTCTTATGTTTCTTTTCACTGTCGATGGTAATTAAAAAATCAATTCTCCAAAATTAATTTTTTATTTCTAGTCTGACACGACGCCTGAACGCGTTTCATAATAACTTCTATATTTAACTTCTTCATTCAAAACAGGAATTTTCTCATATCTAAATCAATATTACTCTATATTAGCATTCTGTGCATATTTAGGCATTTGTTAGGTTAGATTAAGTGTTTAGGTTCTGTTGGCGATTATACGTATTTGTAATACGCGGGTGAAGCATTTACAGCGTTGTGGTTCGAACAAAACTCTTCAGCGAAGCACTTGTTCCGGAAGTGTTCGAACGTCATCAATTGTAAGTCGTGTGTAAACCGTTTTTCATTCATAAACAGGGGGGGGGGTTTGGCAAATGCATGAATAGACTTTGGCCTTTATTTATAAGGATGTGCTGGTTGATGCAGCCTGCAACATCTACCCACTGAGTAATTCCCTCAATTGACGGTGAAGCAGGATACCGTCAATCAGGCATAAACCCCGAAAATGGATCCCCAGTTATCAGAAATGGAGGGATAAGATTTACATTAAATGTGGAATTAAACCAAAGTACAAAGGGATTCTCTGAAGTATTAAATAACTCCTTGCAGGCTTACAGAGGGTGCTAGTCCCAAGCATGGGGACATGAGCCCATCAACAGAATGTAAAATAACCGTTATATCTTGAGGTTATCTTGAGATGATTTCGGGGCTTTCGTGTCCCCGCGGCCCGGTCCTCGACCAGGCCTCCACCCCCAGAAAGCAGCCCGTGACAGCTGACTAACACCCAGGTACCTATTTTACTGCTAGGTAACAGGGGCATAGGGTGAAAGAAACTTTGCCCATTGTTTCTCGCCGGCGCCTGGGATCGAACCCAGGACCACAGGATCACAAGTCCAGTGTGCTGTCCGCTCGGCCGACCGGCTCCCAATTGGGGGGAGAAATTCCACTAAACACTATAAATTCTAAACAAAATTTATTAATCAAAGATTATCAATGAAAATAAAAAAAAACACGCCCTATCTGAAGACTTCCTAAACTGAATATATTCCTAACTGAGGCAAATGATAATTGACTTCAACAAATAATGTGGATTCTACAACTGCAATAACTCAGACACGCAGTAAAATAACTATGGTTAGTAAAATACCACAGTCAGGCCTAGATGTTCTGCCTCGGCTCCAGGGAGCAGTACCGCCTCCAGTTGCTACCCAGTCCACACTGACTTATTTCTCCACTGACCTCGATGAGGCTGACCTTAGCTCAGTTGCCAAATTAATTTTTGAAGAAGATTACTAAGTAAAATCCTGTACTCGTCACTGAAGGTGACTTATATTCCCAAAAGGTGATAATTCCCAAAACAATTGGGAATTATCTAGATACTTGAGGCAGGCTAATTACAATATTCAATAGCACTTGCATTTCACTAATTTAACTCTATTAACAAGCAAGCTAGTAGGTACATATTTTCCAAGTAACGAGATACCATATTCTTACTGAAGTCACATGCTTCTTTGATTACATACGAGGCATATTCTTTATTATCAATCGACGTTACTTTTAACATAAGTACTTAACCATGCTTGTTTACACAGTGAGCTCTAATCCCTCGGGGGGGGGGGGGACCCAAGCCTGTCAGGTCAACCACCAAAACTCACTCCATATGTTTACAAAGAGCGTATCCTCCTTTCTAGTGAGCAACAACTTTTAATGTTAGATCTATGGTCTTCATTGGCGCCTGACAGCTGGGTGGACAGCGCTTCGGATTCGTAGTCCTGAGGTTCCGAGTTCGATCCACGGTGGAGGCGGAGACAAATGGGTAAAATGTTTCTTTCACCCTGATGCCCCTATTACCTAGCAGTAAATAGGTACCAGGGAGTTAGACAGCTGCTACGGGCTGCTTCCTAGGGGGTGAGTAACAAAAAAGGAGGCCTGATCGAGGACCGGGCCGCGGGGACGCTAAGCCCCGAAATCATCTCAAGATAACCTTCTATATTAACAGTTCTACTGTTACAACCCCCTCGCTCAAGTATTTAAGAAACTTTGTGTTAAACTATTTAGCACGAAGTTTCTTATCCCAATCCATTACTTTCTAACTAACAATCTGAACCAAAGCCTCCAAAAATAACAAAAACTATCCTATCTAACAATCAATGACAACCAGCAGGTTGTACAGCAATAATCATTAATACACAATTGCAAATCCAGGGATGTGAATCTCGACTATCCTGTTGACAGCCCAGTAATTTTCACAATTATATATATGAAGAAAAAACATCCCATCCCTAAACTGATATAACTAAATGCAATATCCCTAATCTTTCAGCATAAGCTAGCTAGCAAAAATCATTGGCTCTCCATTAGCCATCCACGTTTTCCATCCATCTAGAACATGAGAATTTAAAACACAGACTGAAATCTCAGTCTTTCAGGAGAGGAACACTGAACTCCACAAAGTTCATCCATGTGTTCACTCTTTTTATTCAAAATGTAATGTCCCACGTGATATTCTCTGTGAGTAACCAATAAAACCAACCCGTCCTCTTAAAAAGAACGTCACTTTTGGCTCGTATGCGCACTATGGCCAAATTTGGACGTAATTTGAAATGAAATCGACTCACAAAAGTGACGTTCTGTTCCGTTTTCTATTTGAGTCGTCCGGCGTACGCGCAGAGGTTATAAGAGGACACTTTAAATTCACGTTTTTCATAACGTTTTGAAACTTTATGAGAATTTCCTGCCCACCTAACCTATCAGAGGACCCTTAACTTACTGTTGTTGGAAAAAAAATCCCAAATTTATTTTCATTTTTTTTCATTTCCAAATTACGTCCAAATTCGGCCATACGGACAAACGGCCAAAAGCGACGTTCTTTTTAAGAGGACAGGTTGATAAAACACAATATTTTATTTATTTATCAATACTACGTCTAATATCACAGTTCTTAGCTGAAATTACAGCAATAAAATGTTCACACTATCACTAAGTGTCAATGTTTATAAAGTTCGCCCCTCTTGCCCTCAAAGCACAGGGTCCGCGCAGGAATATCACTACAAAAACTAAAAAATAAAAAAACTGAATTTTCGTAGTACCAGTTGTTGTAGGCACCGCGCAATAGGTTTTCATTAGACAGTGTTATTTTAAAAAATTCCATATTTCCTTCCTCCAGAATTTTACGTACTTATTTTCTTAGTTTCAACATTTAAACATTATTTTTCTAAACTCACGTTCCTAGGTATTCCGAAGCATTACATTAGTATTATTGAGCAAAGATGACATTTACTTTTCTTTTTCCACAATTGTCCATAAACACACACACAAACAAAAAATCGATGATGATGTTAGAAGACTGACGATTAGTCGATTGTAGTTCCAACGACCATCAGTTGTTTGCTGTAAATAATCCTGGTGCTCTTGTACTTCATTCTAGTTACCGCTGAAGGACAACAGACTGTCTGATACTTGAGTGTTGAGTGACCAGTGACAGCCCGTAACTGGATGCTGCAACTGAACCACAGAAGTGCAGGACTTAAACCCCCAACGATGTCTCGTGACGGAAGTAGCTGCAGAAACACGTTGAGGTGGGTGGTGTGTTGACAAAACAAGTGGCTCCCAATTTTTAGTCACCAATGGTTCACTTCATTTCAGGTGTTTCTTGAGGACACCAGACTACTAGACCGTAAACATCATTCGTGTATACCCTTGTACAGTTAACCTTGGGCCGAGGGAGGCGCTTTGGCCCCCCTTCTATGGCGAGTCAACTGTACTCTGTAGGGAGGCCGTGTCGTTCATCTAGTGTCCGCCTCGTTCCGCTTGCGTTACAGTAGACGATGTAACCATGGATCCATCAACGAGAATAATTAGTACTGCTACATGCTGGTTCCCTCTCCGATTTTCCTACATTTACTTCCGGTCTGCTTGCAGTCTTGACGACGCAGCTGGTGGGTGGGGATGACGTCGAGACAGCTACCCACGATGGTCTAAAACGTTGACATCTGGTGACTGCATCATTGTAGACAGCATACTGAGCCAAGACAACCTCGTTAATGACGTGGGGTGACTGGTGTATTGTCACCAACCCCAAGTAACCAATTGGCTAGTTACTGGGTCTGGTCGGGGAGGACTATGTGTAACGTGCCTCCCCCTTGATCTTCTCAGATTAGGATTGACATCCCTACTGGGTTCACGTGTGGCTGGAACAACTGGGCAGGTGTACAATTCCGACCTGGGAAAAGACAGATAACAACATAGCGGAAGCATGGATATAACTATGGGTTTGTTGGAAGTTGGAAACCCCAGAGCAAGGTAAAGCCTGCTATCCGAGTTAAGCACAGTTAAGAAATCCACATCATTACCTCAACAGGAAAGTGTAATGAATCCTAAATAATACTAACTAAGGGAGTTACTTTAACCTTTACTGTACAGTGCGAGATCTTGTTACCATGGGGTGACGAGAGTGCACTTGACTACTGATGAGAGTTGACAGAGGGTCATTCCCTCCATCTGACTCGTCACTTGAGTCAGCCTGCTGAGTCAGGAATTAGGAAATTATGAAGTTTTCTGTATACATATTTGTTTCGTAGTGTTTTAAAGCAAATTCAATTATTTATACTCTGATATAAATCACCGGCATCTATATATACCTAAAAACGAAGCCAACTTTTCTGTGATTATACACAAAAAGATTACACTCATCCTGGGCTATATGGTTCATAGCGGTCAGTCAGTTCTTGGTGTGGCCAAGAACAATTGTCCCCACCGGTGTGGCTCAGTGGGAACAAAATCCAAGACCATCATCGAATCATCGTCATCAGTGTTGATATAGCGTTGATTTACTGTGATTACTGAGCAATACTGTGACCACTGAGAATAACTCTCCAGAGATTCAAAAGCTTTGAACCTGACACCAAACTTCGCTTCTTAGTGTATATACTCAGAGAGTGTGTTTATCTCCAAATATGCATGCTGGTTGCTCAGTTAAGTAGTATCATGTCATTATAATCACTCAGGAGCAACACACTAGCGGTCAGGGATATATAGAGAGAGGTGTACCCTACTTCCAGGTGTATCTACACTGAGAGTTTACTTTGATCGAGATCTATGTGTTGGCCTTAATAGCCCTCGAGAGGCTGGGAGGTCTCAAACCCAACTCTTCACACAGTATTGGTATAGAAGTTATTGAGGCATAAGATACGAGGAATATGTGCGAGAAGTTTATTATCATAAGATTTTCACAGCATCAGCTCACGGCATCAGCCCTCAGCATTAGCTCACAGCATCAGCCCTCAGCATCAGCTCACAGCATCAGCCCTCGGCATCAGCTCACAGCATTAGCTCACAACATCAGATCACAGCGGCAGCTCACAGCAGCCTTGCTGTGTCTCCTAGGGACGTCCTGCAGCCAGAAAATGCATGAAAATACATAATGATTTTTCTTGTAACTGGCATTTATTTACATAAATTCTAATATTATGAAACAAACATATTTATGAGATGTACGAATTGGACATAATTAAAGATTTTAATAATCTTCATTATTAAAGTTTCTTGTTTTAATATACTCCTATTCTTTTCTGAGAAACCGTATATGTTTACACATAATATCTGAGTAATATTAAAGCTTACTGTTTTACTTTCCGTAGCCACCATAACCACCACCACCTCCACGGCCGCCACCTCCATGTCCACCTCCGCCACCACCACCGTATCCGCCGCCTCCACCTCCAAATCCACGTCCTCCTCCACCACCATATCCTCCGCCGCCACCATGTCCACCACCACCACCACCCCCCGCCACCATATCTACCACCGGGTTCAGGGTCGGCCATGGACTACAGCACAGAAGGTGGCCAGAAGCCCCAGGGCGATGACCTGAAAGAGACAGAAAGATGACGTGTGGCAAATCATTTACTGAAACAAGGAAAATTTATAAAATAATATTGGTCAATTCCAACGCCATTTTAAAACACTGTCTGACTCTTAACGAAACAATGTAATGAGTTCCTGTTGGTGCTAATAATGAACGATTTGCAGCAGAACAAAATAAATATGTTCAAAATAAATGACGACGAAATAGGGTTAAAATTGTTGTTGAATTCACTCGAAGATATTTATCGTACTTGAAGTGTAGACGTAAAACATGTGGATTTATTCTACTACATGTGGATACTACTCATGGATTTATGAGTAGTATATATCACACAACACCCAAAGCCCAGGGTATGTGTTGTGAGGTGTGAGACAGGACCCACCGTCTTGGTGACCATGGTGGTCCTCGGGTCGGTTCACTGACAGGTGAGGAAGGTGGAGTCAAGTTAAGGCTCTCCTGTGGGAGTGCCAGCGACGACTGTGCCAGATATGGCTCCGTGGCGGACTATATACCGGCACCAGCAGGAGATGACCCGGCACGATTGTCAAAAAAGGCATCTCATACTACAGCATCATCCAGCAAGGCCAGTTTCCCAACGATCTCAAACTGTCTTCACGACTCCATGATATTGTTCAAAGTTCATCGTTGAAAGCTTTGATAGAGATTTTTCATTCTTTCTGTTTCCTGGAGTGTTAAAGATTTCACTAATGTATTCTTTAAACTTACTTATCCCATGATTCACTGGCTCGACTATTGTGAAAGACTCTTACTTGTAACTTCTTTGACAAACAGAACAAAAATATCGCTGATATTAACTACATTGCAAAGAAGTATTAAATTGATTTTAAAATGTATAATTAGTGTTCTGAGAATCAGGAAAGAAATAACACCAAAACATATGAACAATGTGAACAAAGTGTGAGAGTAAGTAACTTTGTGACTGTGTTACTGGAAACACGTGAACAATCTGAACAGTCTCGTCTCTTACATTAAGTATATATTATACTTATGGATGAAGGGTAAGGAAGTAGGGAAATAACAAGTTTCGGTGACGGGATATTTTAGTGAAATAGAGTGCCATGGCCTAACCCACCTGCTGGCTACTGTAAGAGACAGTGCCAGGGCCTAACCCACCTGCTGGCTACTGTAAGGTGACAGTCTCAGGGCTTAACCTACCTGCTAGCTACTGTAAGAGACAGTGAAAAGGCTTAACCCACCTGCTAGCTACTATAAGAGACTGTACCAGGGCTTAACCCAGGTGCTGGCTACTGAGTCGCAGATACAGTACCAGTAGAGATGCATAGCACCGCATTAAGCCATAGTTGCAACAATAGTTGTTCGGTACAGTACATAGTAACAGTAACATATTACTGGAAGACTAGAACTAATGTTATCAGGTCAACGTGCCTAGAAGGGGACGCAAAAAAGGCTGTTAGATGAAGCAAGACGATGTGAGGGTTTTGCTTTCTGTGCCTCAAAATGCAGAATATTTTGATTGTATATTATTCAATCATAATAAATACATATTCTCATATCTGATGCATTATATATAGAGGATTTTCTTTACTCTTCATTTGAAGTGAGCTAGGTTAACAGACTCGCAATTCTGAACTCACTTGAGGAAGCCAGAAGTCAGGTGTGTGTGTGTGTGTTTGCGTGTGTCCGATGAGTCTATTGAAGGGTACATGTATACAATCAAAATACTCTGCATTTTGAGCCAAAGAACACTGACATCAGCTTGTTCTATGCTTCTGTGTATTTTGTTCATGTGTTCTGGTGTTCATGTTGTTGATGCAGTCTGCTGGTCGTGTGTTCTGTCGCTCATATTTTTTCTGTTTTCTGTTGTGCATATGTTCTGTCGTTCATATAGCTAATGTGTTCTGTTGTGCATGTGTTTTGTCGTTCACATTGTTCATGCGCTCTGTCAGTGTTCATTGCCTCGTCGTCAAAAAACTAAACGATTAAACATGAATGATATGCTTTTAATATAATGAATAATATTACAGACTTATTTCAATTTTTCACGAAGGAGTAAATATTGATAAAAAGTTGATCAGTTGCAAGCCAGCGATGCAGATGAGAATGTTTAAGAGTGTACCGTGCAATATTAACACTCAAGCAAGTATGTAGAATTAAAAACCTGATTAAAAATCTGAAAATAACTTTAATCAGGTCTGTGCGAACAATATGATAATGGAGCTCTGATGACAGCTTGACATCGTTGGGAAACTGGCCTTGCTGGATGATGCTGTAGTATGAGATGTCATTTTTGACAATCGTGACGGGTCATCTCCTGCTGGTGCCGGTATATAGTCCGCCACGGAGCCACGTCTGGCACAGTCGTCGCTGGACACTCCCACACGAGAGCCTTAACTTGACTCCAACTTCCTCACCTGTGAGTGGACCGACCTGAGGATTACCATGGTCACTAAAACGGTGGGTCTTGTCTCACACCTCACGACTCATACCCAGAGAGTTGGGTGTTGTGTGATACTACTAATAAATCCTCACATGTTTCATGTTTACACTTCAAGTATGATAAATATCTTCAAGTGAATGCAACAAGTTTTAATCCTATTTCGTCAGTCATTTATTCTGAATATTTTCTGATTGCTCTGCTGCAAATCATTCATTATTAACATCATCAGGATCTTATTATATTGGCTCATAAAGTGTTTAAAATGGCGTAGGAATTAACCAATATAATTATATTAAATTTCCTTGATTCAGTAAATGATTCACCATGCGTCGTCTTTCTGTCTCTTTCAGGTCATCGCCCTTGGGCTTTTGGCCACCTTTTGTGCTGTAGTCATGGCCGCCCCTGAACCCGGTGGTAGATATGGTGGCGGTGGTGGTGGTGGTGGTGGTGGTGGTGGTGGAGGTGGACATGGTGGCGGCGGAGGATATGGTGGTGGAGGAGGCCGTGGATTTGGAGGTGGAGGCGGCGGATATGGTGGGGGTGGCGGCGGCGGTGGTGGAGGCCGTGGATATGGAGGTGGCGGAGGTGGACATGGAGGCGGCGGAGGTGGATTTGGAGGCGGCGGACGTCGTTATGGAGGTGGCGGAGGTGGACATGGAGGCGGCGGCCGTGGAGGTGGTGGTGGTGGTGGTGGTTATGGCGGCTACGGAAAGTAAAACGGTAATCTCTAATATTACTCAGATCTTACGTGTAAACATATACGGTATCTCAGACAAGTATAAAAGTATATTAAAACAAGAAACTTTAATAAGGCAGATCATCAAAACACACAGGTGTAATTATCTCTACTTCATACATCTCTTAAATATGTTAGTTTCAAAATATTGCAATTTATTAATGTAAAAGATTCTAGTTACAAGGAAAATAACTTTGTAAGTTGATGTAATTTCTGGCTACAGGGCATCACCAAGAGACACAGCAACGCTGCTGTGAGCTGCCGCAGTGAGCTGATGCTGAGGGCTGATGCTGTGAGCTGATGCTGAGGGCTGATGCTGTGAGCTGATGCTTAGGGCTGATGTTGTGAAGATCTTATGATAATAAACTCTCCACACATATTCCTTGTATCTTATGCCTCATTAACTCCTGCTTCCTTGTATCTTATGCCTCATTAACTCCTGCTTCCTTGTATCTTATGCCTCATTAACTCCTGCTTCCTTGTATCTTATGCCTCATTAACTCCTGCTTCCTTGTATCTTATGCCTCATTAACTCCTGCTTCCTTGTATCTTATGCCTCATTAACTCCTACTTCCTTGTACCTTATACCTCATTAACTTCTTCTGTACCAATACTGTGTGAAGTGTTGGGCTTGAGATCTCCCAGCCTCTGGAGGGCTATTAAGGCCACCACATAGTTCTCGACCAAAGTAAACTCTCAGTGTAGCTACACTTGGAAGTAGGGTACACCTCTCAGTTTATCACAATATCATCCTATGGAGGGTTATTATGGCTGTGCCTCTAATATTCTGATCAACCACTAAATGTAATCTAGTTCTGATCATATATACGAGTAAGCAGCTAGTTTAGATTTATTCCTCATCATATATAGATATTATAAGAGAATGTCTGTCTGTTGTTCGAGGTTGGAGGCCAGACGTTTGGGCCAAGTTACACCCAAACTGGCAGAAGGAATGGAGAACCGGATTCATATGGGCTGGTCGGGTTCCCTAGATTTCAGAAGGGAATTATATTAATGCTGAATGTCCCATAATGACCAACTTTCGCCCCCTGCCCTTCCTCCTTGGGATGAGATATGCTGAACTCTGTTAATACTATCACAAAACTGGAACACTTGATGATATACGGGACTTGAGATGCTTGATTGAGATGTGAGGATAATGCTGGTATTCACTGGCACACAGGACAGAGGATCACATACAAGAAAATAGGTCTAAACTGTAAGCTGAAGCACATATATATATCATAGACAGCATCAGCCGCCATCACGTCCGTAGATTTCCCCTGGGGGCAGAATATCATCTTCCCGGAAGATATTTACATGAGCAGCAGCTCCCACGTCGTGAGCCGCTGCCAGATTACCCAGTAGACCACACCAATAACATGTTCGGAACTGACCTGAGTACATGCAGTGGAGTATGAACCCCATCAGTGATAACGACGATTGGATATCCCATGTCAGGGACATCGTCAGCGTCCCGGTGCCAGCTAGCAGTCCCTTACAATAACCAGCGGAAACTTTTCCACCTCACACTTAACACCTTCTCATACCACCTAAACAGCTAGCCTTGTTAACAGCAAATCCGTAATTTCAAACAGTGCAACACGCGCCGCCATGTATGTTAACGTCACACTCTAGTTCACCACATGCACCCTACCAGCACCATCCGGCATAGGGAAAATGCAACCCCTCTCACCGATCAAGGAAATGCCTGAACACTTCCAGTAATTTCACCACTACTCTGTGAAGTTGAAACATCTGTACACCCAAAAGGTCGGTCATCTGCACACGTAGCACATCTACCAGCATAACACCAATCAGTGTACGGTCAACAGGCATCGAAAACTCTAGTTCCACTGAGGACAATAATTTAAGATGAAGCGATGACTCGATCGTAAAACAAAAACATAACCTGCACACGGAGGGTACAACAAAGGCCACGGGAACAGCCACCAACTACCACCACCACCACGCTCGGGTCGTTTTATGGGGAGCAACACCAGAGTACATCCACTCCCACTAGCGGCCAGCGAGCAAATCAGCAAGTCCGAACTTATTATTATTAACATCTTTATTGACAAAATTAATTACAATTTTGCCTAATCTGAGGATTTTGATAGGTCTTATTAAAGTGAGGATAATGCTAGTAGTCTACACCAGCCTACTGTGTCATGATAGTCTTCACCAGCCAAGTCCGAACTAGTACTTATTTCAGTTAAAGCACGTCCGAGCTAGTACTTTTGGTAGTAAGAGAGACAGTTACTATTACAACCATCTTTATTGGTCCCATCTGCCAAAACCTTCCATGATGAAAAGATTCAGTGTCCTAATAGCTTTCCAGCTGGACGTCACGTTTGTTGCCGAGCCCAACCCGTCCTCGACTCAAGTCCATTACATCCAGCGGTCGACCCCACAGACGCATTCATAAATTTTAATATGCTGTTCATTCAAAACGGGAATTTTCTCAAGTATAAATTAATATTATAATATATTAGCATATTGTGCATATATAGGCATAGGTTAGGTTAGGTTAGGTGTTTAGGTTCTGTTGGCGATTATTTGTATTTGTAGTACGTGGGTGAAGCATTTATAGCGTTGTGATTCGAACAAAATTCGTCAGTGAAACACTTGTTCCGGATATGTTCGAACGTCAGCAGTTGTGAGTCGTGTGTAAACCGCTTTTCATTCATAAACAGGGGGTTTGGCGGGTGCATGTAATCACTTTTGGATCTTTGTTTGGAGGACGGGCTGCAGGCGCGGCGAGTGGCCATGTCCGTTCTCCAGTTCTGAGCTAATGCAACCCAGCAGTCAAACCCAATGACGCATTCATCAATTTAAACACGGTTCTCATTAAAATAGAAAATTTCTCAACTCTAAATTAATATTGTTATATATTAGCATACTGTGTATAGTTAGGCACAGGTTAGGTTAGGTGTTTCAGTTCTGTTGGCGATTATTTGTATTTGTAGTATGTGGATGAAGCAGTAACAGCATTGTGGTTCAAACAATTGTCGTCAGCGAAGCACTTGGTTCCCAAAGTATTCAGACGTCATCCAGCCCGTTCTCTAAACAGAGACCCAAAGTCCATTTCATGCACCCACCAAACCCCCTGTTTATGAATGAAAAACGGTTTACATACTACTTACAACTGATGACGTTCGAACACTTCTGGAACAAGTGCTTCACAGATGAATTTTGTTCGAACCACAATGCTGTAAATGCTTCCCCAGCATACCACAAATGCAAATAACCGCCAGCAGAACCTAAAGACCTAACCTAACCTAACCAGTGCCTAAATATGTAGAAAATGGTAATATAAATTTATATTTGAGAAAATTCCTGTTTTGAGTTAACAGCATGTTAAAATTTATGAATGCCTCTTTGGGGTCGACCGCTGGATGGAATGGATGTGGTCAGAGGACTGGTTGCATCATCAGTTGTGAGTCGTGTGTAAATTGTTTTTCATTCATAAATTGGGGGTTTGGCGGGTGCATGGAATGGACTTTGGCCTTTATTTATGAGGATGGTCTGGTTAATGCAGCCCGTTCTCATGAATAAAGGCCAAAGTCCATTCCATGCACCCACCAAACCCCCTGTTTATGAATTAAAAATACTTTTCACACGAATCACAACTAATAATGTTCGAACACTTCTCAATCAAGTGCTTCGCTGACGACTTTTGTTCGAGCCACAACGCTATAAATGCTTCACCCATGTACTAAAAATAAAAAATATCGGGAACAGAACCTACTACTTTGTGTCTACCTTGTGTAGCTTCCGGGGATCAATTCTCCCAGTTGATCAGATATTCTTTGGAGGTGTTTGTCGAGTTCTCTCTTGAACACCGTGAGAGGTCGGCCAGTTGTGCTCCTTACGTGTAGCGGGAATGTGCTGAAAAGTCTTGGGCGTCTTTAGAGTCTGGTTGAAATCTATATAATTCCCAACAGAAGCTAAAACAAGGATAATGTGTGTGTGTATGTTTGTGTTTAGGTGTGTGCATGTCGCAAACTTGGGGAGTGTAAGTATTTTCTGCGAGTTTGTGGCAGGTGTTTCTGTGTATTTGTTTATATAAATCTTATCACCTGGTTTTTATTGGTTTCTATCAGGCGTAGAAGCACTAGAGGGAATAAGTAAGAGAGCACAACCCAACAAGTATTTATATGTAAATTATGAAGTTTTCTATTTACATATTTGTTTTGTATTTGTTTTTGTTTTTTATAGCAAATTCAATGATCTATACTCTGATATAAATCACCAGCATCCAAAAACGAAGTCAACTTTTCGGTGATTATACACAAAAATATTACTCTAATCCTGGACTATATGACTTATAGTGGTCAGTCAGTTCTTGGTGTGGCCAAGAACAATTGTTCCCACCGGTGTGGCCCAGTGGGAACAAAATCCAAGACCATCAACGAATCATCGGCATCCGTGTTGAAACAGCGTTGATAACGTTGATTCGTTATCGATCCAACGCAACTCCTGGATATTGTGACCACTGAGAATAACGCTCCTGATATTCATAATCTTTAAACATGACACCAAACTAAGAGGTGTACTTTTCTTCTCAGTGTATATGTTCAGATAGTTTGTTTATTTCCAAATATGCATACTGGTTGCTCAGTTAAGTAATACTCTACTTCTAGGTGTAGCTACACTGAGAGTTTACTTTGGTCGAGAACTATGTGGTGGCCTTAATAGCCCTCCAGAGGCTGGGAGGTGACAAGCCCAACACTTCACACAGTATTGGTACAGATGGAGTTGTTGAGGCATAAGATACAAGAAATACGTGTGGAGAGTTTATTATCATAAGATCTTCACAGCATCAGCCCTCAGCATCAGCTCACAACATCAGCTCACAGCAGCGTTGCTGTGTCTCCTGGTAATGCCCTGTAGCCAGAATATACATCAACTTGCAAAATTATTTTCCTTGTAACTAGCATTTTTAACATTAATAAATTGTAATATTAGGAAACTAACATATTTAAGAGATGTATGAAGTAGAGATAATTTACAGCTTTGTATTTTGATGATCTTATTTATTAAAGTATTTTTCAGTTTTAATATACTATTATACTTGTCTGAGATACTCTAAACGTTTACACGTAATATCTGAGTAATATACAAGTTACCGTTTTATTTTCCATAGCCGCCATAACCACCACCACCACCACCTCCACGGCCGCCACCTCCATGTCCACCACCGCCACCTCCATATCCTCGGCCACCGCCTCCATGTCCACCTCCGCCACCTCCATAGCCACGGCCTCCACCACCGCCGCCACCTCCTCCACCACCACCGTATCCGCCGCCTCCACCTCCAAATCCACGCCCTCCTCCACCACCATACCCTCCGCCGCCACCATGTCCTCCCCCTCCACCACCACCACCACCACCACCGCCACCATATCTACCACCGGGTTCAGGGGCGGCCATGACTACAGCACAGAAAGTGGCCAGAAGCCCCAGGGCGATGACCTGAGAGAGACAGAAAGATTAGGTGTGGTGAATCAATTGCTGAATCAAGGAAATTTAATAAAATAATATTGGTTAATTCCTACGCCATTTTAAAACACTTTATGAGACAAAATAATAACTTCCTGATGGTGTTATTAATGAATAATTTGCAGCAGAGCAATCAGAAATATTCAGAATAAATGCCAACGAAATAAGGTTAAACCTGTTGATGTATTCACATGAAGATATTTATCATACGTGAAGTGTAAACATGAAATATGTGAGGGTTTATAAGTAGTATCATACAAGATCCAAAGCCCAGGGTATGTGTCTTGAGTGCAATAAGCTAAGTTTGTTTTAGAAGCTTATAGATCTCAGATCATATGGTCTTACATTGAACACAAGCTAGTGGAGTGAGCGGGTACTTTTTACCTGGTTAGGAGTAAAAAAGATCAGTCGCCAGAGATTAATAGATTAGCGAGGATAGAATTAATTAATCATCATTATCACATGGGTTTGGTTGTGGCAGCTGAGAAGGTCTCAAGAGTTTGTTAGGGGGGGCAGTAGTTTTCTTGTTTGTAGTATCTAAGGCAACCAACCGTCTAAGATCACGAGGAGTGGACTGAAGGCTATAGTAGAGTTCTGGGATCTTTAAGTATAGTTAACTAAGGGCTGGGAAGTGAACGAAAGAGAGACATTACTCCGGCCCCCGTTACATGTAATGTAATGTGAGAGTGAACCCACCGTCTTGGTGACCATGGTGGTCCTCGGGTCAGTCCAATGACAGGTGACAAAGATGGAGCCAAGTTAAGGCTGTCGTGTAGGAGTGCCAGCGACGACTGTGCCAAACCTGGCTCCGTGGCGGACTATATATTAGCATCATCAGGAGATGACCCAGCACGATTGCCAAAAATGACACCTCATACTACAGCATAACCCAGCAAGGCCAGTTTCCCAACGATCTCGAACTGTCATCAGAGCTCCATTATAATATTGTTCACACAGACCTGATTAAAGATATTTTCAGATTTTTAATCAGGTTTTTAATTCTACGTGCTTGCTTGAGTGTATATATTGCTTGGTATACTCTTAAACATTCTTATCTGCATCGCTGGCTTGCAACAAATCAACATTTTATCAATATTTAATCTTTCACGAAAAATTAAAATAAAAGTCTGTAACATTATTCATTATATTAAAAACATATTCTTGTTTAATCGTGTAGTTTTTCGAAAACGTGGCAATGAACACTGACAAAGCATATGAACAACGTGACAGACAGAAATACATGAACAATGCGAACTACAGAACACTAGAACAATATGAGTGACAGAACACACGACCAGCAGATCGCACCAACTATATAAACACCAGAACAAGTGAACAAAATACGCCGAATTTGATAACAAGCTGATATCAGTGTTCTCAGGCTCAAAATGTAAAGTATTTTGATAGCATACCTGTACCCTTACAAACACATCGGACACACACACACACACACGCACACACACACACACATACACACACACCTGCCTTCTGGCTTCCTCAGGAGATCTCAGAATTGCGAGTCAGCTAACCTAACTCACTTCAGATGAAGAGTAGAGAAAATCCTCAATAAATATCAGATATGAATAATTTGTATTTTTATGGTTGAATAATATACAATTCAAAATATTCTGCATTTTGAGGCACAGAAAGCAAAACCCTCACACCAACTTGCTTCATCTCTTACTTACTAGTACTTACTAGTACTTTACTGCGACACAGTAGCCAGCAGGTGGGTTAAGCCCATGGCACTGTCTTACAGTAGCCGGCAGGTGGGTTAGGCCCTGGCACTGTCTCTTACAGTAGCCAGTAGGTGGGTTAAGCCCTGGCACTGTCTCTTACGGTAGCGAGCAGCTGGGTTAAGCCCTGGCACTGACTCCTACAGTAGCCGGCAGGTGGGTTAAGTCCTGACTCTGTTTCTTACAGCAACCAGCAGCTGGGTAAAGCCCGGGCACTCTCTTGCACTAGTCAGAAGGTGGGTTAGACCTTGCCACTCTCTCTCTCACTAAAATATCCTGTCACCACAACCCACAACCCCTACTTCCTTACCCTTCATCCATGAGGATAATATATACTTAATGTAAGAGACGAGACTGTTCACATTGTTCATGAGTTTCCAGTAACTCAGATACAAACTTACTTTCTCTCACACTTTGTTTACATTGTTCATTTGTTTTGGTGTTATTTCATACCTGATTCTCAGAACACTATTTATACATTTTAAACACAATTTAATATTTCTTACCAATATAGTTAACATCAGCGATATTTTTGTTCTGTTTGTCAATGAAGTTACAAGTAAGAGTCTTTCACAATAGTCGAGCCAGTGAATCATGGGATGAGTAAGTTTAAAGAATACATTATGAAATCTTTAACACTCCAGGAAACAGAAAGAAGGAAAAATCTCTATCAAAACTTTCAACGATGAACTTTGAACAATATCATGGAGTCGTGAAGACAGTTTGAGACCGTTGGGAAATTGGCCTTGCTGGATGATGCTGTAGTATGAGATGCCTTTTTTGACAATCGTTCCGGGTCATCTCCTGCTGGTGCCGGTATATAGTCCGCCACGGAGCCATATCTGGCACAGTCGTCGCTGGCACTCCCACAGGAGAGCCTTAACTTGACTCCACCTTCCTCACCTGTCAGTGGACCGACCCGAGGACCACCATGGTCACTAAGACGGTGGGTCCTGTCTCACCTTGATTGTTGCCGCCGGAGGCGGCTAGTTTTTACTCATCCTGTGAGCAGTAGCGCAAAAGCGTTACAGAGGGCACAAAAGATCTTTATCAGACCTCGTCTTAGATTATTACATAAACAATTTCATCTATCCTTCACGCCTTATAGTTACATGTCTGCTAGTTACAGAGAAAGTGCTATTTCTAGAACTCTATATTTACAGTAAGTCATTATACATTAATGGTAGGTCTTATCGCTAATACATAATTGTTTGACCAATGGAGATATTAGTCATAGGGGAGCTTAAGTTTAATTATTCGTCTTCACAATACACAACTTATTTCTTAATCTCATATGTCGTTTATCTACTGGAAGCGAAATATGGATATAGTGCAAGAATTTTAGGTAATTTATCCATGGAAATAAGATAGGTTGCCATATCATACACCGTGAGCTTAGATTTATCTCTAAATGGCTCAATTTACTGCAATCCAAGATATAGTGTTCGAGTGTGTGAGTCCCTGTCTTTGTCATCACACTTTACATTTTACTTCATCTAGATCCCTAAACAAGCCAAACTGCCAGAGATACTTGTAGCCAAGTTTTATACGAGCTGTGACAATGTCTGTTAGTCTACTCGCTCTATCACTTGCCCCATACACATGTTTTACTTCACACATTTCATTGTGATGAACAATGGACCTGCTAGCTCCAATTTGCACTGTTCTACTTTCTTCGAATCCAACCAGGAGTTCTCGTCTAATGACACTTTTAAGAGACCTATTGGATTACTCAAGATTCCGTTCAATACTGTCATTTTTTACTGCAGCCTTAGCAAGGGCGTCAATTTTGTCATGTTCCTGCAGGCCAATGTGAGAAGGAATCAACAACATTTTTATATTTACCCTCTTGCTAAGTATGCTAATATATCTACGTCTAGCTTCCAAGACAAGCACGTTATTACTTGATTGCAAACTGTTTATTGCTCGTAGTGAGGAAAGGGATTCGGAAATAATTAAGCTGTCTACTACAGTGTTATCAATAATTTCGAGTGCTACCAGTATTGCTACCAACTCAGCTTGCATTGTGGATGCCCAGTTACTAATTCGTATAGTTCTTTGAATTGTGCTGCCATCGGGATGATGCCTCACGACACATACACTGGGCTTTGGGTGTTGTGTGATGCTACTCATAAATCCTCTCAATTGTAAAGGGTTTAATGTTTACACTTCATGTATGATACATTTCTTCATGTGAATTCAACAACAGTTTTAACCCTATTGCGTCGGCATTTATTCTGAATATTTTCTGATTGCTCTGCTGCAAATCATTCATTAATAACACCATCAGGAACACTTTATATTGTCTCATAAACTATGTGAAAATGGTGTAGGAATTAACCAATACTATTTTATTAAATTTCCTTGATTCAGTAAATGATT
Organism: Procambarus clarkii; assembly: GCF_040958095.1. Classification (NCBI taxonomy): domain Eukaryota; kingdom Metazoa; phylum Arthropoda; class Malacostraca; order Decapoda; family Cambaridae; genus Procambarus; species Procambarus clarkii. The sequence goes on along the minus strand of NC_091216.1, from coordinate 24,286,387 downwards.
CATCACACGTCATCTTTCTGTCTCTCTCAGGTCATCGCCCTGGGGCTTCTAGCAACCTTCTGTGCTGTAGCCATGGCCGACCCTGAACCCGGTGGTAGATATGGTGGTGGTGGTGGTGGTGGTGGAGGAGGTGGACATGGTGGCGGCGGAGGGTATGGTGGTGGAGGAGGCCGTGGATTTGGAGGTGGAGGCGGTGGATATGGTGGTGGTGTTGGCGGCGGTGGAGGCCGTGGATATGGAGGTGGCGGAGGAGGACATGGAGGCGGCGGCCGTGGATATGGAGGTGGCGGAGGTGGACATGGAGGTGGCGGCCGTGGAGGTGGTGGTGGTGGTGGTTATGGCGGCTACGGAAAGTAAAACGGTAATATTTAATATTACTCAGATCTTACATGAAAACTTATACGGTATGTCAGACATGTATAAATGTATAATAAAACAACAAACTTTAATAAGGAAGATCATAAAAAAACAAAGCTGTAATTATCTCTAATTCGAACATCTCTTAAATATGTTAGTTTCATAATATTTCAATTTATAATGTAAAAAATACTAGTTACAAGGAAAATAGTTTTGTAAGTTGATATATTTTCTGGCTACAGGGCATCACCAGGAGACACAGCAACGCAGCTGAGAGCTGGCGCTGTGAACTTATGTTGTGAGCTGATGCTGTGGGCTGATGCTGTGAGCTGATGCTGTGAAGATCTTATAATAATAAACTCTCCACACATAATCCTTGTATATTATGCCTCGTTAAATCCTTCTGTACCAATACTGAGTGAAGTGTTGGGCTTGAGACCTCTCAGCCTCTGGAGGACTATAAAAAACTAAGGCGACCACATAGTTCTCGAACATAGTAAACTCTCAATGTAGATGCACTTGGAAGTAGGGTTCACCTCTCAGTGTATTGAGCACCATATCATCCTTTGTAGGGTTATTATGGCAGTGATTCTAATGTTCTGATCAACCACCAAATGTAATCTATGTCTGATCTTATATACGAGTAAGCAGCTAGTCCAGATCTATTCCTCATCATATATAGAAATTATAAGAGAATGTCTGTCTGTTGTTCGAAGTTGGAGGTCTGACGTTTGGGTCAAGCTTCACCCAAATTGGTAGAGAAAATTGAGTTCCGGATGCATATGGGCTGGTCAGCTTCCCCAAAATTCAGAAAGGAATTATATTAATGCTGAATGTTCCATATTGACCAACTTTCGCCCTCACCCCTTCCTTCTTGGGATGAGATATGCTGAACTCTGTGAATACTATCTGAAAACTGGAACACTTGATGATATACGGGACTTGAGATACTTGAGATCTCAATCATGAGAGTACCGAAGTACCGGGAATTATAGCATCCTGTGCAAATTTAGGCACAGGTTAAGGGGCCTTAACGCGGTATAAGCAAAAGTTGTTCAACTTCAATCAAACTTTTTTGCTAGTTTTATATGAAAAGGGCTGCAACTGTTCCAAGTTTCAGTATCGCACCCTAAATAGAAAGGGAGAAACAAATTTAACTAATTTTTCACATTTTCAATCAGTCCGTACAACCACAAGTTTCAAATTAAATCATTTCTATGACACACTTCAATCACATTAGCATATCATAAAGAATTTGTCTAAGCGGATTATCCAAAACATGTTTAGTTTTACTAATACAAACAGTCAAATTTCCCCAAAAATTTATGCTAATATTTCATGTTTGGAAATATTTATAAAATCAATAAATAAACTTTAGAATAAAGGGTTTTAGAGAGATTGTAGACACGTAAACTCTACATATAAGGTGTAAGTTTCATATAAACTGAATAAAAAATGAAAGAGGACTAGAAATTTTCTGTTTTATTGACAATAAATGACAATAAATAAAGTCATAGATTCGGCCACCTGTGGTTGATGTTGACATCAACCAATTTCCTCCAAAATTGGCACCCTACAGATAGGCTTACGTTCCGTAAGGTGCATAAGTTTCATGCAAATCGCCCGATAAATAAAAATGAGAAAAACCAAATCTAATATTTTGTTTTAAACAAATTTTGACATGAAACTAATTATTAAAATACTTTATTATATGCTATTGTGATTGCTGACAGTCATAGATATGATTTCAGTTGTCACTTGTGTTTGATGTAAATTTTTTATCATTTTGGAAATTTTTTGAAACATAGTTCAATATTTTTTCCTCCTTTCCTATTTATGCTACGATGCGGAAACTTCGACCAGTTGAAGCCTTTTTCATATATAACTAGCAAATAAAGTTTGCTTGAAATTGAAAAATTGTCATTTTACTGTGTTATGGCCCAGGTTAAGTTAGGCGTTTAAGTTCTGTTGGTGATTATTTGTATTCGTAGTACGTGGGTGAAGCATTAACAGTGTTGTAGTTTGACCAAAAGTCGTCAGCGAAGCACTTGTTCCGGAAGTGATCAGACGTCATTCAGCTCGTCCTCCAAACAAAGACCCAAAAGTGATTCCATGCACACACCAAACCCCCTGTTTATGAATGAAAAGCGGTTTACACACAAGCAACTGCTGACGTTCGAACACTTACGGAACAAGTGCTTCACTGACGAATTTAGTTCGAACCACAACGCTGTAAATGCTTCACCCACGTACTACAAATACAAATAATCGCCAACAGAACCTAAACATCTAACCAAACATAACCTAACCTATGCCTATATATGCACAATATGCTAATATATTATAATATTAATTTTTATTTGCGAAAATTCCTGTTTTGAATGAACAGCAAGTCAAAATTTATTAATGCGTTTGAGGGGGTCGACTGCTTTATGTAATGATCTTGAGTCAAGTACGGGTTGGTAAATGCTTCAAAGGCGTACCACCAATACAAATAATCGCCAACAGAACCTAAACACCTAACCAGTGTCTAAATATGTACAATATAGTAATATAAAATAATATCAATTTATATTTGAGAAAATTCTTATTTTGAATGAACAGCATGTTAAAATTTATGAATGCCAGTTTGGGGTCGACCGCTGGATGGAATAGACTTGATTTGAGGACGGGTTGAAATCTATATAATTCCCAACAGAAGCTAAAACAAGGATAATGTGTGTGTGAGTGTGTACTCACCTAGTTGTGGTAGCGGGGGTTGAGCTTTGGCCCTTTGTATATTTGTGTTTAGGTGTGTGCATGTCGCAAACATGAGAAGTGTAAGTATTTCCTGCGAGTTTGTTGCGGGTGTTTCTGTGTGTTTGTTTATATAAATCTTACCACCTGTTTTTAAAGGCTTTTATCAGGAGTAAAAGCACTTGAGGGGAATAAGTAAGCGAGCACAACCCAGGATGTATTTATACGTAAATTATGAAAATTTCTATTTACATTTTTGTTTTGTATTTGCTTTTTGTTTTTGATAGCAACTTCAATGATTTATACTCTCATAAAAATAACCAGCATCTGAAAACGAAGCCAACTTTTCGGTGATTATACACAAAAAAGTTTACTCATCCTAGGCTATATGACTCTTAGTGGTCAGTCAGTTCTTGGTGTGGCCAAGAACAATTGTTCCCACCGGCATGGCCCAGTGAGAACAAAATCTGAGACCATCAATGAATCATCGTCATCAGTGTTGAAACATCGTTGATAACGTTGATTCATTGTCGAACGAACGCAACTCTTGGATTCTGTGACCACAGAGAATAACCCTCCTGAAATTCATAAGCTTTAAGCTTGACACCTAACTAAAAGGTGTATTTTGCTTCTCAGTGTACTTTTTGCTATTCAGAGGATTTGTTTATCTCCAACAATGCATACTGGTTGCTCAGTTAATAATATAATAGACATTATACTCATTCAGAGGTTGAAGAGCCACACACTAGCGGTCAGGGATATATATACACAGAGAGGTGTACTCTACTTCCAGGTGTATCTACACTGAGAGTTTACTTTGGTCGAGAACTATGTGGTGGCCTTAATAGCCCTCCAGAGGCTGCGAGGTCTCAAGCCCAACACTTCACACAGTATTGGTACAGAAGGAGTTATTGAGGCATAAGATACAAGAAATACGTGTGGAGAGTTTATTATCATAAGATCTTCACAGGATCAGCTCACAGCATCAGCCCTCAGCATCAGCTCACAGAGGCAGCTCACAGCAGCGTTGCTGTGTCTCCTGGTAATGCACTGTAGCCAGAAAATACTTCAACTTGCAAAATTATTTTCCTTGTAACTAGCATTTTTAACATTAATAAATTGTAATATTAGGAAACTAACATATTTAAGAGATGTTCGAAGTAGAGATAATTATAGCTTTGTGTTTGGATGATCTTCCTTATTAAAGTATTCTTTAGTTTTAATATACTATTATACTTGTCTGAGATACTCTAAACGTTTACACGTAATATCTGAGTAATATACAAGTTTACCGTTTTATTTTCCATAGCCGCCATAACCACCACCACCACCACCTCCACGGCCGCCACCTCCATGTCCGCCTCCGCCACCTCCATATCCTCGGCCACCGCCTCCATGTCCACCTCCGCCACCTCCATAGCCACGGCCTCCACCACCACCTCCTCCACCACCACCGTATCCGCCGCCTCCACCTCCAAATCCACGCCCTCCTCCACCACCATACCCTCCGCCGCCACCATGTCCTCCCCCTCCACCACCACCACCACCACCACTGCCACCATATCTACCACCGGGTTCAGGGGCGGCCATGACTACAGCACAGAAAGTGGCCAGAAGCCCCAGGGCGATGACCTGAGAGAGACAGAAAGATTAGGTGTGGTGAATCATTTGCTGAATCAAGGAAATTTAATAAAATAATATTGGTTAATTCCTACGACATTTTAAAACACTTTATGAGACAAAATAATAACTTCCTGATGGTGTTATTAATGAATGATTTGCAGCAGAGCAATCAGAAAATATTCAGAATAAATGCCAACGAAATAAGGTTAAACCTGTTGATGTATTCACATGAAGATATTTATCATACGTGAAGTGTAAACATGAAACATGTGAGGAATTATAAGTAGTATCATACAAGATCCAAAGCCCAGGGTATGTGTCTTGAGTGTAATAAGCTAAGTTTGTTTTAGAAGCTTATAGATCTCAGATCATGTGGTCTTACGTTGAACACAAGCTAGTGGAGTGAGCGGGTACTTTTTACCTGGTTAGGAGTAAAAAAGATCAGTCGCCAGAGATTAAAAGATTAGCGAGTATAGAATTAATTAATCATCATTATCACATGGGTTTGGTTGTGGCAGCTGAGAAGGTCTCAAGAGTTTGTTAGGGGGGCAGTACAGTTTTCGTGTTTGTAGTATCTAAGGCAACCAACCGTCTAAGATCACGAGGAGTGGACTGAAGGCTATAGTAGAGTTCTGGGATCTTTAAGTATAGTTAACTAAGGGCTGGGAAGTGAACGAAAGAGAGACATTACCCCGGCCCCCGTTACATGAGGTGTGAGAGTGAACCCACCGTCTTGGTGACCATGGTGGTCCTCGGGTCAGTCCAATGACAGGTGACAAAGATGGAGCCAAGTTAAGGCTGTCGTGTAGGAGTGCCAGCGATAACTGTGCCAAACCTGGCTCCGTGGCGGACTATATATCAGCATCATCAGGAAATGACCCAGCACGATTGCCAAAAATGACACCTCATACTACAGCATCACCCAGCAAGGCCAGTTTCCCAACGATCTCAAACTGTCATCAGAGCTCCATTATAATATTGTTCACACAGACCTGATTAAAGATATTTTCAGATTTTTAATCAGGTTTTTAATTCTACGTGCTTGGTTAAGTGTATATATTGCTTGGTATACTCTTAAACATTCTTATCTGTATCGCTGGCTTGCAACAGATCAACATTTTATCAATATTTATTCTTTCACGAAAAATTAAAATAAAAGTCTGTAATATTACTCATTATATTAAAAACATATTCTTGTTTAATCGTTTAGATTTTTGACGACGTAGCAATGAACACTAACAGGCCACATGAACAACGTGAAAGGCAGAAACACTTGAACAATGCGAACTACAGAACACATGAACAATGCAAACTGCAGAACACATGAACAATGCAAACTACAAAACACATTAACCACAGAACACTAGAACAATATAAGCGACAGAACAGATCACACCAACAATATAAACACCAGAACAAGTAAACAAAATACGCCGAATTTGATAACAAGCTGATGTCAGTGTTCTCAGGCTCAAAATGTAAAGTATTTTGATTGCATACCTGTACCCTTCAACAGACACATCGGATACACACACACACACACACACACACACACACACACACACACACACACACACACACACACACACACACACACACACACACACACACACACACACACAAACACACACACACACACACACACACACACACACACACACACGCACACACACACATACACACACACCTGCCTTCTGGCTTCCTCAAGAGATCTCAGAATTGCGAGTCTGCTAACCTAACTCACTTCAGATGAAGAGTAGAGAAAATCCTCAATAAATATCAGATATGAGTATTTGTATTTTTATGGTTGAATAATATACAATCAAAATATTCTGCATTTTGAGGCACAGAAAGCAAAACCCTCACACCAACTTGCTCCATCTCTTATTTACTAGTACTTTACCGCGACACAGTAGCCAGCAGGTGGGTTAAGCCCTGGCACTGTCTCTTACAGTAGCCAGCAGGTGGATTAGGCCCTGGCACTGTCTGACAGTAGCCGGCAGGTGGGTTAGGCCCTGGCACTGTCTCTTACAGTAGCCAGCAGGTGGGTTAAGCCCTGGCACTGTCTTACAGTAGCCGGCAGATGGGTTAGGCCCTGGCACTGTCTCTTACAGTAACCAGTAGGTGGGTTAAGCCCTGGCATTGACTCTTACAGTAGCCAGCAGGTAGGTTAAGCCCTGGCACTGTCTCTTACTGTAGCGAGCAGCTGGGTTAAGCCCTGGCACTGACTCCTACAGTAGCCGGCAGGTGGGTTAAGTCCTGACACTGTTTCTTACAGCAACCAGCAGCTGGGTAAAGCCCGGGCACTCTCTTGCACTAGTCAGAAGGTGGGTTAGACCTTGCCACTCTCTCTCTCACTAAAATATCCTGTCACCACAACCCACAACCCCTACTTCCTTACCCTTCATCCATGAGGATAATACATACTTAATGTAAGAGACGAGACTGTTCACATTGTTCATGAGTTTCCAGTAACTCAGATACAAACTTACTTTCTCTCACACTTTGTTTACATTGTTCATTTGTTTTGGTGTTATTTCTTATCTGATTCTCAGATATTTTTATACGCCATTTATACATTTTACAGACAATTTAATATTTCTTACCAATATAGTTAACATCAGCGATATTTTTGTTCTGTTTGTCAATGAAGTTACAAGTAAGAGTCTTTCACAATAGCGAGCCAGTGAATCATGGGATGAGTAAGTTTAAAGAATACATTGTGAAATCTTTAACACTTCAGGAAACAGAAAGAATGAAAAATCTCTTTTAAAACTTTTAACGATGATCTTTGAACAATATCATGGAGTCGTGAAGACAGTTTGAGATCGTTGGGAAACTGGCCTTGCTGGATGATGCTGTAGTATGAGATGCCTTTTTTGACAATCGTGCCGGGTCATCTCCTGCTGGTGCCGGTATATAGTCCGCCACGGAGCCATATCTGGCACAGTCGTCGCTGGCACTCCCACAGGAGAGCCTTAACTTGACTCCACCTTCCTCACCTGTCAGTGGACCGCCCCGAGTACCACTATGGTCTCCAAGACGGTGGGTCTTGTCTCACACCTCACGACACATACCCTGGGTTTAGGGTGTTGTGTAATACTACTCATAAATCCTCACATGTTTCATGTTTACACTTCAAGTATGATAAATTTCTTCATATGAATACATCAACAGTTTTAACCCTATTTCGTTGGTATTTATTCTAAATATTTTCTGATTGCTCTGCTGCAAATCATTCATTATTAACACCATCAGGATCTTATTATATTGTCTCATAAAGTGTTTTTATGGAGTAGGAATTAACCAATATTATTTTATTAAATTTCCTTGATTCAGTAAATGATTCACCACGCGTCATCTTCTGTCTCTCTCAGGTCATCGCCCTGGGGCTTCTGGCCACCTTTTGTGCTGTAGTCATGGCCGACCCTGAACCCGGTGGTAGATATGGTGGTGGTGGTGGTGGTGGTGGTGGTGGTGGTAGAGGTGGTGGATATGGTGGTGGAGGAGGGCGTGGATTTGGAGGTGGAGGCGGCGGATATGGCGGAGGTGGCGGCGGTGGTGGAGGCCGTGGATATGGAGGTGGCGGAGGTGGACATGGAGGCGGCGGCGGCCGTGGATACGGAGGTGGGGGAGGTGGACATGGAGGCGGCGGCCGTGGAGGTGGTGGTGGTGGTGGTGGTTATGGCGGCTACGGAAAGTAAAATGGTAATCTTTAATATTACTCACATCTTACGTGTAAACATATACGGTATCCCAGACAAGAATAAAAGTATATAAATTAAAACAAGAAACTTTAATAAGGAAGATCATCAAAACTCAAAGCTGTAATTTTCGCTACTTCATACACCTCTTAAATATGTTAACTTCATAATATTACAATTTATTAATGTAAAAAATGCTGGTTACAAGGAGAATAATTTTGTAAGTTGATGTATTTTCTGGCTACAGGGGCATCACCAGGAGACACAGCAACGCTGCTGTGAGCTGGCGCTGTGAACTTATGTTGTGAGCTGATGCTGTGGGCTGATGCTGTGAGCTGATGCTGTGAAGATCTTATGATAATAAACTCTCCACACATATTTCTTGTATCATATTCTTCATTAACTCCTTCTGTACCAATACTTTGTGAAGTGTTGGGCTTGAGACCTCACAGCCTCTAGAGGGGCTATTAAGGTTATCTTGTGATGATTTCGGGGGTTATTGTCCCTGCGGCCCGGTCCTCAACCAGGCCTCGTCTTTGTTACACACACCCCAGGAAGCATCCCACAGTGGCAGTCTAATTTCCAGGTACCTATTTACTGCTAGGTGAACAGGCGTACGAGGGTGAAAGAAACTGCCTATTTGTTTCCGCCTTCCACCGGGATCAGACCCGGAACCTCAGGACTACGAATCCCGAGCGCTGTCCACTCAGCTGTCAGGCCACTACATAGTTCTTGACCAAAGTAAACTCTCAGTGTAGATACACCTGGAGGTAGAGTACACCTCTCAGTGTATTGAGCACCATATCATCCTATGGATGGTTATTATGGCTGTGACTAATGTTCTGATCAATCACCAAATGTAATCTAGTTCTGACCATATATTCGAGTCAGCAGCTAGTCTAGAGTTATTCCACATCATATATAGATATTATTAGAGAATATCTGTCTGTTGTTCGAAGTTGGAGGCCAGACGGTTGGGCCAAGCTTCAAGCTTCACCCAAATTGGCAGAGGGAATGGAGTACCGGAAGCATATGGGCGCTCTATCGGTGTTCCCATAGCTTTAACCTCAACACTGGTCTTGTAACAATTGATCAATAATGTATTATTATCAGATCATATCAGAATTCATATTCTAACTTGTATATATATATATATATATATATATATATATATATATATATATATATATATATATATATATATATATATATATATATATATATATATTTGATGGTTACAAGATATACATGGGTTGATACAAAAATAATAATGCAAAAAGGTGCTTAAAGGTGCTTAAAGGTTATGGATCTCTTGAAAAACACAACAGTGGGAAACATTGATGAATGTCACAGACGGGTTCGATCATTGTTGCAAGTCAAACACTTCTTCGAATTCCTCTGAAGTTGGACTAGTGCCCAAGACGCAACAGGCATTTCCCCTATATATATATATATATATATATATATATATATATATATATATATATATATATATATAATCACTAAGAACTCTTTGACCCGGCCAGGATTCGAACCCATGCCGTCTAGCATCACCACTAAACGTACACAGTGTCGTGACCACCGCACCAATGATCGTCTTTGATCGGGTTCGAATCCTGGCCGGGTCAAAGAGTTCTTAGTGATGTATGGCTTGCGCGTTCATGCAGCTTTCTCACACACACACACACACACACACACACACACACACACACACACACATTATATATATATATATATATATATATATATATATATATATATATATATGTCGTACCTAGTAGCCAGAACTCACTTCTCAGCCTACTATGCAAGGCCCGATTTGCCTAATAAGCCAAGTTTTCCTGAATTAATAGATTTTCTTTAATTTTTTCTTATGAAATGATAAAGCTACCCATTTCATTATGTATGAGGTCATTTTTTTTTATTGGAGTTAAAATTAACGTAGATATATGACCGAACCTAACCAACCCTACCTAACCTAACCTAACCTATCTTTATAGGTTAGGTTAGGTTAGGTAGCCGAAAAAGTTAGGTTAGGTTAGGTAGGTTAGGTAGTCGAAAAACAATTAATTCATGAAAACTAGGCTTATTAGGCAAATCGGGCCTTGCATAGTAGGCTGAAAAGTGAGTTCTGGCTACTAGGTACGACATTATATATGTATATATATTTATAATGGGCAAATCGGGCCTTGCATAGTAGGCTGAAAAGTGAGTTCTGGCTAGTAGGTACGACATTATATATATATATATATATATATATATATATATATATATATATATATATATATATATATATATATATATATATATATATATATATTATACATATATATATATATACATATATACATAAATGAGGGGGAAGTGATGTGTTTTCGAGGAAAAATGGTTGACTCTCTGGGCGACACCCAACACAGCGTCTCCTGACTGCTTAACACGCTACCAAGGATCTAATGTCTGGACCAAGGGAGACGCGGTGCTGCTCCCCACTTCCATTACTGTGATCACCCAAGATATTGTCACTGCCATTGTCTCAGCTGCTCATTGTGAATTATGCTGTCATGATGAGCATGGTGGCCTTGGTGCCGGAGGTAGCGTATGGTGATGACGGTTATAGCGGTTGCGACATCGTCGTAAATCGGGATCGCGGTGGACATGATCGCGGCGACGGGCCTTTTGGTAGAAAAAAGCGAGAGGAAATGAGACGTTAAGGTATATAACTATTTACTGTTGATATGTTAAACTATTTAATTATCACTGTCTTTCTTGTTGTTGATATGGTTTACCATTGTGGGGGGACAAAATGCCAGTTAGATCCATCGATGTCATATTAGTTACTTAATTCAAATCAAAAGTTTTTTAATAAACGGTGGTTCATTTATTATAGAGTAAGCTTATATAAACCACTGATCTTCCTCAGGATGCAACGCAACATTTGATTTGTTGTTGCCGCCAGTAGCGGCTGTTTTTTTTTGTGCACCCCATACTCATCCTGTGAGTGGTAATTTTTTGTTTACCCAATAGTCATCCTGTGAGTGGTAGTTTATTGTGTGCCCTATCTGGGATATTCACACGAATAAAATCTCGTGTGAATATCCCAATCACGCTCGTAATTTGCGTGTAGTACAAAATCTTTATTTACCGGAAAATCAATATTTAACAAATAAATATTGATGATTATAACAATCAAATTAATGAGAAGTACAACATAAGTAAAACAATATTTACCTTGTGGAGCAGTCTAGAAAAATATTTCTTGGCAACCCCCTGATAATATGGAGGTCAGCAGTGACACGAACTCTGTAGTAGTGGCTGGACCGCTGTGTTAATATCAACGTGATCATCACATTACCACAGACGTGGCAATATCAACACGATCCTCATAGTCGCAACACCATATGACGAGACAAGACTTGGCTACAAGTAAGTAACACTGCCCGTTTGTTTCCGCCTCCGCCGGAGATCGAACCCGGAACCTTACGACTACGAATACCGAGCGCTGTCCACTCAGCCGTTAGACCTCCTTGCTAGTGGCACTTACTAGCACTTACAAGTGGTAGTGGCTGTACAAGACTGTAAGAACTCTTGTATATATAAATAAATCAATACAAATTGTAAGCACATGTTTGGCTTCCCGTAACATGGAAGGAAGTTGGTGCGTTGTTTCCACTCACTCAAACCGATCGTGCTGACTCGAATGTGCAGCCATCTGCTGGCGAAACGATCGCGTGGAGATTCTAAGAAAGCGTTGTGACAAAATAATGTGGGTTGGTCGTTGAAGACGTCCTAAGTGTCAGTCGTCCGACCTTGTTACGGTATCAACACCATCACCAGAGTGGGGAATAGTAGTTCCTGCGTCATCTATGGACCTGCACTCCAACTCCCTGGTATTAGGTGCAATGCAGACAACGCCATCTGTTGGAACGGGTGTGGCAGGTCGATGAGGATGACCTCTGGGGAGTGGCGTATCAAGATCAACGCCATCTAGGTTGTGGCTGCAATCACAATTTCAGTTCCCCGGTAAATGGGTTTATCCTAAGGTCAGCTAGTATACCGTCTGTCTAGCTAATGACGTTTTATGTTCATAGAGGTGACGTAAGGAGGCGATTGCGCTGAGGAGGGCAGTTCACCTTGGGCAGTCCAAGAACTCTTGACTTGGTCCTGTGAGAGGACAAAGTGGCTGCCGTCGGTTATAACAGTGAGGTGGCTGCTGATTTATGCAATGTGGTATGGACCGACGTACCCGGGATTGGCCAGAAAGAGTTACGAGACAACAGTGGTGCGTCTGTACAGAAGTGCTGCTAGTGAGCAACTAGAGACTTCTGCCAGGGTGCTAGCTACCCCTGTATGTGATTATTTGAGACAACCTGTCAGCGTGTGGCTGAAACCCTCTGCCAGTGTGTATCTGGAGAGCAGAAATGGGGTATTGACACATCGTGATGATAGAGTGTGGGTGGACTGACCCATGTTGAGGAAGGTGAACTCGCCGGTGTTTGCCTTTAAGTGTGGACGATGTGTTCCTGGAAAGTGGATTCACTGGGATTTGATGAACACTGCTGATGTATAGTGTCCTGAGTGAAAGCGACACTTTTGTAAATATGTATAGTAATACTTTTTATATGCTTATATGTATATAGTGGTGAAGGTGTTAATATATTGGTGAAGGTATAATTGTGTATTGTTTATCCCCCCCCCCCCTTTATTCTTTGCACAACTACTTGCCACAGCCAGTTCTTGAAAACTTACCACCGACTTGGGGGTTGGATAAAGACGAAGAGGTTATAAGATACATTAACAGAAAGAACCCGGTTACTGGCCCAAAGTGGCCGTAACTGAGCTACATACACAACTTGAACGTTTGTCTACTGGAAGTGGAGTACGGATGCACTGTAAGACTTTCAGATGTTTAGTCATTGACAATATAATTATTTGCCTTTTCGTGCAAAGTAAGTTTATTTATACCTGTATGGCCTCGACGGGGATAGGAAGCCAGCGGCTTGTCAAACGTCTGCTCCATTATTTCTGAGGATTTTTTTCCACCTGAAATTTGAACTTTACTAGTATACATTAGTTTACTGGTATACTAGCATATTCCAACATACCAGTTGCAACAAACACCAGCATATTAGTGTATACCAGTGTACTATCAAATGCTTTACCCAGTCGCTCGCCAGCGAAGGTGATACAAGTTACCTTTCATTCAGTCCCTCCTTAAACGGCTCAAATTAAACGTTCTTACATTTTCTTTGTAACTAACGACAAACTTCTGGATTTGCTCCAATTCCTAGGCTGCGATGTCAATATAATTGTGTTGGGGGACAGGCAGCCAGAGAGTATTCCCGATAGGCTTATATCAAGGTGTTCGCCCCCACCCAGTGCAGATTTACTGACCTCCGCCGACCAGGATGCAACCCCACAAGAAGCCGACTGTTCAGGTAGAGCTTAATAGTTTATCATTATTATTTTCTATCGCAGACGTTGCCATACATTTTGCAATGCTAATCAGCATATATACACAATCAATCGACTTGAGAATGGTCCAGGACGGACCGAAACGTCGTCGTCCCTTCAATTTCTAGTGTGTGGTCTGGTCAACAGCATATATACATTTTCTTCTGTCCTCCATGGACAGGGTGAGAGATCTGTTAAACACACAGTTTAAAGATTTATTGAACAATCAACCGCAGAAGGTGATTGTAGTGCTTTTAAAATGCTTCTCTAACCTACATACATAAATACATAGATATACAGATTTACGTCGGCCGTACATAAAGTGTTCGATGTGTATTTTTACATTGTGTTATTAATGTACATTTACAAAGGTAAAATGAAATTCTGACCAGCTTCCACATATCCTGTATATATATATATATATATATATATATATATATATATATATATATATATATATATATATATATATAATGTGTGTAATTAATATGGATTACTACTACACTTATTTACAGTAATGCCTCTTTCACCCAGGATACAAATACTTCAGCAGTGTTCGTCAACTCCAGTGTTATACTCAATCACAGTACCCTGTTTACTTGAACTGGACAACACTGGCGAGTTCCTCTTTTACATGGGCCAGTCCCCCACACAGTATCACGATGCGCCTATACCCCACCTTCGTTCTCCAGCTACGCACTGGCAGAGGGCTTCAGCAACACGCTGACAGAGGGTCCCAAACAAACTCATACAAGGGTAGCTAACCCCATGCAGAAGCCTCTATTAGCTTGCTAGTAGCACTTCACGCTAGTTACATCACTGCAACCCTTAATAGCCAATCCTAGGGTACGCTGATCTTCACCAACACTGCGTATACTAGCAGCTAACACACTGCTTAGATCGACGGCGGCTACTTAGTCTTCTTGCATGACCAAACTAAAGGTTCGTGGACTGCCCAAGGTAAACTGCCTTCCTCAGTACAACTGCCTCCACATGTCACTTCTGTGGACATAAAAACGTCATTAATTAGATGGACAGGACACTGGGAAACCATGAGGTAACCCTCGTTCACGGGAAAGTTGACATTATGCTTTGTAGGTACAACCTAGATGGCGCTGATTGTGACACGCCACCCACCAGAGGTCATCCACATCGATCTCTCTTCCTAACTAAGGCAGGAAACTGGAGCCATTTGCCGACACCATGCCACCACCAACAGATGGCGTTGTCTACATATTGCCTGATACTAGGGAAATTTGAGTGCAGGCTCATACATGGCACTGGAGTTGCCACGTAACACTCCGACGATGGTGTCGATACCGTAACAATGTCTTTATGAGTTTTCCACATACCAATGATCAGTGTTTCGTAATCGTCAGCAAACATACATCAGAAAACTTTGACCCCTGAAGTCAACGAGATTTGTCGGTAACACTTTGCATTGTCTTAATTACTTTAATCACTGACCGGCTTCTTCGCCGGTCTTTGCACAATCCTAATCTCTGAAGATCGTCTTGCTCTCTCTTCACTTACTGGCCCAAGGTTAGTCACTTCATCACAGCTCACCCATACTACACATGAAACCTCTCATAAGTTACACACGGGTCATCATGTTATAATGGAGGGTAATGTCTGCCAGCTATGGGAGTGTTAGATTGGTAAGACGAATCCATAGCTAGTTGTCGACTTGTCGTGACAGACTGTTGATCAGAAATGCCATATTACCATCATCTGTCCCACAAGTCGTCTCTGGTCCACTCTGACATACCCTCTGGCCTTCATTAATGACACCCTCTCCATTGTGCTTCAGTTTTCCTTAACTTTCTGCTATCAGTCGGCACTCGGTAATTTTGTTATTTTAGGTTTGTATATAGCTGACTTCATTCGCATACAGTAGAGGTGCAACCCATCCTCCTGTTTAAATAATTGCTTTTGTAACTTTGTGCACCACAGTACAAACATTGATGTACTAAGCAATTAGTAAAATTTTGTACAATTCATTTTATAAGAGTCAGAAAAAATTGAAGCTAAAAAAAACAAACTTAAATAATCTAGGCCTAGTATAGCACACATATGCACTATATTAGGTCTCAGATAGCGTGTATTAGGCCTAGGAAAGTCAGATTAGATTGTCCTTGCAACATATATACAAACCTTTTCCGGTTAGTCTAAATTCAATAGTACTGATTTCAATATTCTATCTGCGTTGTACGGCGGTATATAAACTATGGTCCTCATCCTTACTATAAGTACTACCAAAACAGGAAGATGGTCTGGGAGGAAACAAAACTATAAAAGTACAATTAGATGTTTATTATATCGAAACAGGACAATCTGCAGTTAATGTTTATAATTATGATTCTCATCGACCATATCCATAACCACCATGGCCTCCTCCACGTCTGCCGCCATGGCCATATCCACCTCCACGACCGCCATGGCCCCCTCCGTATCCACGACGGCCAGGTTCGGCCATGGGGCTGGCCATGGGGCTGGCCATGGCCGAGGCCACAAGGAGAAGGATGGACAACACAGCAAACACCTGAAGGAAAGAGTCAACGTTTAAAGTTAGTTCAAGAGCAAGTACATTTAGTGTAACAATAAAATACATCTCAAAGAGATAGAGTAGCTTAGGCTCTTTCTACCCTCCGATTAAAGTTAGTATTGCTTTTAGTGTTGGGTTTCAGGCCATTCAACTTCTTTAACAGCTTACTGGCCGTCCAGTAATTATACTATATACTCTATTGTGAGCATCCTCTAGGACTAGAGCAAGTGTATGTACTGTAAACCGAGAGGTGGTGTACACCTCTCGGTGTACATATGAAGAAGGTAGTATTTTACGTTTAAGAACAGCACATAGTTCAGATTCAAAAGGATTTTTTTTTATTTGGTGTTGGGCTTAAAACCTATCAACATCTGGATGGTTATTAAGGCCACTACAACAGTTTACTGACCAACCAGCAAGTATACTTTAGTGCTGAACATAGTTCCTGGACTAAAATAAACTCTCAGTGTATATATATACTCTGAGAAGCTGGGTATATACACTTCTCATTGTGCATATCCTTATAAAGTTAGTGATGAAAGATTAAGCCACCCTAGAGGCTGGCATAGGACATGAATAGCCCGTAAGCATCATAAAGTATTCAGACAGCTTATTCTGTGTGTCTTACAGCCTTGAACATGTTGAGGGTTGGGAGGTGCAGCTCAGACTGACTAGAACGTCGTCTCGCTCCACCTTTATACTAGCAGCAGTGATGTCGTCACTGCAAGTATTGACCTCGGCCAATCACTGAGTCCAAGGTCACCAACACTTAATTATTTACTTTAGACAAAGCAATAAAAAAAACGAAAGTAAAACTCGTTTTTTTCAGATTTTAGGAAAAAAAATCTTGATGCAAGATACTATATCACAGAAGCTTTCAGTGATGTATCCAATTTATTTATATAATTTATATATACCTTACTATAATATACTTTATTATAATATAATCCCAAATATAGACCAGAACTAATGTAAACTCCGAGTGTACTGAATATACACCGAGAAGTAGGGTAACCCTCTCTGAGTATAAATACAGGAAAATACAGGCTAGGAATCAGAAGATGTAATTTACACTGTAACCTCTACACAGGCTCACTTATCCTTGAAACACGAGAATTATTTACGAAGGTTGAAAGATGAAAACGGTGAAAATTTTGAACACTGTTAAATGAAAAATAAAACAAAACAGGACCAGAGAAGAATAACTAGGAAGGTGTGCGCAATGCTGAACAGGACCCACAGGAAGATATTGGCAACGTTATACAGGACCCACAGGGAGGTATAGGCAACTTTATACAGGACCCACAGGGAGATATAGGCAACTTTATACAGGACCCACAGGGAGATATAGGCAACGTTTACAGGACCCACAGGAAGATACTGGCAACGTTATACAGGACCCACAGAGATATTGGTAACGTTATACAGGACCCACAGAGAGATATTGGCAACGTTTGTGGGGGAATATACCAGTATTATTGATGAAGAGGAAGAGAACAAAATAGGAACTTAAAGGGGAAACAGGAACTGTAAAGGGGAACATGACATAGGAACAAAATGAGGCTACAAGAACCATGAATTTAAAATTAAATAAATTCTAAAATTGATAATAAGTACAACATAAAAATTCTTAGCTGTATGCCAGGTTCCTATCCTGGATTGTAAGTCCACTACTCTGTGACATTGATACTGGTAATGGGCTGTAGCAGGTAGGGTCCTTAAGACTGATCTGGCTCAGAAATTGCAGAACACAATGTACCTGTGGGTACACCCACACATTTAACATGTAATTTTACATGGATATGATAAAACAGCTCTATGACTGCAAGCACTGGTGAGGTTCATGAGCTAAGATCTTGAACTATACACTCTACTAGCCTAGTCCTAAGGAATATCTGTGCTGTTGCACACAAGGTGTATTTAAATTTGCATACAAAAATTATTATATGCAATAAAATAATCTAACTTGATAAATTAAGATAATGGATAAGACAATTAAATGCATGATAAGTTATAATAAAGATTATACACACAAGACATAAATATTCAGCAATATAGGTAGCTCATTCACTGAAAAGATTAAGTCAGAACTTACTAGATGATGAGGCATTGCCTCGCTGCCTAACGACTCTCAATTTATATATGGATGTATTAATGCTATAAAGCATGCTAATTGGCTAATCTACGCTCTAAAACCATTAATAACTTATCCTGAAATTGAGAACCGGAGCCTATCTGGCAGTAGCCAGATGGCATTTTGCTGAAACAAGGCTCTATATTTTAATGATGAATATGGACAGCTTGATGATGCGGATTTGGATGTCACAGCGTTGCTATAAGGATTCTAATTGCTTGCTAAAATATAGAGTTCACGTCGTTGCGTCTCACTTGGTAGATGAGGTGGTGGTGGAGTCTCACTAGCCGGTGGTCCTCCACACTCTTGATTTTGGATATATGTACCAGGAATTCCTCCCTATAATACTGTTCAAAACCTCTCCCAGTATTCAGGGAGCTTATCACTGAAGATTATCAATAGTTTGTGTGTATAATATCTTGCTGGAAAAGAGCCTCCAGCCCTACACACGAGCGCACTCCTGGATGTAAACACGAGGCCGCCAGGTACCCAGACGATTCTGCCCCACGGGCGTTTGCTGATGGCGTCCCCTTCACAGTGGAGGTGCTGGCAATGATTATAAAATTATTATTTGTATTATTTAGACTGACTGTTGTGATAAAGTTATATCACAAGATGATCATTTAGTGGATTTAAAGATTATTAACAGTACTTGATAGTACCTTTTGTTCTTTATTAAGGATTTTGAAAATACATCATTGGAAGTTATTATTTGGTTCCAATAATGTTTTGGATTACATGGAAGCTTCTAGATTCTTGTGACCACATCTGCAATAGTATACAGGCATTAACCCCAGTAGTGTACTTGACCAATGAACATACAGGATGCTGATGTAGATACAGTAGATATGATCAATACATAATGATTCTGATATATAAATATGATATGGAATAATACATTCCATAGATAATAATAATATTAACATGATGAGTGGAATTTTCCACAACGTTATACAGGACCCACAGAGAGATATTGGCAACGTTATACAGAGCTTCACAGGAAGGTATTGACAAGCTTATATAGGACTCACAGGGGGATATTGGCAATGCTGTAAGAAAAAGATTACCCTAAAGTTACCTTTAGGTGCCTACTGGGATCAATGTTCCCGCTGTCCGGTCTCTGAACAAAGCCTCCTGGTTGACGGTCTTGTCAAGCAGGATATCTGAAGGCACTGGACGCAGTTTGGTGTATGAATAACAGCCTGGTTGATCAGATATCCTTTGGAAATGCTAATAAAGCTCTTTTTGAACGTGGAAAAACGTTGGGAAGCTATGCCCCTCATATTTAGAGGGAGTTTGAAAAGTCTTGAACCCTTAATATTTGTAGCAATGGCACTTAGAAGTTCCTATTACACCTCTCATTAGGATTATTTTGCACTTCCTGCCATATCTCCTGGTCTCGTTATGAAATATTTTCCAGACATAATTTATGATGATCTATATTGCCTGCAATCCAAGGAATTAATACAGTTTTAGGTATTTTAAGTGGTCCCCTATTATTTTAAATCGAATCTGATAATACTCTGCCAGAAGTTCTGGGGTCGTTCTCCAGATCATCAACTTCTGTAGTTATGTAATGGGGCTGTTTGTGTGTAACTATATCCCTCCCTAGTGGAAGCGCCTTAAAAAGTACCATTATTGATGATGCATCTCATAGATTAAAAAGATTCTTGTAAACCAAATAAAAAAATCCTCACAGTTATGGTAGATACTTTATTGTATTTAAAAGTTAATACTTCTGACATGAAGATTCTCTAATCTTGCCTTACATTTTTATATAGTGTGATTTCAGTAATTTTTTTTAGTTTCTACTATAACGAAGTAGCTAGAACTTATCCACATTGAACATAATGTTATTTTTAATGGACCATTGACAGACTTGGTTCACATCAGTTCAGAGGTTCCTGTGTCCCCTTTAGGTTATGTTCTTATAACGAATCTTTGTGTCATTTGTAAATAATTAAACAGGGAAGGGATCAGAAGAAAACGCCACACCTTTATGATTATATAGCGCTTGGAAGGCAACAGGATAAGGATTTGGGTGGGACGGGGGTAAGGAATGGTGCCCAACCACTTGGACCGTCGGGAATTTCGCCGACCTGCATGAAGCGAGACCGACCGTCCAGCCCCAGTGGGTGATCGAAATAATTAAACAGTTGAACTGAGTTTATTTTGAAGTTAGAAAGTTTTTAATCAAAATTTGAAGATTATTTTAATCAGTAGAACTCAGCAAAATATTTAATAATAAAAATAAATGTCGTTGTCTTTATTGTTATTATTATTATTTTCTAGTATACATAGTGAGAATGTGCATTAGTCAGTAAATCATGATGCTGACTAAAGAATGCACCTTGGGGTTGGTCAGTAAATTGTTGAGAGGGCTTTAACCTCAATACCTACAAGCATGTGGAGACAATTTTCTTAATTGAAGGTGTCTCAATTTAAGTGGTGGCTCACAATAGAGTATTTGGCTCTTCACAGGCCCCACAAAACTTTTACTCAGGTGCTACTGAGGTCGTGCCGCCATCACCAAGATAATTGCCTCACCATGTTGCAACGTACCAGCGTACCTATCCACCTCTGCAATGACCAACAACACCATTTTTGTTCCTATGTAGTGTTATTATCTGATGGCTTATGTCTTCAATGTATAGAAAACGGATATTATTTCCCTCAAACTTTGCTCTGACCTCTGCTTCAGACAGGTTAGGGAAGACAGACGTCTTGAAGTTACTTGAAGGCTGCCGACTCCTTATCCAGAACTGTGAAACATTGTTTCATAAACCGGCAGCCTTCAAGTTTTTATTTATTAACATCTTTATTGACAAAATTGATTACAATTTTGCCTAATCCGAGGATTTCGATTAAGTATTATTAAAGTGAGGATAATGCTGGTATTCACTGTTACGCACGACAGAGGGTCATACATAAGGGTCTAAACTGTAGGCTGAAGCACATATATATCATGGTTACAATCAATGTTTTAATGTATGGATATGTGAAAACAACTTTCTATTGTGCACTACCACACAAGGGCAGGGATGGGTTCATTAGTGATGCAGCTTAGAAGTAATATAAATAAAAATTGTTCTTCATTCTTTAAAATGGACAAGCAAGTACCTTTAAGACGTCTTCCCTAAACATGTCTGGGGCAAAGGTCAGAGAAAAGTTTGAGAGTAATGACAGCCGTTTTCTATACTCTGGAAGCAAAAACAATCAGAAAATAGCGCTATTCCCTGTGTAACTACATAAAAGTGTTACACAGTGTAATTAATGTGTAAGTCTTTCTATATAGGACTTTAACACCACATCTTCCTACTCTCCATCACCGTGAGCTATTTTTTGTTGTTGATTATCATTGTTATTGTTTTTCATGTACCATAAATGAACTAATAATCTTAGTTGTTTTTTTACTCTCCAAGAACAGACAATTTTACTCTCGCATTGTTAAATTAGTCACTATTTATCTGGAACAAACAACCACCATGTGGTCCTCCGGACTTTTTTGTAACACATAATTCTGCATGCTGGCAGTAACCCTATTACATAGTTAGTGATGTTAATAAATCGCTATGGCCCAGTACAACTAACGATAGTTTAGTCCTACCTGCATTGGCAAACTCTGGTGACCTCAGAAGATATCACCTTCGACTGACTATCTACCAATCTACTGACTTATACACTGATGTATGGATTGCACCTCTCGGTGTATAATACAGTAAGTAT
Source organism: Procambarus clarkii (assembly GCF_040958095.1). Taxonomy (NCBI): domain Eukaryota; kingdom Metazoa; phylum Arthropoda; class Malacostraca; order Decapoda; family Cambaridae; genus Procambarus; species Procambarus clarkii. Next base: position 24,264,111 of record NC_091216.1, on the reverse strand, counting down.
ACGTTATTCTTGAGCTCTATTCAGGACTAAACTATACTTGCTGGTTGGTCAGTATATGCTCTTGGGGCTCATAGAGCAAAGTCATCACAGTCCGGTGACAACCGTGACGCCTTTATTTTGATTCCCGCGGCAGGAGAGTTGTTGTTGTTGTTAAAGATTCGCTACCTGGAACAAAAAGTTCCAAGTAACACGGGCTATGGTGAGCACGTAGTAGCAGGAGAGATTGAGACGTTTAAGTATCGTCTCCGTTCACCTGATGCCTCTGTTCGTCTAGCAATAAATAATTACCTGGGAGTTAAAGAGTTGTTGTGGGATGCATCCTGGGGAGGATCACCAGTTAGTCTAGGATCTAGAGGGACCTCGTACAGGGGTGAACCACATAACTTCCGCGACTGGTACACCTTAATCCCAACACCCAAACACACAAGATGTATATTGTATACCCTGACACTTCTCAGAGTATATTCACCGTTTAAGTAATACTAAATTACGTTCAGGACTAAAATGTACTTGTTATTGGGTCAGTACGGTGTTGTGGTGGCCTTGATAACCTTGCAGAGTTCTTTGCATTGTTTTCAGTCAATTTTGTACCGTGGCTAAACTCGAAACGCAAAAATCATTAAATTGAGAATTAACTATCAACTGGTTGTTTCCTTACTCAAAAATACTGAAATGGTATTTTATTTATTTATATAGAATTCTTACATTCTTATACAGCCACTAGCACGCATAATATTTCGGGCATTTAGAACAGCTTTTACAAATGAATATTAGGTAGTCATTGTCGCTACTGCTGAAGTCTCCAGATAGTGTTTGTGCTTTTATGTCCTGCAGTTTTCGAGAGTTCTTGGACTTGTGGGTGATGCTCTATAGTGCATTATTGCTTGTGTGAAAAATCAGTAAGAAACAAGGCTCACAACAAACAACAAAGCTCACTAATAAGGGTAAAAACTAAGAAACTTTTTCATATATTAGTTGTGTGTTTATTAAACAAAAGACAGAGGTTAAGGGACGTTGTTACAGGTACGGAAATTACAGAGACATGACCATCAGAGGATCCTTCAACGACCATATCCATAGCCGCCATATCCACCTCCTCGTCCTCCGTGGCCATATCCACCTCCGCGTCCACCGTGGCCATATCCACCTCCACGGCCGCCATGGCCATATCCACCTCCGTATCCTCCACGATGGCCAGGCTCGGGCATGGGGCTGGCCATGGCAGAAGCCACAAGCAGGAAGATGGACAACACAGCAAACACCTGCGGATAAAAAAAAAGATAAAATTTCAAGATAGCAATTCATCTGTAACTTGAGCACAACGTTGTTAAGATTCACAAAGTATTCAGACAGCTTATTTTGTGTGTCTTACAGCCTTGAACATGTTGAGGGTTAGGAGGTGCAGCTCAGACTGACTCAAACGTCATCTCGTCCCACCTTTATACTAGCAGCAGTGATGTCGTCACCAGTTCCAGCTCCCTCCCAGCCGCCACTCCACTATTGATCTCGGCTAATCACTGAAACCAAGGCCAACCACGCTAAATTTATTGCAATAATTTGGTTTAGTGTTGGGCTCATAGCCTATCAACCTCTGGAGAGTCCTCGTGGATCTCCAGAATAGTTTACTGATCAACCAGCAAGAATACTTTAGAAATAACAGTTTAATTCTAACATAAAGTTATGAAGAAGCATATATAGACCTATGTGAAGAAGCACATATAGACCTATGTAAAGAAGCATATATAGACCTATGTGAAAAAGCACATATAGACCTATGTAAAGAAGCATATGAAGACCTATGTAAAGAAGCATATATAAACCTATGTGAAGAAGCATATATAGACCTATGTGAAAAAGCACATATAGACCTATGTAAAGAAGCATATGAAGACCTATGTAAAGAAGCATATATAAACCTATGTGAAGAAGCATATATAAACCTATGTGAAAAAGCACATTTAAAGAAGCATAAATAGACCTATGTAAAGAGGCATATATATAGACCTATGTAAAGAAGTATATATAGACCTATGTAAAGAAGCATATGTAAACCTATGTAAAGAAGCATATATATAGACCGATGTAAAGCATATATATACCTATGAAGGCGATGAGTCACAATAACGTGGCTAAAGTATGTTGACCAGACCACACATTAGAAGGTGAAGGGACGACGACGTTTCGGTCCGTCCTGGACCGTTCTCAAGTCGACTGAGACTTGAGAATGGTCCAGGAAGGACCGAAACGTCGTCATCCCTTCTCCTTCTAGTGTGTGGTCTGGTCAATATACCTATGAAGAGAAGCATATAGACCTATGTGACGAAGCATTTATAGACCTATGTAAAGTAGCATTCATAGGCCAATTTTAAACACGCATATATATATATATATATATATATATATATATATATATATATATATATATATATATATATATATATATATATATATATATATATATATATACACACAACAAAGCATACACAACAATACATAAAGACATTCACAATCAATATTTTTTCCATATTATAGAAAACGTTATGTGGTTCATGTTTTATTTAAAAATAAGCAAGCAAACAAATATTTTCAGATATACAAGTTCGTTACAGCATTAACAATTTCGTTAACATATATATAATCAAAATAATATAGAGTGTTCACAGTTTTATTGAGAAACTTTGTCGTTTCTACAATGAATGAGGAAATCACTGCCGCTTTCCTCAACAGCGTCTCACTCACACAATGACCTGCTGTGTATACGCCGTTCTCTGACAATATCAGCTACTTCAACGAGTATTTATGTTTTACATGTAAGTTCGTACGGTTGGCCAGGTTTGGGAAACGGTGCCTGTTTCATTCGACTGCCTGAGTGTTTCCAGAGTTCTAGCACGGCCGATCAGACCTAATAGACCAGATCAAGTCGATCAGCCCAGGTAAACTAGACTAGGTAGATCAGACCAGGTATAACAGATCAAGATCAGACCAGGTAGGCCAAACCAGCAACCAACACTCACTGAATACAATGGCATTTCAGAGTATCAGGCGTCACTCAGTGACTGAGCAGCTCAGCCTGAAAATTATTCCGCATCAGTCGTCCCTTGATACTCAATGCGGTGTCACCCATCTAATTCTTCCCCCCATACACCTTCTCCTCCTTCACCTACCTACTTCCTTCACCCACCTACTCCTTTCCCACCTACCTACTTCCCCACTCAACTATTCTTTCCCCACCCACCTACCAGCGATCACCCAAGCAGTGATGTGGTGGAGGTGGACTCTTTCAAATGTAGATATGATAGAGCTCAGCAGGTTCAGGAATCTGTAAGCCGGTTGACTGACAGTTGAGAGGCAGGACCAAGAGCTGAAGTTCAACCCCCACAAGCACCACTAGGGGAGAACCCCGTCTCAAAAATCCAAAACTCTCATCCAAGTCTGGAACCCTTCCACTCTGGAGTAGCCGGATTTTTGGAAAAACCTCAAGCTATGGTATGCTAATACAAACATTTACTCTAACATTTCAGGGAAACACAGGGACGCACCGAGACAATCTCAGGGAAGCAGATCCTGATGTAATAGCACGAGTTGAGATCAGACCTGCATAGAAAATCTTTTTTATTTAACTGGTCCCAAGGGACTTTCTTTATTATTATTATTTTCTAATACAGATGTGGTCACACATTTATAATGCTAATCAGCATATATACATTTTCTTCTGTCCTCTGTAGACAATGTTAGAGATCTGTTAAACATGTAATTCAGTGATTTATTGAGTAATCAACCACAGAAGGTGATTGTAATACTTTTAAAACCCTAAGCTAACCTACAAACATAAACACACAGATTTACGTCTGTCCTTCATAAACAGTGTTCGAGGTGTCTTTTTACATAGTGTCATTAATGTGCGTTTACAAAGGAGAAATGCAATTCTGACCAGCTTCCACATACCATGTATACAAATACATACACACACACACACATATACATATATACCCATATACCTACACATATCTACATGTATATACATATATCTATGTCTCTCCTACTGACAGTGTAAGATAGCTTCTATAGAAACTAGTGTGATATTAAACACTTAACCACTGAAGGTTATTAAGATGCTTTTACAAGTTCAGGTTACTGGAACATGCATTGCATAGGGGATGTATTACATATTGTATAGGTACAACACATTGAATAACAGATGTATTACATAGTCAATCTTGGTATACAAGCCCAATATATCACCAAGTGTTCCAGTATTCATATAGTATTTACAGAGTTTAGCATATCTCAGCCCAGGAGGGCGAAGGTCAGTCAATATGGGGCATTCTACAATATAATATTCAAGGGAGTGCATGTATTCTCTTTCACAAAGTTGATTAAGGGATCATAAGGAAGGGAAGAAAACAGAAACTCTAGACGTTTGGAACTCTTAACAGAAAGGGTTGAAACTTTAAGGAAATATTTATTGTTTCGATGAACATATTCACAGATGTTATCAAATGAATGATAACAGCAGGAAGGATGATAAAAGTACTGATGGTTAGTTACAGCCTCCCAATGAATGACAGGAGAACAGGGCAGGACTGGTATGACAAAATATAGGGGCAACGTAGATATTAATCAGAGAGCAGCATAAACTGTCAACCGGGCGATGTCAACGTTTCTAATTATGAGAGATATTAACCATGGTGAACTAAATAGATAATAAAGAGATTCCTGCACAAGAACAATAATAGGGTGCTAAAGTGAGGAAAACAAAAGACACGAACATCCCGACATAAAACGTCAGAGCAGCAATGAGACCGAGGTGAGGGGATCCGCCTGCTGTAATGTGGCAGATATGGAGAGCGTAATGTATACAAGACACTGCCAGGGACCACCATAGGCTGATCTCAGGGACCACCGAGTTCTGGTCTCAGGCACCAACGAGGGCTGGTCTCAGGGAACTCTGCATGGTAACTGCATATTCTTCGGATATTTTACTTGGGTGTCAAATTAGAAAAATGAAATGAATGACCAGCAAGAAAGACCTCATGGAATCGGCTTTTTATTGTCAAAATTTATGTAACGTTTACGTCAATCTAAAAAATATCTGTGTCCCTTCAGAGTAATATGTGCTTATACGGATCACCTTCCTCATCAAATTAAGACAGTCAAGCATTATCTCTGTACATAACCCCACGATTTAATTAGTTCTGGACTATGCTCAGGACTTGAGTATATTTAATGGTTGGTCAGTAAGTTATTGTGGCGGTCTTAGTAACTCTCATGTGGTTGATAGGCCATTACCAAACCAAGCTCTAAATCTCGAAGCCTTCATTAGCTTGTGACTAGTTATCGCTAAGAACACTGATCAAGAGTTTAGAACTCCCCAGTTGTTGAGCAAACCATCGTTCACGAGTGTTAGTTAACACGCGCATGTGCAAGGCTGCAGGATGTATATAACACACAGGATGTATATACAATATACATCCTGTGTGTTTGGGTATTGGGATAAAGGTGTACCAGTCGCGGAAGTTATGTGGTTCCACCCATTACGAGGTCCCTCTAGGTTCTAGACTAACTGGTGGTCTTTCCCAGGATGTAACCTCTAGAAGGTTGACCTTCCTCTCACACTTCTCAGAGTATATTCACCGTTTATATAATACTGAATTATGTTCAGGAGTAAAATATACTTGTTATTGGGTCAGTACGGTGTTGTGGTGGCCTTGATAACCTTGCCGATTTTTTTTTATTGTTTTTAGTGAATTTTGTACCGTGGCTAAACACAAAATGCAAAAATCAGTAAATCGAGAATTTGCTACCAATTGAACTGGTTGTTTCCTTACGCAAAATTCTTAAATGTTTTTTTTATTTTTTATTTATTTATATATACAGGAGTTCTTATATTCTTGTACAGCCACTAGCACGCATAATATTTCGGGCATTTAGAATAGCTTATACTAATGTACATTAGGTAGTCATTGCAGCTACTGCTGAAGTCTCAAGATAGTGTTGGTGCTTTTATGTCCTGCAGTTTTCGAGAGTTCTTGGACTTGTGGGTGATGCTCTATAGTGCATTATTGCTTGTGTGAAAATCATTAAGAAACAAAGTTCACTAATAAGGGTAAAACTAAGAGGTTCTTTCATAACTGAGTTGTGTGTTTATTAAACAAAAGACAGAGGTTAAGGGACGTTGCTACAGGTACGGAAATTACAGAGACATGACCATCAGAGGATCCTTCAACGACCATATCCATAGCCGCCATATCCACCTCCTCGTCCTCCGTGGCCATATCCACCTCCGCGTCCACCGTGGCCATATCCACCTCCACGGCCGCCATGGCCATATCCACCTCCGTATCCTCCACGATGGCCAGGCTCGGGCATGGGGCTGGCCATGGCAGAAGCCACAAGCAGGAAGATGGACAACACAGCAAACACCTGCGGATAAAAAAGGAGATAAAATTTCAAGATAGCAATTCATCTGTAACTTGAGCACAACGTTGTTAAGATTCACAAAGTATTCAGACAGCTTATTTTGTGTGTCTTACAGCCTTGAACATGTTGAGGGTTGGGAGGTGCAGCTCAGACTGACTCAAACGCCATCTCGTCCCACCTTTATACTAGCAGCAGTGATGTCGTCACCAGTACCAGCTGTTTCCCAGCCGTCACTGCAGTATTGACCTCGGCCAGTCACTGAACCCAAGCAAACACGCTAATTTTTTTGTAGTAATTTGGTTTAGTGTTGGGCTCACAGCTTATTAACCTCTGGAGAGTTCTCTGGGATCACCACAATAGTGTACTGATCAACCAGCAAGAATACTTTAGGAATAAGCACAGTTTAACGCTAACATAAAGTCATGAAGAAGCATATATAGACCTAGATGAAGAAGCATATAGACCTTTGTAAAGAAGCATATATAGACCTATGTAAGGAAGTATATATAGACCTCTGTATAGAAGCACATATAGACCTATGTAAAGAAGCATATATAAACCTATGTAAAGAAGCATATATAGACCTATGTGAAAAAGCACATATAGACCTATGTAAAGAAGCATATGAAGACCTATGTAAAGAAGCATATATAAACCTATATGAAGAAGCACATATAGACCTATGTAAAGAAGCATATGAAGACCTATGTAAAGAAGCATATATAAACCTATGTGAAGAAGCATATATAGACCTATGTGAAAAAGCACATTTAAAGAAGCATAAATAGACCTATGTAAAGAGGCATATATATAGACCTATGTAAAGAAGCATATATAGACCTATGTAAAGAAGCATATGTAAACCTATGTAAAGAAGCATATATATAGACCGATGTAAAGCATATATATACCTATGAAGGCGATGAGTCACAATAACGTGGCTAAAGTATGTTGACCAGACCACACATTAGAAGGTGAAGGGACGACGACGTTTCGGTCCGTCCTGGACCATTCTCAAGTCGACTGAGATTTGAGAATGGTCCAGGAAGGACCGAAACGTCGTCGTCCCTTCTCCTTCTAGTGTGTGGTCTGGTTAATATACCTATGAAGAGAAGCATATAGACCAATGTAAAGTAGCATTCATAGGCCAATTTTAAACACGTATATATATATATATATATATATATATATATATATATATATATATATATATATATATATATATATATATATATATATATATATATATATACATATACATATATACATATATATATTATTTACACACCGAAGCATACACAACAATACATAAAGACATATTCACAAACAATATTTTTTCCATATTATAGAAAACGTTATGTGGTTAAGTTTTATTTAAAAAATAAGCAAGCAAACAAATATTTTCAGATATACATGTTCATTACAGCATTAACAATTTCGTTAACATATATATAATCAAAATAATATACAGTGTTCACAGTTTTATTGAGAAACTTTGTCGTTTCTACAATGAATGAGGAAATCACTGCCGCTTTCCTCAACAGCGTCTGACTCACACAATGACCTGCTGTGCATACGCCGTTCTCCGACAATATCAGCTACTTCAACGAGTATTTATGTTTTACATGTAAGTTCGTACGGTTGGCCAGGTTTGGGATACGGTGAGTGTTTCACTCGACTGCCTGAGTGTTTCCAGAGTGCTAGCACGGCCGATCAGACCAGGTAGACCAAATCAAGTCCATCAGCCCAGGTAAACTAGACTAGGTAGATCAGACCATGGTATAACAGATCAAGATCAGACCAGGTAGGCCAAACCAGCAACCAACACTCACTGAATACACTGGCATTTCAGAGTATCAGGCGTCACTCAGTGACTGAGCAGCTCAGCCTGAAAATTATTCCGCATCAGTCGTCCCTTGATACTCAATGCGGTGTCACCCATCTAATTCTTCCCCCCATACACCTTCTCCTCCTTCACCTACCTACTTCCTTCACCCACCTACTCCTTTCCCACCTACCTACTTCCCCACTCAACTATTCTTTCCCCACCCACCTACCAGCGATCACCCAAGCAGTGATGTGGTGGAGGTGGACTCTTTCAAATGTAGATATGATAGAGCTCAGCAGGTTCAGGAATCTGTAAGCCGGTTGACTGACAGTTGAGAGGCAGGACCAAGAGCTGAAGTTTAACCCCCACAAGCACCACTTCAGCAGGTTCAGGAATCTGTAAGCCGGTTGACTGACAGTTGAGAGGCAGGACCAAGAGCTGAAGTTCAACCCCCACAAGCACCACTAGGGGAGAACCCCGACTCAAAAATCCAAAACTCTCATCCAAGTCTGGAACCCTTCCACTCTGGAGTAGCCGGATTTTTGGAAAAACCTCAAGCTATGGTATGCTAATACAAACATTTACTCTAACATTTCAGGGAAACACAGGGACGCACCGAGACAATCTCAGGGAAGCAGATCCTGATGTAATAGCACGAGTTGAGATCAGACCTGCATAGAAAATCTTTTTTATTTAACTGGTCCCAAGGGACTTTCTTTATTATTATTATTTTCTAATACAGATGTGGTCACACATTTATAATGCTAATCAGCATATATACATTTTCTTCTGTCCTCTGTGGACAATGTTAGAGATCTGTTAAACATGTAATTCAGTGATTTATTGAGTAATCAACCACAGAAGGTGATTGTAATACTTTTAAAACCCTAAGCTAACCTTAAAACCCTAAGCTAACCTACAAACATAAACACACAGATTTACGTCTGTCCTTCATAAACAGTGTTCGAGGTGTCTTTTTACATAGTGTCATTAATGTGCGTTTACAAAGGAGAAATGCAATTCTGACCAGCTTCCACATACCATGTATACAAATACATACACACACACACATATACATATACACATATACCTACACATATCTACATGTATATACATACATCTATGTCACTACTACCGACAGGGTAAGATAGCTTCTATAGAAACTAGTGTGATATTAAACACCTAACCACTGAAGGTGATTAACATGCTTTTACAAGTTCAGGTTACAGGTACATGCATTGCAAAGGGGATGTATTACATATTGTATAGGTACAATACATTGCATAACAGATATATTACATATTGTATAGGTACAATACATTGAATAACAGATGTATTACATAGTCAATCTTGGGATACAAGCCCAATATATCACCAAGTGTTCCAGTATTCATATAGTATTTACAAAGTTTAGCATATCTCAGCCCAGGAGGGCGAAGGTCAGTCAATATGGGGCATTCTACAATATAATATTCAAGGGAGTGCATGTATTCTCTTTCACAAAGTTGACTAAGGGATCATAAGGAAGGGAAGAAAACAGAAACTCTAGACGTTTGGAACTTTTAACAGAAAGGGTTGAAACTTTAAGGAAATATTTATTGATTAAATGAATATATTCAGAGATGGTAACAAAAGAATGATTACAGCAGGATGGAAAATAAAAGTACTGATGGTTAGTTACAGCCTCCCAATGAATAAGAGGAGAACAGGGCAGGAATGATATGACAAAATATAGGGGCAACTTAGATATTAATCAGAGAGCAGCATAAACTGTCAACCGGACGATGTCAACGTTTCTAACCATGAGAGACTTCAACCATGGTGAACTAAATTGATAATAAAGAGACTCCCACACAAGAACAATAATAGGGTGCTAAAGTGAGAAAAACTGAAGACACGAATCTCCCGACACAAAACGTCAGAGCAGCAATGAGACCGAGGTGAGGGGATCCGCCTGCTGTAAAGTGGCAGATATGGAGAGTATAATGTATATAAGACACCGAAAGGGACTACCAAGGGCTGGTCTCAGGGACCACCGAGGGCTGGTCTCAGGCACCAACGAGGGATGGTCTCAGGGAACTCTGCATGATGACTGCTTATTCTACGGATATTTTACTTGGGTGTCAAATTAGAAAAATGAAATGAATGACTGGCAAGAAAGACCTCATGAAATCGGCTTTTTATTGTCAAAATATATGTAACGTTTACGTCAATCTTAAAAATATCTGTCCCACTTCAGAGTAATATGTGTTTATACAGAACACCTTCTTCCTCATCAAACTAAGACAGTCAAGCATCATCTCTGTACATAACCCCACGATTTAATTAGTTTTGAACTATGCTCAGGACTAGAGTATATTTAATGGTTGGTCAGTAAGTTATTGTGGCGGTCTTAATAACTCTCATGTGGTTGATAGGCCATTACCAAACAAAGCTCTAAATCTCGAAGCCTTCATTTGCTTGTGACTAGTTATCGCTGAGAGGGAAATAGCAGAACACTGATCAAGCGTTTAGAACTCCCCAAATCTTGAGGAAACCATCATTCGCGGGTGTAAGTTAACACGTGCATGTGCAAGACTGCAGGATGTATATACAGGTATATAACACACAGGATATATATACAATATACATCCTGTGTGTTGGGATAAAGGTATACCAGTCGAGGAAGTTATGTGGTTCCCTCCTGTACGAGGTCCCTCTCGATTCTAGACTAACTGGTGATCTTTCCCAGGATGTAACCTCTAGAAGGTTGACCTTTCCCTGACACTTCTCAGAGAATATTCACCGTTTATGTAATACTGAATTATATTCAGAAGTAAAATGTACTTGTTATTGGTTCAGTACGGTGTTGTGGTGGCCTTAATCACCCTGCGATTTTTTGTATTGTTTTTAGTGAATTTTGTACCGTGGCTAAACACAAAATGCAAAAATCAATAAATCTAGAATTTGCTACCAATTGAACTGGTTGTTTCCTTACGCAAAATTCTTAAATGTTTTTTTTTATTTTTTATTTATCTATATATACAAGAGTTCTTATATTCTTATACAGCCACTAGCACGCATAGCGTTTCGGGCATTTAGAACACCTTATACAAATGTACATTAAGTAGTCATTGCAGCTACTGCTGAAGTCTCCAGATAGTGTTTGTGCTTTTATGTCCTGCAGTCTTCGAGAGTTCTTGAACTTGTGGGTGAGGCTCTATAGTGAATTATGGCTTGTGTGAAAACCATAAAGAAACAAAGTTCACTAATAAGGGTAAAATCTGAGAAGCTCTTTCATATCTGAGTTGTGTTTATTAAACAAAAGACTGAGGTTAAGGGAGGTTGCTACAGGCACGGAAATTACAGAGACATGACCATCAGAGGATCCTTCAACGACCATATCCATAGCCGCCATATCCACCTCCTCGTCCTCCGTGGCCATGTCCACCTCCGCGTCCACCGTGGCCATATCCACCTCCACGGCCGCCATGGCCATATCCACCTCCGTATCCTCCACGATGGCCAGGCTCGGGCATGGGGCTGGCCATGGCAGAAGCCACAAGCAGGAAGATGGACAACACAGCAAACACCTGCGGATAAAAAAGGAGATAAAATTTCAAGATAGCAGTTCATCTGTAACTTGAACACAACGTTGTTAAGATTCACAAAGTATTCAGACAGCTTATTTTGTGTGTCTTACAGCCTTGAACATGTTGAGGGTTAGGAGGTGCAGCTCAGACTGACTCAAACGTTGTCTCGCTCCACCTTTATACTAGCAGCAGTGATGTCGTCACCAGTACCAGCTGTTTCCCAGCCGTCACTGCAGTATTGACCTCGGCCAGTCACTGAACCCAAGCAAACAAGCTAATTTTTTTGTAGTAATTTGGTTTAGTGTTGGGCTCACAGCTTATTAACCTCTGGAGAGTTTTCTGGGATCTCCACAATAGTGTACTGATCAACCAGCAAGAATACTTTAGGAATAAGCACAGTTTAACGCTAACATAAAGTCATGAAGAAGCATATATAGACCTAGATGAAGAAGCATATATAGACCTAGATGAAGAAGCATATATAAATATGTATATAAATATGCATATATTTGTAAATAAGTATATATAATAAGTATATAAGTAAATATATATATAAGTAAGTAAATAAGTATATAAGTAAATAAGTAAATAATTACTTATAAGTAAATAAGTATATTATGCTCTGTAAATAAGCATATATAGACCTATGTAAGGAAGTATATATAGACCTCCGTATAGAAGCACATATAGACCTATGTGAAGAAGCATATATAGACCTATGTAAAGAAGCATATACAGACCTATGTAAAGAAACATATATATAGCCCTATGTAAAGAAGCATATATAGACCTATGTAAAGAATAGACCTGTATCCATTACTTACGAGATGGAGAGTGATGGGAAGCTGCCCTTTCTAGATGTAACAGTCGCGGGAAGTAATGGTGGCTTCCACACTGCAGTCTTCACAAAGGAAACGAACATTGGAAAGTGCCTTAATGCCAACAGTGACTGCCCAGACAGGTACAAGCGGAGTGTTGTCAACACCTGTGTTGACCAAGCTCTCACACATACAGCTTTGGTTGGAAGCAGGTCGACGAAGAACTCTGTTGAGTAAGGCAGGTCCTACTCAACACTGACTTCTCTAACGGCTACGTTGAAGACATAATTAAAATAAAGGTGAAACGACATGCAACCTCTGAAGGATCAACTAACACAACACTTGTACTTCCTATTAGACTGTTTTACAGAAACTTTTTTTCAACGGCTCATAAAACGGAGGAAAGTGCCCTGAAAAATATTATTAATAGGAACGTTATCCCCACAGACACAAATCAGAAGATACAATTAACAGTTTACTACAAAAAACAAGAATCAGCCAACCTACTCATGAAGAATTCTCCAGACACCAAACTGGAAGCCTTAAAGGAAACCAACGTCGTCTAAGCCTTCACATGCCCACTTGGGGACTACTGTAAGCCCCAAAGATCTCAGTATATAGGCAAGACAACAACGTCTCTCTCTAGGTGATTAACAATGCACAAACAACAGGACTCCGTCATGAAGCATATAATCTCCTCACACAACTAGACCATCACCAGAGAAATCTTAACATGCAACACAGAAATTATCGACAGATACAACGACAACAAGAGACTCGACATCAGTGAGGCCCTACACATCAAAAAGTCAAAACCAGCAATCAACAGCCAATTAACACATAATTACATTCTACTCACTTCAAGACCCTGAACAACACAGAAAATGTTGAAGCAAAAAGACCGAATACGCAGTACCTTTAATCCCCATGTGCCCTTCATCTACTTGTTCATCTCAATCATGTCCTGTATCACTTCACCTCAAGCGAATATAAGCCTTGACATTGCATGTAAAAACTTGACTTTGTAAAGGGAAGAAGTGACTTGCGAAACGCTTCCCTAGGCGTCAGACCAGTGAAAATGAACTTTGAAGAATTAGTTTTTCAATTACACTCCACAGTGAAAAAATACATAAGAAATATTGAGAACATTCGTGTTAGAATCATTATTCTTACCCTTTCGATCATATTCAATAACCTTTGTAAAGAAGCATATGTATAGACAAAGGACACCTGATCAACCTGGCTGTGACTCATACGTCAGGCTGCGAGCAGCTGTGTCCAACAGCCTGGTTGACCAGTCCAGCAACGAGGAGGCCTGGTCGATGACCGGACCGCGGGGTCGCTGAGCCCCGAAATCACCTCAAAGTAAACCTAAGGTAGACCCATGTAAAGAAGCATATATAGACCTATGTAAAGAAGCATATATAGACCTATGTAAAGAAGCATATATAGACCCATGTAAAGATTCATATATAGACCCATGTAAAGAAGCATATATAGATCTATGTAAAGAAGCATTTATAGACCCATGTAAAGATTCATATATAGACCCATGTAAAGAAGCATATATAGATCTATGTAAAGAAGCATATATAGACCTATGTAAAGAAGCATATATAGACCTATGTAAAGAAGCATATATAGACATATGTAAAGAAGCATATACAGACCTATGTAAAGTAGTATACATAGACCTATGTAAAGAAGCATTTATAGGCTTATGTAAAGAAGCATTCGTAGGCCAGTTTTAAAGAAGCATATACATAGATCTACACACCGAAACATACACATCAATACATGAAGGCATATTCACAATCAATATTTTCCCATATTATAGAAAACGTTATGTGATGCATATTTCATTTAGAAAGACGCAAGTAAACAAATATTTTCAGATATACAAGTTCATTACAGCATTAACAATTTCGTTAACATATATATAATCAAAATAATATACAGTGTTCACAGTTTTATTGAGAAACTTTGTCGTTTCTACAGTGAATGAGGAAATCGCTGCCGCTTTCCTCAACAGCGTCTGACTCACACAATGACCTGCTGTGTATACGCCATTCACTAACAATAACAGCTGCATTGATCTCTTCGACGAGTATTTATGTTTTATATGTGCGTTGGTACGGTTGGCCAGGTTTGGGAAACCGTGCGTGTTTCACTCGACTGCCTGAGTGTTTCCAGAGTGCTAGTATGGCCGATCAGAGTAGGTAGACCAGATCAAGTCGATCAGCCCAGGTAAACTAGACTAGGTAGATCAGACCAAGTATAACAGATCAAGATCAGACCAGGTAGACCAAACCAGCTACCAACATTCACTGAATACACTGGCATTTCAGAGTATCAGGCGTGACTCAGTAACTAAGCAGATCAGCCTTAAAATTATTCCGCATCAGTCGTCCCTCTTCCCCACTCTATTCAACATATATATAGCTGACCTACCCCAACCCCAACATGAAGAATACATCACATACGCTGACGATGTCACCCAAATAATTTGCCAACCGGGACCATCAAAGCCGCTACTAGCCGACAAGACCAAGGCAGCAATTGAACTCATAAACAATTTTGAGAAGCAATGGAAAAGTAGCACCAACAAACAAAAGTTTCAGATAGTACACATTGCGAAAAGAAACCCGGACCCCATCATCCTTGATAACCATCCGATCCAATATGCGGAGGTAGGAAGAATACTGGGACTTATGATAAATAGAACAGGGATACAAATTCATGTAAGGGACCGACTAAACAAACCCAAAGCAGCCTTAGGAAAATTGAGGAGATTCCGAAGCCTCAGTACTAACATTCAGATCCACCTATATAAGGCTCTAGTTCGGCCGCATCTAGAGTATCCCCCAGTACCACTACACACCATAAAGAAAACTAACATGCAGAAACTGTAAGCAGTGCAAAATAATGCGCTAAGGAGAGCAGCAAAACACCGTCCACCATATGATCAGACAATCCAGGAGCTCCATGAACTCCTGAACATACAGCCACTAAACATCAGACTGCAGCACCAAGCCATCAGGGTGTGGACCACCATCGAAATGTTAGAGGACCCAATGTTAGAAAGATTGCTCCAAGATGAGACGCCCCGCTCCCACAGCTGGTGGCCCAAGATGAGACGCCCCGCTCCCACAGCTGGTGGCCCAAGAGCCTTGATTCACTAGATGAAAACCCCGCCCCACAGTACATAATTCCCAGATGAAAAACTGACCAGATATCCTTCCCCCATAATTGCGTATATGTATGTATATATGTGTATGTATGAACAACTCAATAAATAATAATAATAAAATATAGAGCCTTAAACAGAACAACATGTGCGGAAGCATCGGAGTGTGTATATATGAATGCTACACAGTATTCATCTATAGACATCCATATATGGTGAAACACATGTGAAGAACCTCTCACACACTCACATGCTCCCTGACAAGAGGGAGCCAGCTTAGCTTAGCTGCCAACACCCCACACATCGTGTCAGCAAGGCAGACAGCCCGCCTGCTTTCATACCTCTCACTGTATTTCCCACTTCTAAACTTCCCTTCACCTATACCTCTCCATCCTCTTTACTCCTCCCCCCCCCCCCACAGAAAAAAAAGTCGTCCCTTGATATTCAATGCGGCCTCACCCATCTAACTCTTCCCCCACCCACCTTCTCCTCCTTCACCTACCTACTGAATTCACCCTCCTACTCTTTTCCCACCTACCTACTTCTCCACCCAACTATTCTTTCCCCACCCCATACACACTTTCAAATGTAGATATGATAGAGCTCAATAGGTTCAGGAATCTGTAAACCAGTTGACTGACAGTTGAGAGGCAGGACCATGAGCCTAAGCTCAACCTCCGCAAGCGCCACTAGGTGAGTACCCCGACTCAGAAATCCCCAACTCTCATCCAGGTCTCGAGTTCTTCCACTCTGGACCATCAGACCCAAACCTACTCAATCGCAAGTAAGAGAGAAGCAGAATTTCTAGGAAAAGCCTCAAGTTATGGTATACTAATGCAAACATTTACTCCAATGATAAATGAATATCTGTGAATGAATGTTTGCTAATGCAAACTTTTAATCACAGATGTTATAAAATGAATGATAACATCAGGATGGAAGATAAAAGTACTGATGGTTATTTACAGCCTCCCAATGAATAAGAGGAGAACAGGGCAGGAATGTTATGACAAAATATAAGGGTAACTTAGATATTAATCAGAGAGCAGCAAAAACTGTCAACCGGACGATGTCAACGTTTCTAACCATGAGAGACTTTAACCATGGTGAACGAAATTGATAATAAAGAGACACCCACACAAGAACAATAATAGAGTGCTAAAGTGAGGAAAACTGAGGACACGAATCTCCCGACACAAAACGTCAGAGCAGCAATGAGACCGAGGTGAGGGGATCCAGCCTGCTGTAAAGTGGCAGATATGGAGAATATAATGTATATAAGACACCGCCAGGGACCACCAAGGCTGGTCTCAGGGACCACCGAGGGCTGGTCTCAGGCACCAACGAGGGATGGTCTCAGGGAACTCTGCATGGTGACTGCTTATTCTACGGATATTTTACTTGGGTGTCAAATTAGAAAAATGAAATGAATGACTAGCAAGAAAGACCTCATGGAATCGGCTTTTTATTGTCAAAATATATGTAACGTTTACGTCAATCTTAAAAATATCTGTCCCACTTCAGAGTAATATGTGTTTATACAGAACACCTTCTTCCTCATCAAACTAAGACAGTCAAGCATCATCTCTGTACATAACCCCACGATTTAATTAGTTCTGGACTATGCTCAGGACTTGAGTATATTTAATGGTTGGTCAGTAAGTTATTGTGGTGGTCTTAGTAACTCTCATGTGGTTGATAGACCATTACCAAACCAAGCTCTAAATCTCGAAGGTTTCATTGGCTAGTGATTAGTTATCGCTGAGAGGGAATTGCTAAACACTTTGATCAAGCGTTTAGAACGCCCCAATTGTTGAGCAGACGGCCATTCGCGGGTGTTAGTTAACACGCACATGTGCAACACTACAGTTGTAAGACTATATTGTAAGACTAAAGTTTTTACAAGCAAAGTACAAGTCAGTTAGACAACAGGTGGCCTTCATGTGACAATGGAGTGATAGCACATAAAATGAGGTCAATGGGAATAACTGGTAAAGTAGGACGCTGGATACTCAGTTTTCTGTCAAACAGGACACAACGAGTAACAGTCAATAATATAGAGTCCAAGCGCAGTCAAAAGCTCTGTACCTCAGGGTACAATGCTTGCACCACTGCTTTTCCTTATTCTCTTATCAGATATAGACAAAAATACAAGTCACAGTTTAGTATCATCTTTTGCAGATGACACAAAAATCAGCATGAAAATTACCTCGGCTGAAGACATTGAAAAACTTCAAGCAGATATTAATAAAGTTTTCGACTGGGCAACAGAAAATAACATGATGTTTAACAGTGATAAATTCCAGGTACTCAGGTACGGTAAAAATGAGGCTCTTAAACAATATATATATATATATATATATATATATATATATATATATATATATATATATATATATATATATATATATGTCGTACCTAGTAGCCAGAACGTCGTACTCGGCCTGCTATGCAAGGCCCGATTTGCCTAATAAGCCAAGTTTTCCTGAATTATTATATTTTCTCTAATTTTTTTCTTATGAAATGATAAAGCTACCCATTTCATTATGTATGAGGTATATTTTTTTTATTGGAGTTAAAATTAACGTAGATATATGACCGAACCTAACCAACCCTACCTAACCTAACCTATCCTATCTTTATAAGTTAGGTTAGGTTAGGTAGCATAAAAAGTTAGGTTAGGTTAGGTTAGGTAGGTTAGGTAGTCGAAAAACAATTAATTCATGAAAACCTGGCTTACTAGGCAAATCGGGCCTTGCATAGTAGGCTGAGAAGTGCGTTCTGGCTACTAGGTACGACATATATATATATATATATATATATATATATATATATATATATATATATATATATATATATATATATATATGTATTTATATATACGCATTTATATATATTTAATAATTATGTAACTTGCGTCAAAAGATTGTTATATATATAACAGAAAACTCCACACCCCAGAAGTGGCTCGAATCCAGACAGCCAGGAGCACTATGCAACTGGCATACATGGTACGTTAACCACTTGACCAACCGTGACCGTACAAAAGACGTTGGTAGCCGAGGCTATAACCCAAACATTCCGACGGCACTTGGTGGTAAGCTTGGGCATAGTTATTTCATCGAATCCCCTTATTTTGTTGGGCCATGTGAGTAACACAAATGCGAACAAGCTTGAATCGTTCCCAAGCATATATGCAACTGAAAACTCCACACCCCAGAAATGACTCGAACCCAGACAGCCAGGAACACTATGCAACTGGCGTACATGGTACCTTAACCACGTGACCAACCGTGACTGTTCAAAAGACGTTGGTAGCCGAGGCAATATATCACAGGAAAAAGGTTATTATGTATAACCAAACTCAATTACGGGCTCACCATAACCCGTGCTACATGGACACTTCGTCCTGAGTAGCTAAATCTTTAACAACAACAACGAGGCTATATCCCCACCATCTCGACGGCACTTTGTGGTAAGCTTGGGCATAGTTATTTCATCGAATCACCTCACTTTGTGGGTGGCCACGTGAGCAACACAAATGCCCACATTTATGAAATTGTGAATTGCCCACATTCTACGCTGGCTACTCATAGGGCGACCCCCATGTGTAGCCAGCGTAGAATGTGTACGCCTCTATCACACTAGAGCACTCAAACTGACATCAACGTACGCCTGTTTTCTTCGTCTAGAAAAGCGTATATTTCCAATATTCTGTATATATATGTAGTTCATAAATACACTTAATTGTGTGAGCTTTCATTCCTAGATTATGTTGAAGCAATGCAAGTCAGTAGATATTTATTCCAGTCTTGGAAGATTGGGTTTCAGTATTGGGTTCGTAGATATGGTCAGCATTATTAGTAGGTGGTTGCGGGTATTTAGAAAGTGTTGGTTGTTTGATAATATTATGTCTGGTTTGCCAGTGTGACTTTCACTGACGGATGTTGGGAAGTCAGTGTCCAGGTTTTGTATCATATTTCTGATCCTTACCATTCTGTGTATGACTTCTCCTGCCTGATTGCCATGTTCCAGGGCTCTGTGTTTTACATTCAGATATTCCGGAATACAGGCGGATCTGTTCCTTATATTTAGTCTCATGTTGACTATGGGAAGGTAGCGCCATCCTGGTGTTTGGTACCATGTTCCAATAAAGATCGTTTGGAGTTCAACAGCCTGGAAGTTTTCCTTGAAATTATCGAATATTTTGTGTAGTGGGTTTCTCCTGACTGTAATTGCTGCTCCGTCGTTGACCTGGTCACCTCAGATGACCTGGTATGTTTTGTAATTGAATATCTCTATCTTCTTCCCTTGATTGACCTTCTTGAGTTGGCGTCTATATATAAGATGCTGCGTTCCATTTCCCTAAGCAGTGTCCAACTTTCTGCATTGTGTTGAATTATTTTAGTGAGTGGACGGCCCTGTTAAACTCTTAGGTTAGTTCTACCTTGCGGAGTGCCTGCCTGTGGTGTATCCATTGTGTCACTTGCTGCTGTTCATACGTTGAATGGTTTGGGGACTCGTGGTGCAATGTCTTGCAATGTCTTCACATATGAAGGTGTACACAACTCTCACATGAACGGTTATTGCCTTCTCCCCCCTCCCTTCCCAAGGCGCCTCCACCCACCCACCCTCCTAGGGCGCCTCCACCCACCCTCCCTCCTAGGGCGCCTCCACCCACCCTCCCTCCTAGGGCGCCTCCACCCACCCACCCTCCTAGGGCGCCTCCACCCACCCTCCCTCCTAGGGCGCCTCCACCAACCCTCCCTCCCAAGGCGCCGCCTCCACCCACCCTCCCTCACAGGGCGCATCCACACACCCTACCTCCCAGGGCGCATCCACACACCCTACCTCCCAGGGCGCATGCACCCACCCTGCCTCCCAAGGCGCCTCCACCCACCATACCTCCCAAGGCGCCTCCACCCACCCTCGATCCAACATACCTCTCAAAACGCCTCCTTCTTCACGGACTCATCACCCTCCCCGGGCTCCTCCTCCTTACCTGGGCCAAGAGCTCCACTACCAGATCACTGCCTCAAACATTATAACGCAAAATGAGGATGAAAAAAAAAGCCAAATACCTGTCTTCAGAGGTAAGGCTGAACAAAGACTGATGAACAAAGATTTAAGAACAAACACAGGCTGGAACAAAGACTTATGAACAATGATTTATAAACAAAGGCATATAAAAAACTTATAAACAAACACAGCGCGGGACAAAGATTGAACAAAGAACTTTGGTAACATTGGAATGAGACACAATTTTGACAAATAATTTATTGTTTAGTAAGACAAGTGTCACGGAAGAGTAAGTGTGGAAGGTACTGAGTTACTGAGTCGTGATCGTTGCAGTTTACTCCAGAGAACATGTGTCCTGGAAACGAATTATTTATTAAAAATATTAAGTTTGTCATTTATGATATGTGTTAGGACACTATTTGTTATCATATTAGTTACACTTAGAGCCACTGGAGAGCGGCTGTGTACACTGCCTCTTTAACACCAGTTGTACTCTTGCAATGTTCACAGGATATCATTCATCTTACTCGACTGTAAAATATATATAGAAATATATAAAACATTAGCCATTTATTTTCACCTTTAACGCCCATATCCATAGCCCCCGTGTCCACCGCCATATCCACCACCATAGCCTCCATATCCACCGCCATAGCCTCCATATCCACCACCATAGCCTCCATATCCACCACCATAGCCTCCATATCCACCACCATACCCGCCATAACCACCACCATAGCCACCATGGCGACGATAGCCAGGCTCGGGCATGGGGCTGGCCATGGCAGAGGCCACAAGAAGGAAGACGGACAACACAGCAAACACCTGCAACACAACACAACGAGGGTTTGAGAAATGATTAATATCAGAATTATTTAAAAAAAATTCATACATTCTCATTTGGAACATTAGTATATTAACAAGCTTTCGTGATTCAGACAATGGCATCAAGGTCTCTAAACCTGGCGATTTCATCGACCAGTTGAAAGGAAAACCTTTAAAGACATGAAAACTTTGTTGGAACTGACGGCCTTAAACATGGTGTTGGAGGTTCAGGTTGTGACTGACTGTCCACAGCCGAGGTCCGCCTTTATATACCCAGCCTTCACAATGGTCAGTCCAAACCAAAACTGCCATTGATAATGCAGCCAGACACGTTCCAATGACCTTCACTTCAGACGCACATAAATAAGAACGTGAATCATAACAAACGTTCAGCTGGGAAATGTCTCCACTTGAGATCAAGAATTCGAGTTTCAAGCCGAATAGTATTGTAGTCAAAATTATTATTACTTCCGGTTAAAAAAAAGTTAAAACAATGTCAAATATTATTAGAAGAACTTCAAAAATTACGAGATATGTTTTGGTTAGCATTTGTTTTGTGTTGGTCTTAAGGTCTATCAACAACTGGAGGATTAGGACCCTACACTGAACTGTAAAATTTAATTACATTTATTTTTTTGAAAATTTAAAGTAATGTTTCCCGAAGAAAAATTTGAAGTGAATGAATGGACTATTATTGGTTTTATTGTATTCGCAACAGATAATGTCCAACCCCTCGAACTAGTCGATACAACAATGATATTTCTTCCTGCGGGTCGGCGTTCGATCTCCGACGGTTCAGGGGTTGGCCAGTGATTCTTCCCTCCATCCTCATATCCCAGCTCCTGTTCTGTCCTCGTTTCCCTTCCACGTGCTACATATTAATACGCTACTTACCATGATCTTAGTGTATACAAGTGGCTCATTTGAATTAGTCTTCATTGGAAATACCAACATTCCTTGAGTAATAACTGTTGTTTCTGAAAGTGAGGAGGACAAAGCTTGTTTTTTGTGTCGTAACCAGTACAGGAGGCACTAGAGAGTGGCTCCGTAGACAGCCTCCCCGACATCAGCTGTGGGATTACCTGGACAGGATGGCTGGCACTATTGATCTGAAATTCGTCCTCCATGGGACCAGTGTCTATAAGGTGTGTGTTCCTTATCACCTCTCCACCTAGACGGACCCTACACTGATCCCATCCCCAGAGATGGACACTCCTTTCCCCTGCCCCCTTTCCAACGTTGAGACAGGTCCTCCTTGGAACACATGCTCTTGAATAATCATTCCGTAGGTAACAATCTTCTTCATGCTGATCTTGAACATCACCAAACCCCCATTTTGTTAGGCCAATTTTCATTGATTGATACTGTTCTTTTGCTGTCGCACTTCTTCTTGTATTTTACCATATTCTGTTCAGTCACTATCATTGTCAACATCTTAATTCAAGCTGGAGTGACAATACGTACTGTAATCTCCTAAATTATTGGGTAACAATATATTTTAATCGAACGGTATCCACAATGAAGTCATATGAGTCATTGAGCTCTTCTTGAATAAATCCATTTGCTTGATAGTCACTAAATAACTTTCAGTCGTTCTTTTGTTTCAACCACTATTCCCGATAATGGCAGTATACAATGGTGGAATCCCTACACATGTTGAAATTACCTCTCATGCAGAAGCATTGTTTTAAGCATGAAAGCAATAAGAAAGTGTTATATTTTATTTAAGGCTACAACGGTAGAGGGGCCGTATATGCACTGACAGTTCGCATTACGATAATAAGAAACCCTAGTGGCTGTACATTACCTGTCAGCTGAAAAACAACTGTTCCTTGCGGCAGGTAAATGCCCACTTCGGCAGATGTTTGTCAACCCCTGGCTACACCCTGGGGAATATGTTCGTTGGACCTTAACCACACACAGAGTACTATCGACCATAGTTGATATTTGCGTCAACGGCGCCCCATTGATCTTTTTATAGTCGAATAAACTTCTAAACCGAGTAGCAAAACTAAGCCAGGTCAGGAAAATATGTAATATATATAATAATCTAACTTTAGTTACAGGATGACAGCTGTGTTCAGTGGTGTCCTGTCTTCCCGGCACTCTATGTCATATGTCCCTTTGAAACTACTGAGGGTTTTGGCCTCCACATGTTCTTACTACTCTCGGCCAGTAAAGAAGCCTGATATCTACTATCGCCTGAGGACACATCAGGAGCCCTCCAAGACCCGCCGATACACAGCACCTCTTGGTTTAACCGACACCGAAAGATCTGCCTAATAATATATTCAAACAGGAAAATATAAACAATCTATCAACTTTCGTGTAACCCAGATCCTGGATTATTGACCCAGATAATATTAGTTCACCACTGAATTAGTCTGGACAGTTGAAGGATGCCCAACACAGTATTGAAGCTTATTAGGCAAAATCGCAATCCAGGTTTGCGGCTATATTCAGAAGCCAGACATCCGCCCAGCGTTGAGGATGAAACAGGAACTAATGTGTATATTATTTATCACAGGAAAACCAATAGGAGGTTTTCCATTTCACAAATTTCGCGATTCCTGAATCTGAAATACAGAGGAACATACGACTGTATTACATTCAGATGAGGATAGGATGATGGTTGAAGAGAGACCAGTTACAGCCCCGCTCCTGTGCCATGTATGTCCATAACGGACTTACCATAGCCGGTGCTATTTGAAACTTTTTGTTCCGATTAGCTGAATCTAACACAACAACAACAACGTTGAAGAGAGGCTAAAAAGAAAGTAACCTGATCTCTTTGGGTTCGCATTGATTTGGTGTTGGTCTTAACCTTCTGGAGGGTTATTAAGACCACCACAATAGATTACTGACCAACCACCAAGTACACTTTAGCCCTGAACATAGTCCAGGACTAAATTAAACTCTCAGTGTGTATACACCGAGAAGCAGATACACCTCTGAGAGCATATATAGCCATTGGTTTGTATTGGAGGTGCTTTGTAGGAAATTAATTGTGAATCCAAAAATATTTACGAATTACATAAAAAAAAATATATTAAAACGCTAAGAAAATGACATTCATTCTTCTCTCGGTTTTATTAAAAGAAAATTATAGGTAAAATATTATTGTATTAAATTCACTTTCAGCTAAACAATAATATATGATATAGAACAAAATATAATATTTCATGATTTCAGAGAAAAACATTAAGTTTCAATAATGAATGTATATTATGTGACTATTTTGTCGAAGAATATTAAAAAAAAAATACAAGCACATATATGTTGATGTAATCCATGCATATATATATATATATATATATATATATATATATATATATATATATATATATATATATATATATATATATATATATATATATATATATATATATATATATATATATATATCTAAAGGTGTATGCTGCTTCTCTGTGTATATACACTTGAGAGTATGCTTTAGTTCTGGATCGAAGTATACTTGCTGGTTGGTCAGTAAACAGATGACGGGACCTTAACAACCATCCAGATGATGATAGGCCTCCAAGCCCAAACCGGTACCTAGAAGGTTTACTTTTCCAATTATTCTGCATAAAGTTTAGGAATGACTATTGTGTTTACAAATAAACATTTCACATTAACCTAATGACCTCCTTACAGGTCGCTGGCCGCAATGCCCAACACGTTGGATGGTTAGGTTTACATGACACTTGTCAGGAATATACATACCTACAAGATGTATTTCCATTTTCAGAATAAATACACTGAGTGTATTTTTGTTCAGAGTTATGGGCAGACCTGAAATATATTTTCTTGTTGGTCAGATAGTACTGGTGGTAACCTAATTAACCCTCCCTTCGTTGATACGACTGACGCCCAATTTCAAACAAGCCAAATGGTCGTTAATAAACAATAAATAAACTTTGGTAACATTTTAATGAGACACAATTTTGAAAAATAATTTATTGTTTAATAAGACAAGTGTCACGAAAGAGTAAATGTGGAAGGTACTGAACTACTGAGTCGTAAACGTTGACGAGAGTCGCAGTTTGTTCCGGAGAACAGATGTCCTTCTGGAAACAAATTATTTATTACAAATATTAAGTTTGTCATTTATGATATGTGTTAAGACACTAAATTTGTCATCATATTAATTAAACTTAGAGCCACCGTCGGGCGGCTGTGTACACTGGCTCCTTAACACCAGTTGTGCTCTTTTTATGTTCACATGATATCATTCATGCTACTCAACTGTAAAAAATTAGCCAGTTATTTTCACCTTTAACGCCCGTATCCATAGCCTCCGTATCCACCGCCATATCCACCACCATAGCCTCCATATCCACCGCCATAGCCTCCATATCCACCACCATAGCCTCCATATCCACCACCATAACCGCCACCATACCCGCCATAACCACCACCATAGCCACCATGGCGACGATAGCCAGGCTCGGGCATGGGGCTGGCCATGGCAGAGGCCACAAGAAGGAAGACGGACAACACAGCAAACACCTGCAACACAACACAAGGAGGGTTTGAGAAATGATTAATAACAGAATTATTTAAAAACAAATTTCGTAAATTCTCATTTGGAACATTAGTATATTAACAAGCTTTCGTGATTCAGACAATGGCATCAAGGTCTCTAAACCTGGCGATTTCATCGACCAGTTGAAAGGAAAACCTTTAAAGACATGAAAACTTTGTTGGAACTGACGGCCTTAAACATGGTGTTGGAGGTTCAGGTTGTGACTGACTGTCCACAGCCGAGGTCCGCCTTTATATACCCAGCCTTCACAATGGTCAGTCCAAACCAAACCTGCCATTGATAATGCAGCCTAGACACGTTCCAATGACCTTCACCTTCAGACGCACGTAAATAAGAACGTGAACTATAACAAACGGTCAGCTGGAAAATGTCACCACATGAGATCAAGAATTCGAGTTTCAAGCTGATTAGTATTGTAGTCCAATTTTTTATTACTTCCGGTTAAAAAAAAGTTAAAACAATGTCAAATATTATTAGAGGAACTTCAAAAATTACGAGATATCTTTGATTTGATTGGTGTTGGTCTTAAGGTCTATCAAGCTCTGGAGGATTACGAACCCTACACTGAACTCTACAAATTTAATAACATTTTATTTTTTGAAAATTTTAAGAAATGTTTCCCGAAGAAGAATTTGGATTCAATGAATGACTATTATTAGTCTTGTAGTATTCACAATAGGTAATGTCCAACCTCTTGGACTATTTAATACAACAATGGTATTTCTTCCTGCAGGTCGGAGTTCGATCCCCGACGGTCCAGGAGTTGGCCAGTGTTTCTTCACTCCATCCTCATATTCCAGCTCCTGTTCTTTTCTCGTTTCCTTTCCACATGCTACATGTTAATAATATGTTAGTATTTCGAATAAACACTAATTCAAGTGAGCCACTTGTATAAACCAAGATCATGGTAAGTGGCTTACCATGATCTTGGTTTATTCAAGTGGCTCACCTGAATTAGTGTTTATTCGAAATACTAACATGCCTTGAGTGATAACTGTTGTTTCTGCAAGTGAGGAGGTCAAAGTTGTTGTTTTTTCTGTCATAACCAGTATAGGAGGCACTGGAGAGTGGCTCCGTACACAGCCTCGCCAACACCAGCTGTGGGATAACCCGGACAGGATGGCTGGCACTGTGTCAATATCACCTCTCCACCTAGACTGATCCCATCCGCCGAGCCTGGCCTTCCCTGGCCCCCCATCCCCTGAGCTTGAACATCCCTGGCCTCAATCCGCTGAGATTGGGTCTCCATGACCGCCATCTACTGAGATTGGACCTCCATGGTACCCATACCCGTGGATCGTCTTTCCTTAAGCACTAACCCTCTTCATTCTGATACTGCGCTTCACCAATTCCCAATTTTGCTAGGCCCTATTTTCATTCCTGATACTGTTCTTGTTGTGGTCACAATTCATGCTGTAATTTCCATTCTTATTGAGTCACTGTACGTGTTAACATTTCTGTCCCATCTGGTGTCACAACTACATACTTGGAATCACCTACTACAGAGTAACAACGTCATTTTCATCCGCAAATGTCCACGATGAGCTCTTTATAAATAAGTCCCACTGCTTGATAGTCACCATATGACTTGCAGTGATTATTTTGTTTAGGCCACTGTACCCGATGGTGTCAATATATATTTATTGACACCATATTGTATATATTGGAATTATCCTACACGCATAATGATGGTTTATTTTTTAGGGGCTACAACGGCACAGGGTCTTATTTCGGTGAACTACTCTACTTTTGGCTACTAACCTAGCCTGACCTGGGGGCCTGACAGCTGAGTAGACAATACTCAGTAGACAATACTCAGTAGACAATACTCAGTAGACAATACTCAATACTCTACGAATCCACTTCGGATTCGTAGTCCTGAGGTTCCAAGTTCGATCTCCGGTGGAGGAGGAAACAAATACGCAGTTTAACTCACCCTGATGCGCCTATTCACCTAGCAGTAAATAGGTACCTGGGAGTTAGACAGCTGCTACGGGCTACTTCCTGGGGTTGTGTAACAAATAGGAGGCCTTGTCGAGGACCGGGCCGTGGGGACGATAAGCCCCGAAATCATCTCAAGATAAGAAGAAGCACGGGCTATGATGAGCCCGTAGTAGACTTGAAAACAAAGTAACTTTGGGGTTTGTAATAGATTTGCGTGGTGTTGAAAAATAAAAACAAATAGTGCGGAAAAACCACATGTGAAAAATAGAGAATGCTAAACGCGTTTTCAGCTTAAATCGCCTTCATCAGAGAAAAGTAGAATGGAGATCATTCTTCATTCTACTATCGTATCTTCATTCTACTTTGCTCTGATGAAGGCGTTTTAAGCTGAAAACGCGTATAGCATTCTCCATTTTTCACATGTAGTTTTTCCGCATACTTGGATCAGTGTTTTTGTGATCACTGTTGCATAAAAACAAATATGTATTTTAACCAAACATATAAATTTAAATTAAATGTAATTAAATTTCTTTCCTTCTAATTGTCATTTATTATTTTTGGGTATTTTTTTTTTAGTTTAAATTTACTTTAAGCAATAAAGAATATTTTAACGACCGTTGCCAATGTCACCCAAGTTTCTTCCAAAAGTTTGAGCGAGATTGATATATTCTGAAAGTTTTCTGTAGGGATGGTACATTCTAAAAGTTTGTGTACATTTAGCGTATTTACAACATGCAAAACTTTCCCGTCTTCATGGGTACTGTATTATTTTCCTCAACAGTCTACCAAATACGAGTAATGATTTTGGCACGTGTATTAGATGTAAAAATATCAGGATTATTCTACTATACATCACCACGTATACCCGCTGTGTTAATAGTGAACTATTATAAAATAGTAGTGGCCTGCTATATGTGCAACTTGTTGTGGACCATATAACTCACACAGACCATTTCTCCTGTGTGAGGGAGATTGGATGGACGGCGCTGGTTATTAATAATATAATTATTAGTTTCCTTCTATGTCCTCATTTTTACTTTTATTTCCAAGGGAGGTTCGCAAATAATCTGATTACAAAAGGTTAATTACAATAAGCAATTTGTTGAAGTCATTAGAGTTTATTTAAAAGAAAGATTTTCTTAAATATCAATTGAAAAGAGGGTAAATGATACCCAACACATTGAGATGACCACAGAACGGACCTCAGTTGTGAATCTGGAGCCAATTGTCTCCTGCATGATCAGGTCCTTCCTCACCTCTCGCCTGGAAATATGAAAAAATATAATTAATATTATTATTCGTATCATTATTATTATTATTATTAAAAATTTTATTATCTTTATCTGTATTATAATTATTATTATTAATAGTAGTTGTAGTTGTAATCTTTTTCACTTTCGAATGCGCATTTACTACTATAGTTTAAAGGAAATAGCAGAAAGTTGTATTTGCATAACTTCCATTATTTCTCAAGATCCTTTCATAATGTTGCTGTTAAATTATCGTGTTTACTTGAAAAATAATACTGAAAGAAAGTCTGAAGTTGGTGAAAAGCTTCGTCTACCTTAACGTCCATATCCATATCCACCTCCGTGGCCACCAAATCCACCTCCGTAGCCACCATATCCACCTCCGTAGCCACCATATCCACCTCCATAGCCACCATATCCACCGCCATAGCCTCCATATCCACCACCATAACCACCACCATATCCACCACCATAGCCACCATGGCGACGATAGCCAGGCTCGGGCACGGGGCTGGCCATGGCCGAGGCCACAAGAAGGAGGACAGACAACACAGCAAACACCTGCAACACAAGTTGGGGCTACATTTAGTGAGATAATAATAATAATCAGGTTAAATATGCAGATCTACTTACTAACATATATACATGTGTATATATTTACCAACACTGACGCAGCAGTAGGTTCATTTAATTACTGCTACATTAAGATCGTCTCTATTTAAAACTTATAGAATATTTAATATGGCGTCAAAGTCAAAGACATTAAATAAATAATAAATACAAATATATAGAACAGTAAGGACAAAATTAACTGTGCATTAAGATGATGCAATTATATCTCTACAACATAAATCTTGTGGGAATATATCTAAACATCGAAGATTATTTATTATAAGTAATCCTATAAAGTAACGTCCTCATTCAGTCCACTACGGGCTCACCATAGCCCGTGCTATTTGGAATTCTTGTTCCGAGTAGCTGAATCTAAAGCAACATCACAAAGTTATATATAAAGACAGAAGAAAGCCGTTCAACTCACTGCCTTCATCATTGTGTACAAGAGCTGGGGCTGAGACTGTTCTCTGCAAGCCACGCCCGGCGCCGCCCAATATATACCTCCCTCAGCAATGACGACCACCAACACACACGAAAACAGTCGAGAACACCGACTAAAGCACTTTCCTCTAGCGACCTTGAGCGGGGGTGCCCTGGTGACCAACAGGCAAGACAATAACCCCGATCAAGCACAAATGTACAGGCGGGGAGAATATGAACACAAAATATATCTTTATGCTAATATCAGCTTGGGGTATATATCTCTTAACGGTAAAGTAGCAGTCTTATTTGAGTCGCGTGTTTACCAACGTTGTGTGGCTGGTGTCGTCTCATGCAGGAACATGGGGATTTTCCTGCATATCATTATCGTTGATATGACATGTACTCGTGTGTGAATTAACACAGTAACGCACGAAGCAAATAATAGTCTAAGACTTTTGTGACAAATCATTGTGAATGCTGACCTTTTATTGCAGGGTAATAATAGTTTCAATGCGTCTAGGTATTTTTTATAAATTTGTTCCTCTTTCTGTCTCTGTTCCTCTTTTTCTCTTTATACATTTGATATTGGAAATATATGCTAATTAACAGCAGTATACGTACAGCAAATAAGAAAGCAAATATAGTAAAAAAAACAAAGTAAACTAAAAAGAATGTAAACAAATAAGAAAATAAATCAATAAATGCAGCTAGAACCCCCATTAGATAATCAAATACATAGCAATTTTAATGCTCTAAAATTATCACTGAAGACAGTATAAGTGAGCAACAACTCAATTGAGAGACCAAGTCGCCGACAAATCCTCCGGTTCTTAAAAATCGTATAAGATGTGTTAAAACTATTAAGTTTCTATTTTTCCTCTTGCTTTCTTCCGTATGAGGTCACGTTTTCTTTCCATCCATTGTTCAAGATTGTTTATTACATTTGTTTTCCATGTGTAAAGGTGCATTGACTCGTGTTATTGTTTTTTCCAGCGCCTTGGCTCAAGGTCAGAAATTGCAAGATTTCGAGCGCCTTATCCCACAGTGGCTGAGTGGTGAGGCTGGATATATAAAGACGGAGCCTGGCTGGGTGTAGACAGTGAAAACCTGAAGTTTCCGACATCATGTTTAAGTTTGTGAGTTGATGTGGACGTCTGTCTCTAAGCAAGGCCTCTAGAGTAAAGCATGGGACGGGAAACAGGAATAGATTACCCCTAAATGGGGGTAAAACTTTCAGTTTTTTTGTGTTAATAAAGGCTAAACAAAATATTCAAATAAATCATATACATTTTTTCATACAATTATATATTAAGCTGATTGCGAACATTTTAGGAAAACGACAGTAATATTTCAAAGAGCAAATATGTAAGAGTACCTAGAGCACAGGTTAGAATCTTCATCACGGCTCCTAATGATTTTCTCATAGATTCATCACGTTAATTTAATGAGATTTCTCTGTACATTGACAGTAATATTTTGTTCTATATAAAACTATTGCAACTTGTAGGCTTATAACACAATATAGATTTGAGGTAATACCCAAGACACTTTTTGACCCTTGCTCTAGAATGACAGTTTTTTTCTTTCCTTGTTGAAGTGGACTTGAGTTTTATTTATTGATTCATGAATAACAATTTAAACATTAAAATTAAATAATATATTTATTAGGTGTATTATTAAATACATCATTATTTAAAAACATACATAAAATTTGCTAAGATTAAAAATGTATTAAAGAGTTATGCAGAAATTATTTTATTATAATTGTTAACCATTATGTTGTGTTGCAGGTGTTTGCTGTGTTGTCCGTCCTCCTTCTTGTGGCCTCATGCCACTGGCCAGCCCCATGCCCGAGCCTGGCTATCGTCGCCATGGTGGCTATGGTGGTGGTTATGGCGGGTATGGTGGTGGATATGGAGGCTATGGTGGTGGATTATGGAGGCTATGGCGGTGGATATGGAGGCTTATGGTGGTGGATATGGCGGTGGATACGGGGGCTATGGATACGGGCGTTAAAGGTGAAAATAACTGGCTAATGCTTTTACAGTCTAGTAAGATTAATAAAATCCTTTGAACATAACAAGATGCACAACTGGAGTTAGGGAGCCAGTGTACACAGCCGCCCTCCAGTGACTCTAATTGTAACTAATATGATAACAAATAGTGTCCTAACACATATCATAAATGACATACCTAATATTTTTAATAACTAATTTATTTCCAGAAGGACATGTATTCTCCGGAACAAACTGCGACTCGTCAACGATCACGACTCAGTAATTCAGTACCTTCCACAATTACTCTTCCGTGACATTTATCTTATTAAACAATAAATTATTTTTTCAAAATTGTGTCTAATTCCAACGTTAACAAAATTTATTTATTGTTTATTAACGATCATTTGGTTTGTATGGTATTGGGCCTCATGCCTGTTAACGGCAGGAGGGTTATTAAGGTCACCAAAAGTACTTGCTGACCAACCAGCAAACACACTTCAGTTCTGCCCATAACTCTGGACAAAAATACAATCTCGGTGTGTGTATAGACATAAAATGGGATATATCTTGTAGATTAGTATGTACCTGAGAAGGTGTCACCTGAACCTAACCATCCGATCAGTTTGGCTTTGCGGCCAGCGACCTGTGGGAGGTCATTAGGTGAAACCGTCCTGTTTATTTGTAGACACAATAGCCATTCCTAAACTTATGGTAGAACAATTGGAAAAGTTAACCTTTTGGAACCAGTTTGTTCATGAAGCCTATCAACCTCTGGATGGCTGTTAAGTCCTTATCATTTGCATTCCGACTAACCAGCAAGTATATTAAAGTATTAAGAAAACAGTACACAGAGAAGTGGCATACACTATATGCATGTATATGCATGGTTTATATAAATATTTGTTTGTAGTATTTATAAATATTCTTCAACAGTTTTTCACATTATATTTATATATTATTTGAAAAAAGGTTACAAGCATATTTTATCTTAACCTTCTCCTACAGTATTCTTCTGCAGGTTTCTATGAACGTTGTCCATAGCTTTGCCACATATCTTACACAAAAATATTGACTCTTATGTACTTTCACACACAGTTCAGGAGTCTAACATGCATGAAAATGCTCACATACACTCGCACGAAAAGGCTCCAGCGAATGCGCACGTACAAATTCAATATCTAAACAAATAATATATAATGAAACTACCAGATACTGTCAATGGGACCAAGCAACACTAACAATCACAAATGGGGAAACAGGCCTACACAAAGCAACAGAGGCAGTACTGTCAGCCATGTTTATCCTCGTGCATCGTTGCCAACGAATTAGTAGAGATCCTACAAGAGCGCATGAGAGAGACTCAGTATGAGCTCACGATCCTAAGTTCATGGAATGATCCAGCCAGTGGATCACTATTGCACGTCCCTGACCACCTGCCCCAAGAGATCACAGATAGACTCACTCAAAAGTCCCATAATGGAAACGATTGTCAGCAATGCTCGAAAATGCATCTGCTAAGAACAAAGCCTCTCTCGTAGCAGTAACAGCACCTTATGCTGGGGATTTTTTATTGGCTGTATACCCTTTCAACCCTGGGAACTCGTCTTAATCACGACTATTTTTCTACTGATGAAGTTCTTCTCCTTGGCACCCCCTATCCTCACTGAACACAGCTGCATCTGTGGAAGTGCATTGGCAGATCAATACAAGCATTGCGGTTTGATATGTCATAAATCACATGCAAAATTGCAAAACACGAAAAAGTCAACATCATCATCAAGAAGAGCCCCACAACGAAGCTCAACGAAGCCCTGAACGCTTCCTCAGAAGCGTACAGATCGGGTCGTCATGCTTCCCTGGAAGGATGGCAAGCTGGTGATGTGGGACTACACAGTCACCTCCACATTGGCCAATACCTACCTTCAGTACTGTTCAATCGAAGGAAGTGGCACTGCTTATTTCAGGGAAACGTAGAAAGCCTCTAAATACAGAGATCTGGCACATTGCTTCAGTTTCGTTCCGATTGATTAGGAAATTTCTTGGTTCGTGGGGCAAATGTGCACTGAAGTTTCTGAAAAAACTGGGTGACAAATTACTTAAGGTTACAAAAGAACACAAAACGACAAGTTTATTTTACTTGCCTTTGTGTCACAGTGGAAATGCGTGCTGAATTTCGGACATAGAGTCCAGCCCCGAAGGCGTTCAATGAGGTGTTTGACTTGTCATAAGTATGTAACGACCGCTTACCCTGTGGTAATAACCGCGGCCTCTATTGTAATAACCCAATGTTCCCCAGTATTAATCCTGTTATCTTGTGATCTCTCATAATCGTGCTATACGCTCTCTATTGTAATTCTCCGTCTTTCTTCACTCAATACCCCAGCTTAACACTGTTACAGTCCAGCATGACCCCTCACTGGACGGCCACGTATATAAGAGGAATATTAAATGAGGAAGATACACCAAGGACAAGGGTTATTAGTTAAAAAAAACAATAACAAAACACATTTACACTGCCACCACCTTCCCGACCAACCATACCTGAATGTGTCAATCACCGATCCCCCAGGAAGGCAAGGAATCAGTAACCATGGGACTCCGCGTAATATGAATTTCAGTAATAAATTTTGGAAAATTAGTTTGTGTAATTTACGTTACTTATTTGAATCCAAGGGCAACTTTAGTATCTATTACTAGTAGGAGAACATGGGGGCTTCCAATACAACACCTAAAAATGACAAAGTAGCAAAATATATCAAAGGGGAGTTAAGTGAATACCACTGGACAAGCTATACAATTTATTTTATGAAACATGTAAATTAAGACAATTTGAACACATAACCTATTCTATTTCCCTAGAGGCACAATGGATATTTACCGAGGACACAAAACTCAAGTGCTACTCTACCTTAAATACCCGCACTACGGCCACGATGTTGATGGCTGCCCTCAGCCCCGAGGATACGGGCTTGCGGCCCTGTTCCTAATACACTCCCAAGACACACTGATGAAATTTAGTTTTTCCAACTTATTGCTGGGAAGGATTACTCCTCCCACCATCTAATACAGCCCCAGGGCTCCACCCATTATTTTGGCCCTGGCCAACCATTTAACACGTAGGCCTGAGGTCTGGCTCTCTAGGGCCAATAAGGACTTGGCCCTTATCTCAGGCCAATCACCTTCACTGATCTGTCGTGGAAAGCTACATGAATTTCTGAAGATTGAGTCAGCTCTCCCCAGCTAGAGAAGGGGGACAAGGCGCGTCTATGGAGCCCAGACACCTGCGAGCAATGTTTACAAAACTGATAATTTATGTTCAAGCCCGTCTCCTCTAAGATAGGAGTAGGGACATTTGACTCTGCCTGGTATGGGGAAGGCCGCTGCTGAGAGGGACAGAGAGGGATGAGAGGGGGTGGAGAGGGAAATATCTGAGTGGGGAAGTTGAGTGGGAGAAGCCAAGGTATCCACGACCACCCTACCCTCAGGTCAACCTCTTGACCCTGACAAATGGGCGACAGGGGGGGGGGAAGAGGAGGAGACGACTGACGGCCAAGGGGAGGGGAGAAGGAAGGAGGGGAGAGGGAGAAGGAAAGGAGGGGAGAAGGAGAGGGAAAAGAGGGGAGAAGGGAGAACCAATGATCTTATTGCTGGGAAGGATTACTCCTCCCACCATCTAATACAGCCCCAGGGCTCCACCCATTATTTTGGCCCTGGCCAACCATTTAACACGTAGGCCTGAGGTCTGGCTCTCTAGGGCCAATAAGGACTTGGCCCTTATCTCAGGCCAATCACCTTCACTGATCTGTCGTGGAAAGCTACATGAATTTCTGAAGATTGAGTCAGCTCTCCCCAGCTAGAGAAGGGGGACAAGGCGCGTCTATGGAGCCCAGACACCTGCGAGCAATGTTTACAAAACTGATAATTTATGTTCAAGCCCGTCTCCTCTAAGATAGGAGTAGGGACATTTGACTCTGCCTGGTATGGGGAAGGCCGCTGCTGAGAGGGACAGAGAGGGATGAGAGGGGGTGGAGAGGGAAATATCTGAGTGGGGAAGTTGAGTGGGAGAAGCCAAGGTATCCACGACCACCCTACCCTCAGGTCAACCTCTTGACCCTGACAAATGGGCGACAGGGGGGGGGGAAGAGGAGGAGACGACTGACGGCCAAGGGGAGGGGAGAAGGAAGGAGGGGAGAGGGAGAAGGAAAGGAGGGGAGAAGGAGAGGGAAAAGAGGGGAGAAGGGAGAACCAATGATCTGAGCCCCAGATCATTACAAGTATCAAGTTGTAATATCCATTAATTAATCCTTTTGGTTTGTTTTAATTTTACTTGTAATGGAAATGACGTTTGTAGTTACAGTTACACAATTCACAATCGTGTAACCATGTAAAATAAAATATATAACAATAAAAAGGGTGTGATAAGAGAACCAAATACTCTCGAAATCAGAGATAAATGACAATATTATATAATAATGATCTCTATTTTCTCCTCCGAGGCTATGGTATATATATATATATATATATATATATATATATATATATATATATATATATATATATATATATATATATATATATATATATATATATATATATATATATATATATATAAGTGTGTTTTCTGTAAACTGTAGCATTGCAATAAAATCAAATAAAAAAAAAATAATAGGGGTGGTAGGAGAGGAAAAGATTAAAGTATTCAGTGAGAATCCACAAGGTCATCTCTGAACACTATTTATTTTCCTCTTCGAGGATGTGGGTCCATTTAATTAAACCAGTGGTGGTACCCCTATATATATATATATATATATATATATATATATATATATATATATATATATATATATATATATATATATATATATATATATATATATATATATATATACATATATATATTATATACATATATATATATATATATATATATATATATATATATTATATACATATATATATATACATATATATATATTATATACATATATATATATATATATATATATATATTATATACATTTATATATAAATACAAATATATATATATATATATATATATATATATATATATATATATATATATATATATATATATATATATATATATATATATATCCCATACCCACGAAAATTTCGAGTTGAGTTGCTCCCTAATAATTGAGCTATTGAGTAAAATCTAATCACGATTGGGTTAATCACAGAAATTATTGTTGTAGTTATTTGGTTTTATTTAAAAGATTTCAAGTAAGTGGTAATTTTAAAAAGTGGTTAAAGGATGACCAAGACGTTGAAACGATCGCCTTTCAGACGTGGTCGATATAAGTTAGGATAGATAGCTGGAACCATTTCTGTTTCCAGGATGACCTGAGAGTTCTTGCTCTTCTGTAAACACGAAATTATTATTATTATTATTATTATTATTATTATTATTATTATTATTATTATTATTATTATTATTATTAGCGATGAAAGTAGCAATAGTATAATAATAATAATTTAGACACCCATTCCACAATCTGAAAATACAGGAAGCCACAAGGCTGCGGTCTGTCCACGACCCAATATTAAGTCGTGCTAATGGCGTAGGATTCAAACGTCACTTCCTTTTATTTTTTAGATTTGTGAATTGAATGTAATATGTAAGTTTCAAGCATACAATACAAAAATTTATTTTCTCACACAGCAAATATTTCTCAAAATCTTTGTTAACGTCGATGTTGAAGTATTACGCACAGCAATTGATGCAGGAAAGTTGTTCTTGAAAAAGCTGGTAAATACCTTAGCGTCCATATCCACCATAGCCATATCCACCTCCGTATCCTCCATATCCACCTCCGTATCCTCCGTATCCTCCATATCCACCGCCGTAGCCTCCATAACCACCTCCATACCCACCACCATACCCGCCATAGCCTCCACCATAGCCACCATGGCGACGATAGCCAGGCTCAGGCATGGGGCTGGCCATGGCAGAGGCCACAAGGAGGAGGATGGACAACACTGCGAACACCTGAAACACAATTAAAATGAAATAAATAAACAACACAAGATTCTGGCTTACACAAAACGGTAAAAATAATCAAATATGCAGCCATGCTGACTATAACGCACCTATACTGAAATTGAAGTTTTATGTAAATACTGCCACTAAAAATAATGTTTCTTAAATGCTTTTTAATTTTATATATATGATGAATTTTTCTCTTGAAACAGGTGTGTAATAAATAATGAGAGTTAATATATGGAATAATAAAGACAAGAATTACCGAACATTAAGATAATGCAATTATTCCGACAACAGGAATATTGTCTCAAAATAATCACCAGAATCATTTATTATGTAAGGTTTGGCTTTCATTGCCAGCCGTACTACTGTAATATTCTCCGCATACCCTAAGTTATCGCGTATTACACAAAGTTGTATACAAGAGAGAAGAAAGCCGTTCAACTCACTGCCTTCATCATTGTGTACAAGAGCTGGGGCTGAGACTGTTCTCTGCAGCCACGCCCGGCGCCGCCCAATATATACCTCCCTCAGCAATGACGACCACCAACACACACGAAAACAGTCGAGAACACCGACTAAACACTTTCCTCTAGCGACCTTGAGCGGGAGTGCCCTGGTGACCAACAGGCAAGACAATAACCCCGATCAAGCACACATGTACAGGCGGGGAGAATATGAATACAAAAATTATCTTTCATGCTAATATCAGCTTGGGGTATATATCTCTTAACGGTAGAGTAGCAGTCTTGTTTGAGTCGCGTGTTTACCAACGTTGTGTGGCTGGTGTCGTCTCATGCAGGAACATGGGGATTTTCCTGCATATCATTATCGTTGACATGACATGTACTCGTGTGTGTGTGTTCATTAACTATATAACAATTAAGAAGTAAAAAAAAACTCAATTTTGGCGACAAATCAGTGTCAATGCTGACCTTTTATTGCAGGTTTTTAACTACTTAAATGTGATGTGAACGTCACAGTGATTGGTCACTGCCCAAACAGGTCTGATGGAGTGGATGGTGTCCGGGGCTGTGGAGGAGTGGATGGTGTCCGGGGTTGTGGAGCAGTGGATGGTGTCTTGGGTAGTGGAGAGTGGTTATAATAATGTTGGGTGTCTGGAATAACAGTTAGTGTCTGGAGCACGGGATGATGTCTGGAGTAGTGAGGGGCACAGAAGCACATGAGTTTAACTCTTGATAGCTGATTTAGAGCTCTTCCTCCCAACAGCGTATTTTAAACCTTACCCCTATTAGCTTTCCCTGGAACACAATACGCCAATGGGTTTACACCCAGGATCCCCAAATACCGTTGGCTGATCAAGAGTGAGCAGGTAAGGGTAGGTTTTCAGTCGACCGTTCTTGACTTGGGCACCAAACCGTCATATCATTTACTATAATTAACTAAGAATAAAGTTAAATAACTAATACTGCAGCTGTAGGCACTGTCAGATACATACAAATTATGTTGCTATTGAGTTCTCAATGGAAACATATCAGCGGAATTAGACACTTGTCCACAAGTGACCAAGTCCACGACACATCTTCCGGTTCCTAAAAATCGTATAGAATGTGTTAAAACTATTAATTTTCTATTTTTCCTCTCGCTTTCTTCCATGTGAGGTCACGTTTTCTTTGTCTGGCTCGGTTGTCTCGAGCTTAAGTTTTCCATCCATTGTTCAAGCTTGTTTATGACATTTGTTTCCAGGTGTAAAGGTGCATTGAATCGTATTATTGTTTTTCCCCGCTTCTTGGCTCAAGGTTGAGGAAGAACATTTTTTGTTGCAACTTTACGACCGCCTTTTCCCACAGTGTGTGTGTGTGTGCGTGTGCGTGTTTGCAGGTTGAGGCTGGATATATAAAGACTGACTCTGGTTGGGTGATACCAGTCAAAACCCAAAGTCTCCAGCATAATGTTCAAGTTTGTGAGTTCTTGTGGGCGTTTGTCATTAAGCACGACTTTTAGAATGATTACCATTTTGTTTTGATGAAGTGGGAACGAATTTTATGAGCAGTTCTTGAATAAATATATTAAAATTAAATCTAGGAACTTACATGTTTGTGTTTTTAACGAAGAGATTAAGATTTACTTAAAAATATTTAGGAATTTTGTTTAGATTAGAAGTAATTTAAGAGTACTTGACAAAATTAGCATTTTTCTACGTTTTTTATGCTATTATGTTGTGTTGCAGGTGTTGGCTGTGTTGTCCGTCTTCCTCCTTGTGGCCTCATGCCATGGCCAGCCCCATGCCCGAAGCCTGGCTATCGTCGCCATGGTGGCTATGGTGGTGGTTATGGCGGGTATGGTGGAGGTTATGGTGGTGGATATGGAGGCTATGGCGGTGGATATGGAGGCTATGGCGGTGGATATGGAGGCTATGGCGGTGGATACGGGGGCTATGGATATGGACGATAAAGGTGATTTTGTTGATGTAATGTTTTCTAGGGAAGTAAGAGGAATAGTTTAGTGTGAAAATAACCAGTAAAATACTCGTGTTGAGGCAGCTGCATGTACCGAGCTGCTCTCTATTGGCTCCTGCCCGGGTTATCCTGCAGCAAAACATTTCTGGTTCTCTTGCTCTCTCTCCCAAAGTTCCGT
The DNA here is from genome assembly GCF_040958095.1 of Procambarus clarkii. NCBI lineage: Eukaryota > Metazoa > Arthropoda > Malacostraca > Decapoda > Cambaridae > Procambarus > Procambarus clarkii. Next base: position 24,223,065 of record NC_091216.1, on the reverse strand, counting down.
CCATCATACAAACTATACTAGTATTTGCAAGTAACATATTCTTTTTTCTCTTCTATAAGTCATTCGTATAAAGCAATTCAATGTCATAATTCAAATAACACATACTATGAAATTATCCTTTACGTGAATAGAATATTGAATAGGCTACCAATAAAAATATGAGCCATGAAAAATACACTCATTATATGATAAACATAAACAGAAATATTGATACTAATAAAGAATTTTTACTTTCCAGAAGGACAACAGTTATCCAGGACAATTATGCAAGATAACAGTTATCCAGGACTACAGTTATCCAGGACTACTGTTATCCAAGACAACAGTTATCCAGGAAAATTATTCTTAACAAAATGCAGACCCGGCATATTTCCAGGACCTTCCCTAGAGAATAACTTCCACATTTACCCTTGTAACAAAGATTAACTTATTTTTGAAATAAATAATTTTACCCAAATTGTGTCTAATTTCAATGAAGCCAAACCTCGAGATATTTCAGGACAAAATTAAAAAAAATATTCGCAATATATTTATATTTCTTAATTACATGTGGATGTTTATTTGACATAACAAAAAACTCTGTTTAATCTGTGATATGTAAAATACAGCTATATATTGATTGTACAAATACACCTTAAACGCCCACTACCATCTATCAATACACACCACACCCATCACAACCCACAACACTCACCACTATCCATCACACCCACCACTACTATTCAATTCACCCACCACATCAACCATACCAAGACACACTCAGTACCCACCTCACCCAACACTGCCAAATTACACGTTAAACACCCACCACAAATAACTACAACCACCACCACCACATATAATGCCTACCTCCATCCACCACTCAACACTAATTGTAGTTGCTATTTATACCGGAGTAAGCAAGCAGGGTCACCATACTTGAAAGATGCATTGTTCTGGTAAGTCAAAAGCTTATTAAAGACAACATTGGGGAAGCACTATGCCTATTTGTCATGCTAATCAGACTCACCATGCTTATATAACTTACAATTCTAATTGGGGGAGTCACGAAAGAGGATATCACCATATTTGAGGCATCGTACCAGAAGTCGTCAAAGACTGTTAGTCGCCGTAGAGAGTTACCAGTGTACAGTAAGCTTGCACAAACCACTGTACTGAAATGACATGTCTTACACAGGTGATATGTCTTATATGTCTTATGACAGGTATTTACAGTTATTCAGTGTACATTAATGGTAGGTCTTTTCGCTAATACATAATTGTTTTAGTTATTGAGATATTACAGGATGATAGAGGAGCTGATATTTGTTATTATGTCTTCATAATACACTACTTGCTTCTTAATCTCATAAGTCGTTTATCTACTGGGAGCGAGACATGGACACAGAGTAAGGATTTCAGATAATTTATCCTTAGAAATAAGATGATTTGCCATTCATACAACGTGAGTTTAGATTTATCTCTAAATGCCTCCATTTTATTACAGTCTAAGATATAATGCTCTACTGTGGCGCGTCATCAGTCCACAGTTAGTCACCCTACCACCCTCGTGTCAACCAGTTGATTTAGGAGAGGTTAGAGTTCTCAATGTATTGTGCGGACGATTAGGTAGTGTGGGTGAGAGTGTGTGCCTTCCATGACAGACCAGTATAACAGGGTGTTGAGTAAATGGAATAACTAAACGCGCCTTTGTGGCGGAGAAGTCACATTGGACTCGGTGTAGAGTGAAAAGTTATACTCTTGGAGAGAGGTATGGTAAAGAAGTAATTAGAACCTGTTCAGTGTAAAAGTGATGATTCAATAAATGCAGGAAACATATAGTATTTCATAATTCTTATAATTAAGTCCAAGTGATAGTCGAATTCCCGGAAGAGAAACACATGGTGCTTGGTAATGTTGACACTGTGTCTGCTCACCTACTTCTGTGACCCTCGCAGAGCGCTGGCAGTTCCTCTTTATTGAATTTAAACACAGTAATTAACTGAACAGGTTTAAGTGAAATCAATGTTTTCCTTGTAGTGAAGTGTAAAGCAAGTGTTCACATGTTTTTATTTTTTAACAATTAGTGTTCGGTTGAGTTAATGCTTAGTATTCACTAAATAAAGTAACTCATCAGTATCTTTAATTAACCAAGTAAGAACAATCATTCACCTACTCCACCTCTCCCTTCCCCCTCTCCCATTCAGTTCTCCAGTATCATATTGTCAATCCCCATCCCCCCCACTCGTCGCTAGTTCCTTCCCCCTTCCCATCATATACGGATATTTCAATAATACAGGTCTTCTATTTAATTTTGTATTTTATTTCGTACACAAATATTGTTGTCGTTCTTACTAGGGGTAAATGCAGAGTTTTCACAATGAAATAATTGTTGCAAAGTTCTGGAAAGCACTTCGCTTTGGTCCGAGAATAGGCTGGGTTTTTAAGTCCTTCTGGAAAAGAGAAATTCATTATAGCATATATCACACATGGCTCATGTAATATATATGTTAATTTCATTGTATTATAGGACTACTGGTTTATACATAAGAAACTAATTTGGAAAATAATTTTGCCTAAAATTCGAAATTACAAAACCCTTACCACTGCCTTATTTTGTATAATAATTACTTTGACTTGAACAGTTAACAATAATGTTTGAATTGTCACTGTCACTGAGACGAAACATTAGTGAGCAAGAGGCCCAAGTTTGTTGTATTGTGTGATAACTAAACCAGAAGCCCCGCGAGAGTAGGTTGTAGGTCAACACCTCAATACCGTCTTTCCACTTGTTATGTTCACACTAAACTATAATTATTACCTGACTTAACTACATAACAACTCGTTAACAAATAATCCTCACCTTTATCTTCCATATCCATAGCCACCGTGTCCACCGCCATATCCACCACCATATCCGCCATAACCTCTACCATAGCCGCCATATCCACCTCCGTAGCCATAGCCGCCACCATATCCGCCATAACCACCACCATATCCGCCATAACCACCACCATATCCGCCATAACCACCACCATAGCCACCATGGCGACGATAGCCAGGCTCGGGCATGGGGCTGGCCATGGCTGAGGCCACAAGGAGGAAGACGGACAGCACAGCAAACACCTGCAACACAACACAAACAGAAGATATGATCAATGATTAATATGAGAATTCATTAAAAAAATCTTAAATTTGCATTTGAAACAAATATTTTAGCAATCTTTTGTGATTCAAACAATGTCATCAAGGTATGCAAGCGGGCGATTTCATGGACTAGTTGAAAGGAAAACCTTAAAACACATGAAATGTTTCTTGGAACTGACGGCCTTAAACATGGTGTTGGAGGTTCAGGTTGTGACTGACTGTCCACAGCCGAGGTCCGCCTTTATATACCCAGCCTACACAATGGTCAGTCCCCAACCCGGGCCAAAACTGTCATTGATAATGCAGCCAGACACGTTCCAATGACCTTCACCTCAGACGCACGTAAATTTGCCCAAAGTCTGGTCAATATGTGAAGTATAAATCGTTTCCATTCATTCAAACGAAGGAAATACATAATTCAGTTGTGTTTATAATAATACAGTTTTCCACACCTCTGGTATCATGGAGACTAATCACAATGAAATAAGCGCAATTATTACCTTAGACGCACATAAAATGCATATATTTTTTAAATTCATAGATTTTTTTTCTTAGGAGCTTCGATTTAATGATTAGCAAGTAATTCTTCTTGATATATTCACGCACATAACTGAAGTTGGAAATATAGTATTTTTATATGGAAATATGATCGGAAGCAATCAAATGCTACCTAACATAAGGTAATAATTACTCTTATTTCATTGTGATTAGTCTCCATGATACCAGAGGTGTGGAAAACTGTATTATTATGAACACAACCGAATTATGTGATTTCTTCATTTGAATGATTGGAAACGATTTATACTTCACATATTCACGAGTCTTTGGACAAATTTACGTGCGTCTGAGGTGAAGGTCAGCGGAACGTGTCTGGCTGCATTATCAATGACAATTTGGCCCGGGTTGGGGACTGACCATTGTGAAGGCTGGGTATATAAATTCGGACCTCGGCTGTGGACAGTCAGTCACAACCTGAACCTCCAACACCATGTTTAAGGCCGTCAGTTCCAACAAAGTTTTTCATGCGTTTTATGATTTTATGTTAAAATAGTCGATGAAATCACCAGTTTAGAGACTCTAATGAAATTTTCAAAATCACAAAAGCTTCCTAATATATTTTTGTTCCAAATACGAATTTAAGATTTTTTAAGAATTCCCATATTTATCATTTCTCAAAATCTCTACATGTGTTGTGTTGCAGGTGTTTGCTGTGTTGTCCGTCTTCCTCCTCGTGGCCTCAGCCATGGCCAGCCCCATGCCAGAGCCTGGCTATCGTCGTCATGGTGGCTATGGTGGTGGTTATGGCGGGTATGGTGGTGGTTATGGCGGATATGGTGGCGGCTATGGCTACGGAGGTGGATATGGCGGCTATGGTAGAGGTTATGGCGGATATGGTGGTGGGTATGGCGGTGGACACGGCGGCTATGGATATGGAAGATAAGGGTGAGGATTGTTTGTTAACGAGTTATGTAGTTAAGTCAGGTAATAATTATAGTTTAGTGTGAACATAACAAGTGGAAAGACGGTATTGAGGAGGTGTTGACCTACAACCTACTCTCGCGGGGCTTCTGTTTTGGTTATCACACTACACAACAAACTTGGGCCTCTTGCTCACTAATGTTTCGTCTCAGTGACAGTGACAATTCAAACATTATTGTTAACAGTTCAAGTCAAAGTAATTATTATACAAAATAAGGCAGTGGTAAGGGTTTTGTAATTTCGAATTTAGGGCAAAGTTATTTTCCAAATTGATTTCTTATGTATAAATTGGTAGTCCTATAATACAATGAAATTAACATATATATTACATGAGCCATGTCTGATATATGCTATAATGAAATTCTCTTTCCAGAAGAACTCAAAAACCCAGCCCATTCTCGGACCAAAGCCAAGTGTTATTTACAGAATTTTGCAACAATTATTTCATTGTGAAACCTCTGCATTTACCCCTAGTAAGAACGACAACAATATTTGTGTACGAAATAAAATACAAATATGAATTACAAGACATGTATTATTGTAATCTCCGTATATGATGCGAAAGGGAAGGAACTGGCTACGATTTGGAAGGGGAAGAGAGGGAATTGACAAAGTAATACTGGAGAACTGAGAGGGAGAAGGGAAGGGAAAGGTGGAGTAGGTGAATGATTGTTCTTAGTTAATTAAAGGTACTGATGAGTTACTTTATTTAGTGAGTACTCGGCATTAATTAAACCGTACACTAATTATCAAAAATAAAAACATGTGGGCACTTACTTCACACTAAAAATATAAATAAATGATATATTAACGTTTACATGTCAATAGAAAAACCCGCCCAGAATACTCTAGTAACAAATTATTTTTCGACTGCAGCAGAATATTGGCCAAAATAGTTTGAAGATCGATTGATATGACAATATTACAACAGTTTCAACTTGATATAGTATGGAACTGATTGACTGACACTGAAAATCAACGAGTCAGGTTTCTTTTAAATGAAATATTGTAGGACATTCCGACGAAAAATCAGTTTAAGCACGTAATTTGCGTGTGGTGCAAAATCATGAATTACCTAAATTTATTTTTAAAACTTCTCCGTGGTAATTATTAAATACTTTTAACTATCAAATAAAATAACATTAATGAAAACCACAAAATAAATTATACACAATAAATATATTGTGTAACGGACGAGCTAGAAAATTATTTCCTGGCAACCCCTTGATAATAGGGAGGTTAGCAGTGACACGAACTCTGTACTGGTGGATGGACCGCTGTGTTAATAACGACGTGATCGTCACATTAACCACAAACGTGGCAGTGTCAACACGATCCTCACAGTGGCAACACCAGAGGACGAGACACATCCGTCTTACGATCACCAGGAAGAAAGATTAACCGATTATTCTCGGGACAGTTAGCAATAACAACATCAGTGAGGACAAATCTGGACACCCTCGGCCACACGGTACCTTTACTACCCACATTACAGCTGAGTAATATGGCCTTGTTTATTAGTTTTTACAAGTTTATTCAGCCAGTCCTCATAAACAAAGCCCAAAGTCCATGCTATGCACCCGCCAAACCCCCTGTTTATGAATGAAAAACGGTTTACACACGACTCACAACTGATGACGTCCGAACACTTCCGGAAAAAATGCTTCATTGACGAATTTTGTTCGAACCACAACGCTATAAATGCTTCATCTATGTACTACAATTACAAATAATCGCCAACAGAACCTGAACACCTAACCTAACCTATGCCTATATATATATACACACACAATATGCTAATATATAATAATATTAATTTATATTTGAGAAAATTCATGTTTTGAATGAATAGCATGTAAAAATGTATGAATGCGTCTGTGAGATCGACAGCTGGATGTAATGGATTTGAGTCGCGGACGGGTTGCACCCATGTGCTACAAATACAGCCCGTTCTCCAAACAAAGACCCTAAAGTGATTCCATGCACCCGCCAAACCCCCTCTTTATGAATCCAATAAACATACATTCATTCACGTTTCTCACATACATTCACTGTATGTGAGAAACGGTTTACACACAACTCGCAACTGATGACGTTCGAACACTTCCGGAACAAGTGCTTAACTGACGAATTTTATTCGAACCACAACGCAGTAAATGCTTCACCCACGCACTACAGATAATCGCCAACAGAACCTAAACACCAAACCTAACCTATGCCTATATATGCACAATATACTAACATATTATAATATTAATTTATATTTGAGAAAATTCCCGTTTTGAATGAACAGCATGTTAAAATTTTTGAATGCGTCTTTGGGGTCGACAGCTGGATTAAATGGACTTGGTCTGAGGACAATTTGATTTATTTGGTACTGGGGTCTGCCCGTCATCGTATACAACGATCCAAGCTCGTTAATCCAACTGCCAAACCCCCTGTTATTAAATGAAAAGTGGTTTACTCACGACTCACAACTGATGACGTCCGAACACTTCCCAAACAAGTGTTTCGCTCATGTCCTCTGTTCGAACCACAATTCTATAAATGCTTTACCCCACGTACTTCAAATACAAATAATCACCAACAGAACCTACACACCTAACCTAACCTACGCCTAACTCTACATAGAATTTGTATGTTTATTAATTTATATATAACAACCCAATTTTTAATACACATTACGTTAAAATTGATGAATGCCTCTGGGGTGGACGGCCGCTACTTTAAACAACCTAGTATGAGGACGTATTGCATGGGCCAGGCGCTCATGCGGCCGAGGGACGCCCCTGTGATTACTTAAGTGAGATAGGGGAATTAACTGAAGGGAATATGGTCTATAAAATGTAAATACTAGCTGTTGAAGACAGAGTGCTTCTCCTCACTCTAAAAGTAAATATTTTGTTTTATCAACAGAAGACATGAAAGTAGAAAGCTTTACTGGCAGCTAGACCCATTCCTGGCATTCGACAACAACTTCATCTAGACAAAGTCCTCACGGATATAATTCTTTCCAATTTAAATAAATTAGAGTTAAATTTATTCAATGACACTCCAATACATGAGGTATAAATAAATAGACTCTAAGAACACTGAGAAGACCTCTAGACAGAATGATTGATGGACAGTGTTGGAGACCTCATGATGAGGTCACCATCCAAACTTTGGTATCATTGGAATGAGACACAACTTTGACAAAATAATTTATTATTTAATAAGACAAGTGTCACGGAAGAGTAATTGTGGAAGGTACTGAACTACTGAGTCCTGATCGTTGACGAGAGTCGCAGTTTGTTCCGGAGAAAACATGTTCTTCTGGAAACAAATTATTTATTACAAATATTAAGTATGTCATTTATGATATGTGTTATGACACTATATTTGTTATCATATTAGTTACACTTAGAGCCACTGGAGGGCGGCTGTGTACACTGGCTCCTTAACACCAGTTGTGTTCTTATGTTCACAGGATATCATTCATCTTGCTCGATTTAATTACAAACTATGTAATTAGACAACTATTTTCACCTTTAACGTCCATATCCATAGCCGCCGTATCCACCGCCATATCCACCGCCATATCCACCGCCATAACCTCCATATCCACCGCCATATCCTCCACCATAACCTCCACCATAGCCGCCACCATACCCGCCATAACCACCACCATACCCGCCATAACCACCACCATAGCCACCATGGCGACGATAGCCAGGCTCGGGCATGGGGCTGGCCATGGCAGAAGCCACAAGGAGGAAGACGGACAACACAGCAAACACCTGCAACACAACACAAGGAGGTTTTAAGTAAATTATTTGTATAAAAATACATGAAAGTTCTTACATTCACATTTGAACATTAATATATTAGAAAACTTTTGTGATTGAATCTCATTAAGATGTGTAAACTGGTGATGTCATCGACTAATTGAAAATAAAACCATAAAACACAGTAAAAGTTTTTTGGAACTGACGGCCTTAAACATGGTGTTGGAGGTTCAGGTTGTGACTGACTGTCCACAGCCGAGGTCCGCCTTTATATATCCAGCCTTCACAATGGTCAGTCCCCAACCCGGGCCAAAACTGTCATTGATAATGCAGCCAGACACGTTCCGCTGACCTTCACCTCAGACGCACGTAAATTTGTCAAAAGACTCGTCAATATATGAAATATAAATCGTTTCCAATCATTAAAACGAAGAAATTACTTAATATGACTGAGTTTTTAAAATACAGTTTTCCGCACCTCTAGTATCATGGAGACTAATCACAATGAAATAAGCGCAATTATTACCTTAGGTTAAGTAGCCTTTGATTGTTTCCGGTTATATTTACCTATCAAATCCGTATATTTCCATCTGCAGTTTTTAGCAACCACCTTTTAATTTTCCCTAACAAATTGTTCCTACCTCTATTATTGGAAAAGGCTTTATATATGTCCAGCTTAATTTGTAAACTGGAGTGAGTTCAATTTGGATAAAATGTCGTAACTGATTATAAAATTAAAATATTTCCAACTTCATTTTCAGTTACCTTAAAAAAAATCATAAACGCACAGCAAATCTTGATTAAAATAAAATAAAAATCTTTAACCACCAACAAAAAGTTTCCAAAAGTCACTAACATGGAAAACTCACAACCAAACATTCAAATCGCCCAGGGAAAAACGTAATTACTTTGATAATATTAAGTTAATTTCTGGCTGCTTTACAGCGCAATTGACTAAAAATATAAGAAATATTATCGATTACACCTTACCTAGTAAGATGTATTTACAGAGATGGGTGAGCTATACTTATATATGTGGAATGCAAAAATTTATTTATATAATTCATTAAAATCTAAATATTTTTATGGTAGTGTATATAGTATGATAATTTTTGTAAGCTTTGTTACTTGTAACTAGTGGTATATATTCGTTTAAATAATACTTGTTTCAAGACCAGATTAAAAGTGGAAATGGGAACTAACATTGAAATAAATCTTTGAACAATGATTTAATTTATAATAAATTTTTCATCAAAGAATAATCTTCCAATAACGAGATTACGTTTCCTTGCTCGTGAATTATATTCAGGAGATTTGTCGTCTAATGAATAAATGGTGGTTACCTCATCCTTTTTGATGGTTTAACAAAATTAAATCAAATTTTGTGTATTCGAAGCATCGAAATTGGTCCATTCTCAAGATAATCTTTCGATAACGTGTTTCATTAGCTAATACAATCGAATATACATGAGTTCAATAAAACTCCACCCACAAAACTCAAATCACTTAATTTATAATATAATTAAAGATGAATATTGGCAAAAACAGCATATAGGTCTATTAATTTTTTCAATATTAAGTTCAAATACATCAGTAACGGAATTGACTTGATTTATATAAGTAATAATATATAACGATTACATAATCTTAGTAAGACCTGCTCACGATATTCGAATCGATTAAATTATAATTTAATTGCAGCTGACTATTGGCCAAAATGGCTTGCAGATTGTTAATTTGACAATATCACGTTAGTTTCAAGTGGATCAAGCAGGGCAATATGAATTTCGTCGATTAAATACGTCTAATTTAACAAATTGAATTGTGAAATGGTAAAGCGTATTACTTTCCCTCTTGCATTCAAATCACCATATATACAGGAGCCACTAAGTTTATTTGGGGTCTTGGCAAATGTTCCAGTCGTTATAACGGTGTAGTTACTATGCACAGTTTTCAGCACCTTAATAATTTAACTTGGAAAATTAGTATTTCAAAAATTGACACCACAGATCACACAAATTTGCATGTTATAAAACATAGTATTAGTATTTTTTTTATTTTTCCCATTGAAGACGTTATTTTGAGCGTAGAAAACGACTCTCCTCTTACTGAAGTGAATAATGTGCCGAGTGATGAAATACCGTCAACTTAGGTAGATAACATCACCTGAGGTACATTATATCACTTGAGGTAGATAACGTCTACTAATAAGACGTTAATAATAATAATTATTATTTAGTATATATTAATTATCCTGAAGTAGATAATCTCACCTGAGGTCAATAATATCACCTGCGAACAAGTATATAAGGCTTCCATACAATACTGAGACCCTCTGTAATTACTTTATACGCTCAGGAATGTTGGAAGGTATTCTTGTACTGTTCCTAGATTTTGCTAGTGGAGGCTAATAGATCAATCAGCGTTACATTTCATGTTCTCTCTTGATTCCATTTATGACGGGCCGTCCTGTGAGGTGGGGAATGTTGGATGAGCTTGTAGCTAGTTTTTGTTCTACACTGTGTAATCTTTCATACAAAACAGGGTAGCAGCACATTGCTGTGTATACCTAAGCTTGATGGAAAAATAAAAATTATTTGAGAGGATTCTTCTAAACACTGCTAAAAAATAATTATAATATAATTTTTCCACGAATCAGTGCTTAGCTCTTATGAAAATCATAAAACTATTATTTAGTCAAATTTAATTAATTTTTTGTATTGAGGTAGGTTTTTCTCTCCTGATTCCATGTATGACTAACCGTCCTGTAAGATAGGAGATATTAGATGAAGTTTATACCTAGTTTTTTATCTACACTGTGTAATCTGTCATAGAGTATCGGGTAGCAGCACATTGCTGTGTTTACCTAAGCTTCTTTATAAAAAAATTACTTCTCTTGCAAACAGAAATAATACAAATCTTGAAATTATATATTTTTTATTCTATTTCGTACAAAAATATTGTCGTCTTTCTTGTAGGAGTAAATGTAAAGGTTTCATAATAATTGTGACAACGTCCTGGAAATGACACTCTGCTTAGGTCCGAGAAAGTGCTGGGTTTGAGTCCTTCTGGAATAGAGACATTCCTTTTAGTATATATTACAGGTTATTAATATAATATATATGTTCACTCTTTATTGTATTATAGGACTACTGGTTTATACATAAGACAACATTTCGCAAAATAACTTTAGTTTTATATCTTAAATATGAAATTATATTATCTAGCAAATGTCTTCTTTTGTAAAATAATTCCTGTGGTCCTGTAACGCCTGGAAGTAGGTCATCCAACAATTACTCTATACAGCTTAACCTTCCTCTAAGTCTTAATATAACAGAGTTCTTTATGTTAACAATAATATTTAAATTGTCACTGAGACGAAACATTAGTGAGCAAGAGGCCCAAGTTTGCTGTGTAGTGTAATAACCAAAACAGAAGCTACGCGAGAGTAGGATGTAGGTCAACACCTCAATACCGTCTTTCCACTTGTTATGTTCACACTAAACTATAATTATTACCTGACTTAATTACATAACAACTCATTAACAAATAATCCTCACCTTTATCTTCCATATCCATAGCCGCCGTGTCCACCGCCATACCCACCACCATATCCGCCATAACCTCTACCATAGCCGCCATATCCACCACCATGTCCACCTCCGTAGCCATAGCCGCCACCATATCCGCCATAACCACCACCATACCCGCCATAACCACCACCATAGCCACCATGACGACGATAGCCAGGCTCGGGCATGGGGCTGGCCATGGCTGAGGCCACGAGGAGGAAGACGGACAACACAGCAAACACCTGCAACACAACACAAGTAGAGCTTTTGATATATGATAAATATGGGAATTCTTAAAAAAAAAAATCTTAAAATCGTATTTGTAACATTAATATATTAGGAAGCTTTAGTTATCTTGAAAATTTCCTCAAGGTCTCTAAACTAGTGATTTCATAGACTATTTTAAAATAAAATCATAAAAACATGATAAATTTGTTGGAACTGACGGCCTTAAACATGGTGTTGGAGGTTCAGGTTGTGACTGACTGTCCACAGCAGAGGTCCGAATTTATATACCCAGCCTACACAATGGTTAGTCCCCAACCCGGGCCAAAACTGTCATTGATAATGCAGCCAGACACGTTCGTACCTGGAACCACCCGAGATGCTGGTGGACAGTACGGCTGAGCATGACTGGGAACCCTGGGAAAAAAATGTGAAGTGATATCAGATTGTTTAAACAATGGCGCTCATAAGGTTTTCATAACATGGCCAGAACACAACACATGCAAGCACCCGCAACGAAACACAAGGAGGTTAATAGACAACACAGCAACCACCTGCAACACATTGGAACAATATTTGAATAAAATAAACTTTTGAAGGCCTACTAACCCATTCAAGGCAGATCCTATTTATATTCGTCGAACCTGGTTCATGTATATGTCCGATCTTAAGTTGCACTCCTGTGATCCCACGTCTGTGTTGCCCGGCAACATTGCCACTAAAGCAATTATACAAAACTTCTTAATTAAACTATGAAAGAGAGAGCATATTAATTGAAGCACTTGTGCAGACAGCAATAATTCGTTCAGTATGAAAATAGTTGTTGTCTGTCAGGTGATGCATACAGTAACTCACAGCTTTAAATGCTTTTTCGTGAAGCTTGGAGAGTCCCCGCCTCAACCCCACCACAATGTATTACAATATCGGTACATTCTTGCCTGGCCGACCTTTGCTAAACAAGTAAACACTGCCACAGACATGCGCAATAACGAGAAACAAATGCGCTGCGGGAAAAGAATGAACGATTGTTTAGAAACGGAACACATTGTCAGACTTAGCGGAACAACGGAGAAATGTTTTGTTTTGTAAAGGCGCTTTACTAAGCTGTAGTTGAATGACAGTATAACACTGGAATTCGAGAGCTTGAATTGCTTACACACACACACACTCTTGAAGTAACACTCATGTTTGGTCTTGAATCACTCTCAAGTTTAATCACATTCGATGTTCCTGTCCGCCTAACAGTAAATATTTACCTGGGAGTTAGGCAACTGTTGTGGCTTGTACCGGGAATTCCTGAGGAAAGTCAGACATTAACCTTAGCCTTATAAGAACATCGAAAAACCTAACAGACTTCCTTTCCCCCCACAATGGGAGACTATTTCTAGGACTTAGCTTACCATTTACCTTCCAGATGTGTTTCAAAATTTATAGTTTAAATGGGGATGATTTATAAGCCACATTATTGCTCACGTGATCCGACGCTGCCTCAGATACTCTGATGTCCAACATCGCCGTGACAGACACGCGAGGCGTCAGATGACCAAAATCATTGGCCCCCCTAAGGCAAAGTACTGGCGCTCAGTACCAACCGGCAGTCGACGTCAGTTTGTCTACGCAACTATGTTTGCTGGGTGGAGCTTTAGTTCATTAGCTCGCCTCCTAGTCCTCGATAAGCTGGCACAGTTAGTTCCTAGCTCGTTCGGTTCTGTCACACCTGCTGTTGAATTAACGTATGGGGTCAGCCTTTCCTTTGTATTTTTTTTATTTTTGCACTTTCCGCTGATTCAGTAACCATATGCATTCTTCCAGTCCCTCTCATCTGTTATCTTTAATCTGGAGAAGTTGGTACTGGGTGTAACTGGGTGCTGACAAGTCCTGCAGGGTCCTTTGTGCTGCAACAAGGTCCTGCTGGTTGCATCAGGGTTATCTTGAGGTTATCTTGAGATGATTTCGGGGCTTTTTAGTGTCCCCGCGGCCCGGTCCTCGACCAGGCCTCCACCCCCAGGAAGCAGCCCGTGACAGCTGACTAACACCCAGGTACCTATTTTACTGCTAGGTAACAAGGGTCCTTGAGGATCCTTTATGGTCATGGGAAAGGTCGTGGTGGAGGACATGGTCGTGGTGGAGGACATGGTCGTGGTGGAGGACATGGTCGTGGTGGAGGACATGGTCGTGGTGGAGGACATGGTCGTGGTGGAGGACATGGTCGTGGTGGAGGACATGGTCGTGGTGGAGGACATGGTCGTGGTGGAGGACATGGTCGTGGTGGACGACTTGGTCGTGGTGGACGACATGGTCGTGGTGGAGGACATGGTCGTGGTGGAGGACATGGTCGTGGTGGAGGACATGGTCGTGGTGGAGGGTATGGTCGTGGTGGAGGACATGGTCGTGGTGGAGGGTATGGTCGTGGTGGAGGACATGGTCGTGGTGGAGGACATGGTCGTGGTGGAGGACATGGTCGTGGTGGAGGACATGGTCGTGGTGGAGGACATGGTCGTGGTGGAGGACATGGTCGTGGTGGACGACATGGTCGTGGTGGAGGACATGGTCGTGGTGGAGGACATGGTCGTGGTGGAGGACATGGTCGTGGTGGAGGACATGGTCGTGGTGGAGGACATGGTCGTGGTGGAGGACATGGTCGTGGTGGAGGGTATGGTCGTGGTGGACGACATGGTCGTGGTGGAGGACATGGTCGTGGTGGAGGACATGGTCGTGGTGGAGGGTATGGTCGTGGTGGAGGGTATGGTCGTGGTGGAGGACATGGTCGTGGTGGAGGACATGGTCGTGGTGGAGGACATGGTCGTGGTGGAGGACATGGTCGTGGTGGAGGACATGGTCGTGGTGGAGGACATGGTCGTGGTGGAGGACATGGTCGTGGTGGAGGACATGGTCGTGGTGGAGGACATGGTCGTGGTGGAGGACATGGTCGTGGTGGAGGACATGGTCGTGGTGGAGGACATGGTCGTGGTGGAGGACATGGTCGTGGTGGACGGACATGGTCGTGGTGGAGGACATGGTCGTGGTGGAGGACATGGTCGTGGTGGAGGGTATGGTCGTGGTGGAGGACATGGTCGTGGTGGAGGACATGGTCGTGGTGGAGGACATGGTCGTGGTGGAGGACATGGTCGTGGTGGAGGGTATGGTCGTGGTGGAGGGTATGGTCGTGGTGGAGGACATGGTCGTGGTGGAGGGTATGGTCGTGGTGGAGGGTATGGTCGTGGTGGAGGACATGGTCGTGGTGGAGGACATGGTCGTGGTGGAGGACATGGTCGTGGTGGAGGGACACGGTCGTGGTGGAGGACATGGTCGTGGTGGAGGACACGGTCGTGGTGGAGGACATGGTCGTGGTGGAGGACATGGTCGTGGTGGAGGACATGGTCGTGGTGGAGGACACGGTCGTGGTGGAGGACATGGTCGGGGTGGAGGACATGGTCGTGGTGGAGGGAATGATCGTGGTGGAGGACATGGTCGTGGTGGAGGGAATGATCGTGGTGGAGGACATGGTCGTGGTGGAGGGAATGATCGTGGTGGAGGACATGGTCGTGGTGGAGGACATGGTCATGGTGGAGGACATGGTCATGGTGGAGGACATGGTCATGGTGGAGGACATGGTCGTAGTGGACATAGTCGTGATGGAGAATATGATCAAAATCAACATTTTACAACCACTGAGTCAAGCTCAGCATATACTGCAAGTCTGAACGTCTGAAGAAATATAATGATTCTTTAGTTATTATAACAAATTTATTAGTTAAACTTGTTTATGATAACAGACTGACACTGCGCCAAATGGCGGTCCATTGTTACAAAAATAAAAATATATTATATAAAGGTTTTGTTTTTTATTTTGGGTGTTCAGTAGAATTAGTTGGTGGACTTCTGAGACAATCGACGTTGAGAAAGTACTGCCATAATAATGGAAGTATTTAGTGCGTTAATTTTAATTGATATAAAAACGTATTTTTACAAAACAGTTTGCCTTTGGACGTACAAACTGGTGGTAGTTTACAATCGCTTAATGGATTTTTTTCCTATGCATATTTTTTTTTAATATGTTGCTATCATTGAGTCTTGTTAAGCTCATGCCATTATCCTTAATCAGAACTGAGGAAAGTTCCTCTGTTCAGGGCTTTGAAATAATATTAGAGAACAAAAAAATGAAACCCTTAAAAATTGATTGAATAAATAATTATTTGCTGATTTTTACGATTTTCATAGAAATTATAATTTTACAACAAATTTCACCAGATCTACTTTCCAATATGCTAATTCTGAATACTTAGTTAAAGAGGTGTCAATTCTAAGTTCCCATATAGCTTCATTATTGTTTGTAATAGTAATGCATTTATACGCCACAGTTTTGTATAATCCCGGTCCCTTCACATATATGTATATATATATATATATATATATATATATATATATATATATATATATATATATATATATATATATATATATATATATATATATATATATATATTGTACCTAGTAGCCAGAACGTCGTACTCGGCCTACCATGCAAGGCCCGATTTCCCTAATAAGCCAAGTTTTCCTGAATTTATATATTTTCCCAATTTTTTTCTTATGAAATGATATATCTGTCCATTTCATTATTTATAAGTTAATTTGTTGAAATTTGAGTTAAAACTAACGTAGATATATGACCGAACCTAACCAACCCTACCTAACCTAACCTAACCAATCTAAACCTAACCTAAACTAACACAACAAAGTCAATAATTTATGGTCCTAATATAATATAATAATACTAATTCAAATAAACTAATTGGAAACAATTTATTGAAAATAAAGAAAATCACTCGACCTATTAGGCAAATTGGGCCTTGCATAGTAGGCCGAGAAATGCGTTCTGGCTACTAGGTACGACATATATATATATATATATATATATATATATATATATATATATATATATATATATATATATATATATATATATATATATATAAAATACTCGCCTCAGCGAGTATTACATATCACAATATTTTTGTGAGATCAAGCGTTAAGAGTTTTCGTAAGGTTTCGAAAAATATGTGTTGATATTTTATTTTTTCCAAGAGCCGCGGAAGGCAGGCAAAAATGTGACGTGCAAATTGTTACAATACAATACAATGTTTACTCAAAAGAATGTGTATACAAAGGACATAGGAGTAATGTTCAAGTTGTAGGGACAAGAGTTACACTGTCTATAGAGCCACTATTACGCCAAGTTTTTCAGGAAAAAATATTGTTCCAGGTAGTGTCAACGATGCTTTTATCTATAATTCTATACTAATTACAGTAGTAATATAATTACTTTTATTATATCTATTAGTGATTATTAATGATGTTATTGTTATTGGAGAGAAAGACGAAAAGATGTGGGAGTGAATGTGGTGTTCCGGGAGGTGAAAGTTGGCTCACTTGAAATATTAAATCTTATAATATGAAATCTTCGTATTTTTGTTTAACGTTCATTTATAATTGATCTTCGTCTCCATTATTTTTATCTCTCTCTCTTTCTTTCTTTCTCTCTCTCTCTCTCTCTCTCTCTCTCTCTCTCTCTCTCTCTCTCTCTCTCTCTCTCTCTCTCTCTCTTTCTCTCTCTCTCTCTCTCTCTCTCTCTCTCTCTCTCTCTCTCTCTCTCTCTCTCTCTCTCTCTCTCTCTCTCTCTCTCTCTCTCTCTCTCTCTTCTCTCTCTCTCTCTTCTTCTCTCTCTCTCTCTCTCTCTCTCTCTCTCTCTCTCTCTCTCTCTCTCTCTCTCTCTCTCTCTCTCTCTCGAATGAACAATACAGGAAGTGAGAGACAAAGACCTGGCCAACAGGAGGAGGCAGAGTCAACACAACAAGCTGTACGTATCTGCTGATTCACTGTGTACCACAGTGCACTCTCAATCTCACTCTCTCACTCCCACTTCCTCTCACTTTCTTTGACTTTCACTCTCACGTTGCAGAACAGTGGCAGATAAAAATGAACGCTAAGAGTGTTCAGAAACTTATACAATAGTGTATGATCACTGATAGTAAATCGAATAGAATATTTGGCTTTATAGAGCGTCAGCAGTAATTTCTAATTAAGAAAGTGTCGTCCTCTTAGAAGTATAATACAAAGATTTTATATTATAAGATTTAATGTTTCAACTGAGCCAACTTCAACTTCAACACTAATAAATGTAATAAAAATATTTATATTACTATTATAATTAGTATAGAATTATAGATAAAAGCATGTATACGGGCTCACCATAGGCCGTGCTACTTGGAACTCTTCTTACGAGTAGCTGAATCTAAAACAACAAAACATCTCAGAACTCTTCCCAGGTTAGTTTAGTTCATTTATTGTGCACCCCATACCCATCTTGTGGGCGGTAGTGGAAGGGGTTACAGAGGCACACAATGGGCTCAGGGACTGAACCACACAATTCATTTAGCTAAGCAAGTTACAATCTTGATGAGCTAGTTACAAAATTCAGTATAAGTCGTCGCATCAACAATGGATTCGAGATCGACCACACAAGTACAGTTTCTAAATTAAGCAACTAACATATGTGGAGTTGTTGTTGTTAAAGATTCGCTACCTGGAACATAAAGTTCCAAGTAGCACGGGCTATAGTGAGCCCCGTAGGCCTTGATATATGTGGAGAGCTAGTGTCACAATTGATATGTTTGTCCTGCACACCGCCCCCTATCCCAGGAACGTAGATAATATTTATAGAATTTCATGAGACTTTTGTAATCATAAATGAGTGGGCTCTATCAGTCTCGTACTGGCATGGGGGAGGGGGCCTTCGGACCTCAGCCCTCCATAAACCCGGTCCAGGTTCCCAATATTTGTAAGACAATGAGTGTAGTAATATTAATTTTTTCGATGTTTCGATGAAAGTAGATACGAAACAAAGGTGCCACATTTTTGTTTTTATACAACATTATTTTTTGTTAATTAAAAAAGTTAATAGTGATATCAAACGAACAAAAAAATACATATTTATTGATTTATTTATATACAAGAAGGTATATTGGGAGTTAACAGAGAATATAGAAATTAAGTTGAATTTACATTCTTGTAAAGCCACTAACACGCACAGCGTTTCGGGCAATGAATACTACATATAAATCTACATATGAAGAATGTAAATTAAGTACAATACTTTCGTTATATCTTTGGATCAGCTTTGTATTGAGAGAGCACATTTAATTCCAGCATTAACTACTATACAAACGTGTACCCGCTGCTCGGTGTATATAGCCCGAGTGTTGTACTCACCTAGTTGTGATTACGGGGATTGAGCTTCGGCTCTTTGGTCCCGTCTCTCAGCCGGTATACAAGTTCCTGAGGCGAATGGGCTCTATATCATATCTACAATTGAAGCTGCGTATGGAGTCTGCCTCCATACACATCACTCTATGTGATGTGTCCGCTACTCATGGACATCGAAGCTCACAATTCAACAAGAATCGATTTGTCTAGTTTTTCACATTTACGTTTAGGTTATAGTTATATAATACTTTAAATGAGACAAGTGCAGGAGATGGGGAGCCTGGGTGGGTGAGGGATGAGGGGAGAATGGGGAAGGAAATAATCAGACACTATTAAATTGATGTGGGGGGGGGTGAATGGGTCGGCCTTTCTGGGATGGTGGAGGGTGTAAGCCCATCTGGGAGCGGGGTGGGTGGGGTGTGGGGCACTGTTAACGCAGGACAATACAGTTGGGTCATATTATCGCCAAGTTTTATAATTTCTTTGTCATATTAGTTATATATTTTTTTCATCTTAGGTTGCTTTCTCCTCTTCGTTTTTTTTTGTGCGTGTTTGGATTTATATATTTAATTACGTGTTATATTGCAACCGTCTTGCTGCTGATTATTTTGAAAACTTTTAATATTTTAAAGTTCCAAAAGCTAACTCAGTACATTATAGTATAAGATGAAACTAAGCGAAATATCAGGTTATAGAAAACAAAATAATATTGCAGGTTGAGAAATATTACACGTTGTTTTTTTCGCAGTCAACAATCAGGATGAAAGTTCATATGACGTCACAGAATCCTGAAAAGTTGTCCCACCTTAGGCGAACGTCAACAATAGTGAATCCGGTCGTTGTCCCAGAAACAAACCGGGCCGGATTATTACTGCTTTGCTACATATTTGTCTTCAGAGGACCACTTGCCACAAGGTATGGTAGTTCAATTAATCGCTGCAGTAGCTGTGGCGGATGCAGGTGTGAGCGTGGAACAGGTGAGATAGAACAGGTGATGGAAGTGGGATCACATGGAAGCGATTTGATCGCCCGTCCGTAGAGACTAGTAAAGGCCTTGGGTGGTTATAGCGGCTCTGGCGATGATGATGGTAGTGGTCGGTGGTAGTGGTGGTGGTGGTGGTAATTAGCGATAGGAATTTTGTGTGTAGTGAGGCTGATAGACAATATTAGACACTACGGTGTTGATGGGGTAAACTTTGGCTAGCTCCCTCATAAACTATGGTGTTGTTGAGGTAAACTTTGGCCAGCTCCTGTGTAAACTACGGTGAACTCTTGTGCAATATTAAGAAGGTGGGTTTAACATTCACGCGGACGAAATATATTCTGCGGCGTCATTAAAAAGTAAAAGTCAATAGAAAAGTATTGTGTTTGTGTGTGTGTGCTCACCTAATTGTACTCACCTCACTGTACTCACCTCATTGTACTCACTGTACGCACCTAATTGTACTCGCTTAATTGTGCTTGCGGGACTTGAGCTTCGGCTATTTGTTCCCCCCTCCTCTTAACCGTCAATCAATTGGTGTACAGGTTCCTGAGCCTATTGAGCTCTATCATATCCACATTTAAAACTGTGTATGGAGTCTGACTCCACCACATCACTTCCTTATAAATTCCATTTGTTAACTACTCTGACACTGATTTTTGTGTTTTCTAATGTCACTATGTCTCATTTTGGTACTCCGTTTCCACCTGTGTCCCCTTGTGCGAGTATCACCTGTGTTAAATAATCTGTTCTTAGCTTCCCCATGAAACTCACACACTTCCAAATGCATACATTTCAAAAAATCACATATTGCAAAATCTACATGTTGCGAAAGCCCACATACTACAAAGCCCACACATTACAAAGCTCACACATTACAAAGCCCACACATTACAAAGCCCACACACTACAAAGCCCACACATTACAAAGCCCACACACTACAAAGCCCACACATTACAAAGCCCACACATTACAAAGCCCACACACTACAAAGCCCACACATTACAAAGCCCACACACTACAAAGCCCACACACTACAAAGCCCACACATTACAAAGCTCACACATTACAAAGCCCACACATTACAAAGCCCACACATTACAAAGCCCAAACATTACAAAGCCCACACATTACAAAGCCCACACACTATGGAGCCCACACACTATGGAGCCCACACATTACAAAGCCTACACACTACAGAGCCCACACACTACAGAGCCCACACACTACAGAGCCCACACTACAGAGCCCACACACTACAGAGCCCACACACTACAGAGCCCACACACTACAGAGCCCACACATTACAGAGCCCACACATTACAGAGCCCACACATTACAGAGCCCACACACTACAGAGCCCACACACTACAGAGCCCGCACATTACAGAGCCCACACACTACAGAGCCCACACACTACAGAGCCCACACATTACAGAGTCCACACAGGGGCCTTTCACTAAGCATGAAAGATCCCTCCTGCTCTCTCCTAGTGTTTACGTTTCACTTTCCCCTCCACTTGTGCACTAGCGTGGCCGAGTACACACACTCGTGTGGCAGTCACCTTACAATACTCTATATTTCCTACTGAGAGAGGGGGGGGGGGAGGTGTACCCGGCCGTGCCTGGGTCTCTGCTTCTCTATCTCCCGCTCATTCTCCTCTCCTCCTTTCCTTAGTCTTCCTCCCTCCCTCCTATTTTTCCCCTCCCATTTTCTCTTCCTTCGACCAGTGGGCAAAACATGCTCGAGTAACGTCGATTCAACATTGTCGATGTTGAATTAATGTTTACTACGTTTCCATTGATGGCCAAGATGGGATTACAACGTAGTGCTAAACATGCGTATCATTCTTGGCTGATTCCTTCACTGACTTCAGTGGTGAGCACTGCAGGTGGGTGGCAGTGCCACCCGTATGCACAGAAAACTGTATCATCAACAAATATTGTTGGCCCCATTGCACTGGAGACCCTTACGGTGATGCCTTGGGTGAAAGTGCCAAGAGTTTTCTCACGGGTCTGGGTTCTAGGCTCATTGAAACAATAAATGACTCGAGAATTTGCCAGCTATTTTTTCTGCTAAGATCAAGCCTTTACATCCACCAACCCTTTGTGTAAAAGGTGCACCGTTGTTTTGGCATCCCATCGATCTTAATAGCATCTTGCTATAGTGATCCGTCCTGAGAACTAACCTAAGCGGAGTCGTGCTAGCGTCGTGCTGACGGGGTTGAGAAAACGACCAGGTACGACACACTAAATTTAGTATATTTTAACATCTAGTCCAATGTTAAAAACAAATGTGCCATAGATTCCTTATGTACATCATTATAGTTATTGTCTGCATAGATTATGAACTGTCTGGTAAACAGTTATTGAAAATTTACACAAATAATTCACTGTTAAATAAAAAAAAATCGTTGCCCTATTTTATTCCTAAATGTAAAGTTCTCCTATTTGCCAAAATATTAATGTACTTAGGGAAATTGTTTATAATAAAATGGTGATTTTTAATATTTAACCAAACAATAAAGCTTAATGGCTTGAAATTGATTGATTTTGTTTGCATAGGTGCTCATAATCTGGAGCAATTGTTGCAAGTTGCAAATCATTCTACGGGTGCTTGGGCACTTGTGATAGACTCCGCCAACAATGTGTGATAAGCTGTGGCAAGAGAGCAATAGGCCTAATAGCAGGCGTTAGTATTCATCTGATCCCATACCGTCCTGTAAAAAAAAAAAGCGTCACCTAATCCAAATTAAGCTTTACATAACCAAACGTAATCTAACCCAAGGCATCAATTATGTCTAGAAAATATTGTCTAATTGAAAGGAGCGAGTTGTAAATAGGGTGCTTGTCCTCATACCAGGTTCAGTCATTCAACTTATTTGTACAAAATAATTCAGTTGGTATAGTAATTCACAATTATTTTAGGGGAAAATATATAAAAAAACGCGTCAAACTCCCAGTGCTAGGTAATTGTGCTCCAGTATAGGAGCACAATTACAGCATATATCCATAGCATATTCCCGCTTAAACCATACATACAGCTCAGGCGGCCATCTCTTTAGCAAATACCGTCGCATGCCGCATGTTTACGTTCGTGCAGATGAATCCGCTGATAGCACACCCCTCGCTGCTTGGAGCTGTATAAAACGCATGGATTAAGAACCTGGACTCAGTAGTCTTGTACTGTAGAGCAGATTCCACGTATCTCTCTCTCAGGATGGTAAGACAACATATCCCCATAATTAATTATATATTTTAATTCCTGTCACTCCATGACCTCTAAAATTAAGCCCGTAAAGCCTTATCAGAAAGGTTTGTATCTGCTTCATGGTTTCAGGAGTCCTGAAACATAGTCCAGGACTAAAGTATTCTACTGTAGCTGGTTTGGTCAGCAAGCTCTTATGGTTGTCCTAATAACTCTTCAGAGATTGAAAAGCAACACAATCCATCAACCAGTGACTTCAGAGGTTGGAGTCTACGAAGGTTTAAACACATGCCGGGTTATATAACAATGTACAGTGTCGTTCCAATAACCAAATACCTATTGACCATTTAGCTGGTACTTTCCCATTAACTACTTAACTGCCGTGTTCCAACAGTCATATACCAGAGTTGTGACGTTCTTTCAGCGAGTGTTGCTGCTGGTGGTGCTGGCGGCGCTGGCCCTTGTGGCCCTGGCTCACCCTCAGCCTAGCTTCTTCAAGGGCTGCTGCCGCGGCGGCTACAGGAAGGGCCATGGTGGCGGCGGCGGCGGATACAGGAAGGGGACATGGTAGCGGCGGCGGTGGATATGGAAAGGGCCATGGCAGTGGTGGCGGCGGCGGCGGCGGATATGGAAAGGGCGGTGGTGGCGGCGGCGGCGGATATGGTAAGGGCCATGGCAGTGGTGGCGGCGGCGGCGGATATGGAAAGGGCGGTGGTGGCAGCGGCGGCGGATATGGAAAGGGCGGTGGTGGCGGCGGATATGGAAAGGGCGGTGGTGGCGGCGGCGGCGGATATGGAAAGGGCGGCAGCGGCGGATATGGAAAGGGCGGTGGTGGCGGCGGCGGCGGATATGGAAAGGGCGGTGGCGGCGGCGGCGGAGGATATGGAAAGGGTCATGGCGGCAGCGGCTTCGGAAAGTAACATTGCTTTTCTTCGAAAAGTGGACCATGGTAATGGTAATACTTCATGGTTATGTCATAGACTATAATAATTCTTCATGGTTGTGGTAACAAAGTGCCAACTGTAAATTATTATCTTGCTAATACTTGATTATTTCAGTTATATTGATCACGGATATATACACCGAGAGGTGCACCTCGCTTCTCAGAGTATACACCGAGAGGTGCACCTCGCTTCTCAGAGTATACACCGAGAGGTGCACCTCGCTTCTCAGAGTATACACCGAGAGGTGCACCTCGCTTCTCAGAGTATACACCGAGAGGTGCACCTCGCTTCTCAGAGTATACACCGAGAGGTGCACCTCGCTTCTCAGAGTATACACCGAGAGGTCCTCGACTGTGATCGGGACTAAGGTAAACTTGCTGGATGGTCAGTATAAGCACTTTTGGGGGGGCCTTAACCCTCCAGAGGTTGATGGGCTTTGAGGCCAACACCAAATCATGTATTCACAATTACACAATGAAACCACAATAATGAGACACGAGACAATATTTGGAGCAGGACAGTGGAATCGAACCAGCGTCCTGGGGTCACCCCAGACTGGAGTCGAACCCCGATATGCTTAAAAAACTAATATGTAAAAATCTGATTGTATATCAACTTTACGGTGCCACTACAGTCCATGTGAGTTTGAACGGACGCCAGTTATCTTACTTTTTAGCATACCGTGGCCCACCGTGGCCCACCGTGGCCCACCGTGGCCCACCGAGGCCCACCATGGACCACCGAGGCCCACCGTGGCCCATACTATGCGTCTCTGGGGTGGCCTGGGGCCATGCCGGTGGCCTGCACCAAAAATTTGATCAGATAAAGCTCGTTACAGTGGTTTAATTGTGTAAGTGTAAATACATGATTTGGTGTTGGGCATAAAGGCCTATCAACGTCCCGAGGGTTATTAAGGCCAAAACACCTCACTGACCAACCAGCAAGTATACTTTACTCCTGAACACAGTCCAGGACTAAAGTAAACTCTGTGTATATACACTGTGAAGTGGAGTACACCTTTCGTTGTGATTCAGTGTAGTTATATTCCTAGTTTAGGTAATTTATAAATTGTTTTTTCAGGTCCCCATTATGGACGCAGTCATGCGAAACGTTTTGTAAATATACTTTATAAAAAGAAAAAGCTTTTCAATCGAAACGCCTTATTGCTAAGCAATTATTATTAATAACTAGATGAGGCACCTGGCAGTGCCCGGGACTCTTTACTGTTTGTCTCTGTTTGGCTCTCTCTCTCTCTCTCTCTCCCCCTCCCTCCCTCCCTCCCTCCCTCCCTCCCTCCCTCCCTCCCTCCCTGACATTCTGTCTCTCTCCCTCCCGTTCTCTCTCAGAACGCACAGTGTACACGGCCACCAAACACACAACGTAACCACAATGTTCGTTAGTGTACTATTGCTAGATACATAGTTGTGGTCACGTTGTGTGACGGGTTTTTTGTTTTGTTTTTTGTATTAACACATTTCACGTCCATGTGCATTTGTGCAGCTGCCCCTAGACTATATGAAAGGGAGTACAGAGTGTGTCAAAAAACTAGCTACGTGATGCTAATAACCCCATTCACACAGGATGGCTTTAGAGTCATGCAGGGTCATGTGATGAGTATAATCTGCACTGGCAAACTCTGGGTGCATTATGAGGATATCATCATCAACACAAGAGTGAATAAAGCAGCAGTGATACTAAAAGTTCTCCATCTCGCAGGATGGTTAGTCATACAGGGCTATATAGTTCAAGTGGCCTTGTATGACTAACCATCCTCGGTTGGTTAGTCATACAAGGGTTGGATAGTCAGGCTCCATAGGAGTCTCTGATTTTCGAGTAACAAAGGGTGGGCCAGCCACAGTAACAAAAGGTGAGCCAACTACAGTAACAAAATGGTGGGTCAGCCAGGAGCACAAAATAGAAAATTATCTAAGACAAAATATATCCTTATCTTTTCATCGTGTCTGGTATATGCTGTATCAGGCATCCCCCACCCCCCACCCTCTCTGCTTCAGGAACCCCCAGGAAGCCCTCCAGGAAGCTCCAGCTCTCAAGAATTCCCCATGAACCTCAAGAAAGCCCCAAGAAACCCCCCAGGAAACCCCCAGAAAGCCCAAAGAAGTCCCCAGGAAGTCCTCAGAAAGCCCCCAAGAAGCCTCCCCACCATGAAATATCCCTACCAGAGTGACAAACTCGTCAACACGTCTAAATTCGCTAATAGTGATGGAACACTAATCTCTTAACGGTAATGAGGGGGTTCCAACCAGGGTCCAGGATGTAGGTGACCCACTCGCTACCACTGTGCCCTTGAGCGAGATGGGACTAGTACCGGAGATTCTGACTTCCCCCCCCCCCTAGAATACAACCCACAACATTGGCCTAATCAATAAAATAAAATAAAATAAAAACTATACTAATAAAGGGTTGAACATTTATAATATAGCTAAATTACATAATAAAAATCATAATAACATTACACTCCTGGTATCTATTTACTGCAAAGGTGAACAGAGGCATCAGATGTAAGGAAACTTGCTAAACATCTCTCCCTCTGCCCTGGAATTGAACTTGGGTTCAATCGGTCGAGAATTGACTGTGCTAATCAGGTCAGGTTTTACTCGGTACACAAACTGCCACTCAGGAACCTCAGTAGGAATGGATTTCAGAAGAGGAGGATAGCTGAAGGGCGCGAGCAGCAGGTAACAACACACTCGCCCTGCGTCTCCTGAGGGATCTGGCCTGGGTTCGAGTCCTGGCCAGGGAGGATTGTCTGGGCGCCAATCCTTAGTTGCTCGACCCTGTTCACTCGGCAGTAATTGGGTATCTGCTTGTTAACAGATTGGCAGGTCATGTTCCAAGGAAAACTAGTAGGGTGAGGCTAACCATGTGCTATGGGGAGATGGAGCTCTCAGCCTGTTATCAGAAGTCGTCTGTCCTTGTACCCTCCTGTATAAAAATAAAATATATATTGACATTGGAATAATTTGACGGATTTGTCCGGATGTATTCTAACATCAGTATGTGTTATCATATAAAACTTCCTCTGGGCTGATAGCATGTGCAGTGACTGGAAGAGTTAGTTTAGTTTAGTTCATTTATTATGCACCCCCATACCCATCTTGTGGGCGGTAGTGGAAAGGGTTACAGAGGCACATAATGGGCTCAGGGATTGAACCTATATATATATATATATATATATATATATATATATATATATATATATATATATATATATATATATATATATATATATATATATATATTAGTATATTTTGGTAGCAGTCTTTCCTGTAGACATATATTATTAAATATGACCGAAAAAGTAAGATTAATAATTCTAACACGAATTTTCTCAATCTTTCGTACATTTCTTTTCACTGTTGGAGGTAAATCAAAAATCAATTCTCCAAAATTCATTATATATATATATATATATATATATATATATATATATATATATATATATATATATATATATATATGTCGTACCTAATAGCCAGAACGCACTTCTCAGCCTACTATGCAAGGCCCGATTTGCCTAATAAGCCAATTTTTCATGAATTAATGTTTTTTCGACTACCTAACCTACCTAACCTAACCTAACCTAACTTTTTCGGCTTCCTAACCTAACCTAACCTATAAAGATAGGTTAGGTTAGGTTAGGTAGGGTTGGTTAGGTTCGGGCATATATCTACGTTAATTTTTACTCCAATAAAAAAAAATTTAACTTATACATAAGGAAATGGGTAGATTTATCATTTCATAAGAAAAAAATTAGAGAAAATATATTAATTCGGGAAAACTTGGCTTATTAGGCACATCGGGCCTTGCATAGTAGGCTGAGAAGTGCGTTCTGGCTACTAGGTACGACATATATATATATATATATATATATATATATATATATATATATATATATATATATATATATATATATATATATATATATTATATATATATACATATGACTGAAAACTCACACCCCAGAAGAGACTCGAACCCATACTCCCAGGAGCAACGCAACTGGTAACTACAGGGCGCCTTAATCCGCTTGACCATCACGGCCGGACAAAAGGAAGTGGTAGCCGAAGCTATTTGAACCACTTCCCCGCCGGCAACTCGGATGGTAATCTTGGGCATAGCATTTCACCAAATTACCTCATTCTTTGGGGCACACGTGAGGAACACAAATGCAAACAAGCCTGAATGGTCCCCAGGACTATATGCGACTGAAAACTCACACCCCAGAAGTGACTCGAACCCATACTCCCAGGAGCAACGCAACTGGTAACTACAGGGCGCCTTAATCCGCTTGACCATCACGGCCGGACAAAAGGAAGTGGTAGCCGAAGCTATTTGAACCACTTCCCCGCCGGCAACTCGGATGGTAATCTTGGGCATAGCATTTCACCAAATCACCTCATTCTTTGGGGCACACGTGAGGAACACAAATGCAAACAAGCCTGAATGGTCCCCAGGACTATATGCGACTGAAAACTCACACCCCAGAAGTGACTCGAACCCATACTCCCAGGAGCAACGCAACTGGTAACTACAGGGCGCCTTAATCCGCTCGACCCTCACGGCCGGACAAAAGGAAGTGGTAGCCGAAGCTATTTGAACCACTTCCCCGCCGGCAACTCGGATGGTAATCTTGGGCATAGCATTTCACCAAATCACCTCATTCTTTGGGGCACACGTGAGGAACACAAATGCAAACAAGCCTGAATGGTCCCCAGGACTATATGCGACTGAAAACTCATATACAAACAAACTCATATACAAACATATGAAAACTCACAAACTCATTTGAGTCGCATATAGTCCTGGAGACCATTCAGGCTTGTTTGCATTTGTGTTCCTCACGTGTGCCCCATAGAATGAGGTGATTTGGTGAAATGCTATGCCCAAGATTACCATCCGAGTTGCCGGCGGGGAAGTGGTTCAAATAGCTTCGGCTACCACTTCCTTTTGTCCGGCCGTGATGGTCAAGCGGATTAAGGCGCCCTGTAGTTACCAGTTGCGTTGCTCCTGGGAGTATGGGTTCGAGTCACTTCTGGGGTGTGAGTTTTCAGTCGCATATAGTCCTGGGGACCATTCAGGCTTGTTTGCATTTGTGTTCCTCACGTGTGCCCCAAAGAATGAGGTGATTTGGTGAAATGCTATGCCCAAGATTACCATCCGAGTTGCCGGCGGGGAAGTGGTTCAAATAGCTTCGGCTACCACTTCCTTTTGTCCGGCCGTGATGGTCAAGCGGATTAAGGCGCCCTGTAGTTACCAGTTGCATTGCTCCTGGGAGTATGGGTTCGAGTCACTTCTGGGGTGTGAGTTTTCAGTCGCATATAGTCCTGGGGACCATTCAGGCTTGTTTGCATATATACATATATACATATATATATATATATATATATATATATATATATATATATATATATATATATATATATATATATATATATACATATATATATAAGTCAACACTTTGCACTTAAAAAACTGCAGGACAAGAGAGCAGATGCATAACTTGTATTAAAACTCACTAGTAATGTTGGTTTGGTGTCACTACATTAGATGACTAGCAATTGGGAAGGCAGGGTCTAAGATCTGAATCCACACACACAGAGGATGTATAGATAGCTGAGGGAAGGTACTTGACACTACAGTAATACTCAAACTACTGAGTTGTCATCATGTATAGTCGAGCTCCGTAGACGGCTCACAAGACTTACATATACACATACAGCCAATCGGAGAACCTGGTGCCTATGGGAGAACCTGGTGACTGTGGGAGAACTGTGATAGTTGTAGATGGTGTTATACTGAAAATTGTCCTCGAAACTGAAATGCGGAAGGGTATACTACACCTGTATACTGGACTTTGTACTGAGAGAGACTGTGGTGTGTACGTTCCAGTTTAAAAGTATGTTGAAGGCTTTTGTTGGGACGTCAAGTGAAGGCTGCTTCCAGGCCGCTTTCCAGATGACTTGAAGAATCCTTCTGTGTGATATCCTGAAGCACCTTGTAGACTAACGCTCCCTTGAGCTCCCTGCGCTGGCAAACTCTTGTTGCAGACGTCTGTGAAGACAACTATCAACGGAAACGACATGCAACTCCTTGCAATCCTCGCGTCACTACTGGCAACAGTTCATTCACTCAGTAAATTCACAGTTCATTCACAGTTCCTGCTGTCTCGGCTTTATTGTTCTGTAGTAATAAAACATCTTCAGAAATTCTGTATTTAGATTCTAAATATTTATTTAGATTTAACGCATGGACAGTATAATTTAAAATAATATGTAGCGAAAGATATAGAGAAAAAAAGTGGAAGTATGGGTGAGGGGCGGGATGAGAGGTGAGAGAGAGAGAGAGAGAGAGAGAGAGAGTAAAATGACCGGTGAAAGAGAGAAGGGGGGAAGTTACAGCCCCGCTCCTGTGCCAGGTAAGTCCACTATGGGCTCACCATAGCCCGTGCTACTTGGAACTTTTTGTTCCCAGTAGCTGAATGTTAAACAACAACAAGGAGAGAAGGGGTTACGGGCTCACCATAGCCCGTGCTACATGGAAGTTTTTTTCCGAGTAGCTGAATCTAAAATAAATTTAGTTTTATTATGTGCTTTGTTAATAACTTTTTGTTCAATAGATTACTTGATGTTTTATTTAAGGTTTGAGAGTTCTGTAATTCCTACAACAACAAAGAGGAGAAGGGGGAACTATCAGGAGATAGCGCCAATTAAACCATTACGACTATATAGCACTTGGAAGGGGTCAGGATAAGGATCTAGGATAGGTCTGGGTGAAAGAATGGTGCCCAACCCCTTAAACAGTCGGGGATTGAACGCAAAGTTCCAGTACGTTTATTGAGAAAATAAAATACATCTCAAAAGGATAGAGACTGAACGCCGACCTGCATGAAGCGAGACCGTCACTCTACCGTCCAGCCCACACAGTGAGCTGGACGGTAGAGAGAAGACAAGGGTGTCTGAGAGTGAAGAAAAGTTTGTCTGAGAGTGAAAAGAAGGGTGTCTGTGAGTGAAGAGAAAGGTAAACAAAAATCACAAGTTCTTCGCCTTTAACATTCCTCACAGAATACGCCATCGAGGTCGTCAAGCAAGACTTCAACTTGACCAGGTACTTCTTCAGCATGTACCGCGGCTGGTTCCTCCCTCAAGATGCCCAGACCCAGCTCCTCCTCCAGTTTATCATGCAAGGAGGAAACATTTCCTGGACAGTGTTCTCCCCCATCCTTTCCAAACCCTTTGGACATCAAAGCTAAAGGACAGTGACTCAGAGGCTGACCTCGGCAAGTGGAGACGGCTGGAGGTGACCAAGGTATGTATGTGGGAGTCCTCCTTCAACCTTGTCGACGAGCGGACGTCTGGACACCTGCTTTACCTACGGGGCCGCCGGAACACAACGTTAATTTACTCTTTGGTTCGCCATTTTTTCCGTCAGGCATTCCCCTTCAACGGCCCAGATGGATAAGACGCTTAGCGCACCTGTCGCCTGGAGTCACAGCGATGTTGGAAGATATACCGTAGATGGGAGTGCCCCGTTCACATCAGGGCACTCCCTGATGTGCTCTCTGGGCGTGGTGGGCTCCTGATGTGCCCTCAGAACGTGGTGGGCTCCTGATGTGCCCTCAGGGCGTAGTGGACGGCTAGCTGGCTCCTGCTCAGCCAGAAGTCTCTGGAAGACATGTTTTTGCTCGACTGGATTCTAGTTCAAGAGGTGCCATCGCGATTCTTCAGATCGACTGCGACTTTGCACGACAATCCAGAGTTTAAAGAATGCCTGACACCTTATCGTCTGGCGTCTCTTGGTGTCGACAGTCTTTCTCTTGGTTTCTTATGGGGTTTGTTTCCGGCGCTTGCCTTCCCGGGGGACCTCAGGGGTCACAAGTATCGGCCTAACGGTGCGTTTCTGCTGCAAGATACACTTGTTTTCCATAGACAGGCGGATATAGCCACAAGGTTTTTGCGTGTTTTCCTCCACTGGAGCGCCGGGGCACATTCGGCTCTTGTGGCGTCGTGGCCCCCCCCAAAGTCAACAACAATGAGTGTTTATGTGTAAGTCATGGAAGTATACTAGGAATATAAATGTCGTATATGTACTTCATTTATATATATATATATATATATATATATATATATATATATATATATATATATATATATATATATATATATATATATATATATATATATATATATTAGTTAAGTAGTATGAAGAAAATACATTACTTTTTAAATCTATGTATTTTTTTTGTGTGACAGCCCCTTTATAGCTTGCATTTTGTTTCCTGTTAAGACGATACATTTTAATCAATCTAGCTATTATAATTATATAAGTAAAAAATGTGTACAATTTTCGTTTGCTTAATATATATTATTAACACTCTTTTTTCCTGTACCCTTTACTTAGAGTAGATCGAATAGCCCACAGTCGATTTACAACAAATTCGTTCCGGTTTTGAGTCCCAGACTGGTCGAAACGTTTGGGCATATTAGCTGAACTTAACAACAAGTAGTGAACCCTCATATATGACACGAGTGACGACGTTTCGGTCCATCCTAGAACCCTATCAGGCCACTGCTTGATAAGGGTCCAAAACGGATCGAAACATCGACACTCAGCATTATATATGTGGGTGGTTTATAAGACATCGCTGAGGCCAGAGGAACGTTCCACACGCACAATAATATTGAGTATTACTACGCTTGCTAGTCCCTCGTCTCAGTGCGTTGAGCCTTGCGTAACGCAGAGCCGTGGTTACGCAGCAGGCCACCTTCACCCTAGCGCAAGACAGGGAGCGTAGCGCCAGCCACAATGAGGTATAACTCATTCCATGTAGATCGTTGCCACAGACTCCCGACCTGCGCTAAGTGAAACGCAGGCACGTCACTTTGACTTACAGACAACACACAATCGCTGGGGGGTCACCCGTGCGTGACACGGCCCGGGTGAGGCCTCCCGGGACCTCTGAAGCCCCCCTAGAGTCAACCCTCAAGTGACCTAACCACCTTGAACGTTCTAAGCCACCTCAGGAGGTCAACCCTCACCTATAGGCTGACCCATGGGGGGTCAACGCGCCTCAAACCCTTTGTTTGAAGACCGGGTATGTTAAACAGAATTGTCCCATGACCCAACTCCAATCTACGCCCTCCCCACCCCCTCACTGTGTTAGGATTCTCCCACTCTTGTGTCACTGCCTCACCTATTTCCCCCCCCCCCCCATCCCCCCGTGTCACCTGTGTAACGCATGTGTAACCAACCCCCCCCCCGGGTCCCCTGTCACTGTCACTTGGAAGTGAGAGGTATATATATAAGTGGCGAATGACCAGACCTGACATGCATTGCCTCTCTGGCTCCTTCCCAGGCAACATGGCACTCCCGGTGGTAAGTTTATTCTCTCCGTTGCCCCTCACCTACAAGTTGCCCTCATCTCACATTTTTTGAGCATTTGTACTAGTTTTGTTCATCTATTATGCACCCTATACCCATCCCGTGGGTGATGGTGAACACTATACCCATCCCGTGGGTGATGGTGAACACTATACCCATCCCGTGGGTGATGGTGAACCCTATACCCATCCCGTGGGTGATGGTGAACACTATACCCATCCAGTGGGCGGGGGGAATGGAAAACGTGACAGAGGTACACAATGGGTTCAGAAACTGAGCCCCAAAGCATATTTAGCTTTGTATCTTATGAAACTAGTTAAACAATTTATATATATTGTGACGAGACTCTGGAATAGAGCAGTGGTTATTCTGGCAGGTCTTGTGCCTATCGCGCATTAATAAAAAAATTAAAACAAAGAAAAAACTGCTTATGTCCTCTACATTGTGAGAGCTGCAGGTAAAAATCAAAGAGAATAAAAACTCCAAACATTTAATATAACAAAAATGACATTAATAACACACAAAATAAAATAATAGGTAATAATTAATGAAAAACAAAACCCCTTAGACACTTGGCTTTACGTTAGATCAAAAAACAGAAATATATACAAGTGAAATTTACGTTAATATCAAGGGTGCAAGTAATTCTTTATACAAAACTGCACACGTCTACCGTCACCCAAGGGAGCGAGAGTAGATGTTACAGCTGAGAGCATGAAGGGTAATCTAATGTCTGGACGCCGGCGAGCCCTATTTATATGGGGCATGACGTCAGAGCTGGCACAAATTCTATAGGTAACTATCGGCCGGTTGAAGAACGGTCATTAGCGGGTGGCGTCTGGTCTCGTGCCGAGACAGCAGGTGTGGCAGTATCTTGGATTCTGGAGGGTGGAGGTGTGTCTAGACATTGCTTGTGGGCACGTATTGTTGTTGTCGTTGATGTTGAATTTTGCAGATACGTTGGTAAATAGGTTGTAAAGGGAATATGCGGGAAAAGGAGCAGGCAATCTCTACTGCTAGGCAGGAGATTGCTGTAACAATATTCAATATATTATATATATATATGTCGTACCTAGTAGCCAGAACGCACTTCTCGGCCTACTATACAAGGCCTGATTTGCCTAATAAGCCAAGTTTTCCTGAATTAACATATTTTCTCTAATTTTTTTCTTATGAAATGATAAAGCTACCCATTTCATTATGTATGAGGTCAATTTTTTGTTATTGGAGTTAAAATTAACGTAGATATATGACCGAACCTAACCAACCCTACCTAACCTAACCTAACCTATATTTATAGGTAAGGTTAGGTTAGGTAGCCAAAAAAAGCTAGGTTAGGTTAGGTTAGGTAGGTTAGGTAGACGAAAAAACATTAATTCATGAAAACTTGGCTTATTAGGCAAATCGGGCCTTGAATAGTAGGCTGAGAAGTGCGTTCTGGCTATTAGGTACGACATATATATATATATATATATATATATATATATATATATATATATATATATATATGTCGTACCTAGTAGCCAGAACTCACTTCTCAGCCTACTATTCAAGGCCCGATTTGCCTAATAAGCCAAGTTTTCCTGAATTAATATATTTACTATAATTTTTTTCTTATGAAATGATAAAGCAACCCTTTTCTCTATGTATGAGGTTAATTTTTTTTATTGGAATTAAAATTAACGTAGATATATGACTGAACCTAACCAACCCTACCTAACCTAACCTAACCTATATTTATAGGTAAGGTTAGGTTAGGTAGCCAAAAAAAGCTAGGTTAGGTTAGGTTAGGTAGGTTAGGTAGACGAAAAAACATTAATTCATGAAAACTTGGCTTTTTAGGCAAATTGGGCCTTTAATAGTAGGCTGAGAAGTGCGTTCTGGCTATTAGGTACGACATATATATATATATATATATATATATATATATATATATATATATATATGTCGTACCTAGTAGCCAGAACGCACTTCTCAGCCTACTATTCAAGGCCCGATTTGCCTAATAAGCTAAGTTTTCCTGAATTAATATATTTTCTCTAATTTTTTTCTTATGAAATGATAAAGCTACCCATTTCATTATGTATAAGGTTAATTTTTTTTTATTTTAGTTAAAATTAACGTAGATATATGACCGAACCTAACCAACCCTACCTAACCTAACCTAACCTATCTTTATAGGTTAGGTTAGGTTAGGTAGCCGAAAAAGTTAGGTTAGGTTAGGTTAGGTAGGTTAGGTAGTCGAAAAACAATTAATTCATGAAAACTTGGCTTATTAGGCAAATCGGGCCTTGCATAGTAGGCTGAGAAGTGAGTTCTGGCTATTAGGTACGACATATATATATATATATATATATATATATATATATATATATATATATATATATATATATATATATATATATATATATATATATATATATATGTGCGGTGAGCGAGCCACATACCCATCTAATGGGTGACACCTGTAGAAAATTGTGCCATATGCTTGCACTACCTTACTTACCTGTTGATGAACGCCTATGTTAACTTACCTGTTGATGAACGCCTATGTTAACTTACCTGTTGATGAACGCCTATGTTAACTAACCTGTTAATGAACACTTGTGTTATGACTGTTACTAACTGCTTCCTCCATCTCCCTACAGCGTGTGGCCCTCCTGGCACTGTTGGTGATGTTCGTGGTGACCCTGGCACTCTGTGCCCCTGAGCCAGAGGGTGGCAAGGGCCATGGTGGCGGGGGCGGCCACGGTGGCGGCTATGGCCATAGTGGTGGCGGCTATGGCCATGGTGGCGGTGGAGGTGGCGGCTACGGCAAGGGTGGTGGCGGCTATGGCCATGGCGGCGGGGGCGGCCATGGTGGAGGTGGCGGCTATGGCCACGGCGGTGGTGGTGGAGGAGGCTACGGCAAGGGTGGTGGCGGTTATGGCCATAGTGGTGGCGGCTATGGCCATGGTGGTGGTGGTGGCGGCGGTTACGGCAAGGGTGGTGGCGGCTATGGCCATGGCGGCGGGGGCGGCCATGGTGGAGGTGGCGGCTATGGCCACGGCGGTGGTGGTGGCGGAGGCTACGGCAAGGGTGGTGGCGGTTATGGCCATAGTGGTGGCGGCTATGGCCATGGTGGTGGTGGCTACGGCAAAGGTGGTGGTGGCGGCTATGGCCATGGTGGTGGTGGCTACGGCAAAGGTGGTGGTGGCGGCTATGGCCACGGCGGTGGTGGTGGTGGCGGCTATGGCCACGGCGGTGGTGGTGGTGGCGGCTATGGCCATGGTGGTGGTGGCTACGGCAAGGGTGGTGGCGGCTATGGCCATGGTGGTGGTGGCTACGGCAAGGGTGGTGGCGGCTATGGCCACGGCGGTGGTGGTGGCGGCTATGGCGGAGGTGGCGGCTACGGCAAAGGTGGAGGCGGTTATGGCCATAGTGGTGGCGGCTATGGCCATGGAGGTGGCGGCTATGGCGGTGGAGGTGGCGGCTACGGCAAGGGTGGAGGCGGTTATGGATATGGTAAGGAAGCCACAGTTACTAAAGTAATCTGTTTATGAAATATATACACCATCAGCTGTAGTAATTACTGATAACAATTTGTTGAATAATACTGTGATCCACTGTGAGTGACTGTCATGTTCTCAGTGGTGTACTCCCGACCCACTGTGACTGTTAATGTATCTACAATTTTCTGTTTTTCTTTTTGTATTCACAGGTTACCACTGATCTCCAGACGCAGCATTTACACTGTTACATTGTAAATAAACGTTTTCTATGGATATTACATTTTTTTTAAATTCCTTATATCATGGTACGAACAATATACGCTAATTTAGGCATATATGTTGTGCCATTAAAAGTCTATTTGCTAATGAGAAAATCATTTTAGGGTAATGGGGTGACTTGTTTATACTGTACATATTTGACTAAAGGAAATGCGTGCTGTATCTTGGGCACGCACCCAACCTCCGAAGAACTGGATGAGGTCTACGAACAGTGATTGTTATATATATATATATATATATATATATATATATATATATATATATATATATATATATATATGTTGTACCTAGTAGCCAGAACGCACTTCTCAGCCTACTATGCAAGGCCCGATTTGCCTAATAAGCCAAGTTTTCATGAATTAATTGTTTTTCGGCAACCTAACCTACCTAACCTAACCTAACCTAACTTTTTCGGCTACCTAACCTAACCTAACCTATAAAGATAGGTTAGGTTAGGTTAGGTAGGGTTGATTAGGTTCGGTCTTATGTCTACGTTAATTTTAACTCCAATAAAATAAAATTGAAATCATACGTAATGAAATGGGTAGCTTTATCATTTCATAAGAAAAAAATTAGAGAAAATATATTAATTCAGGAAAACTTGGCTTATTAGGCAAATCGGGCCTTGCATAGTAGGCCGAGAAGTGCTTTCTGGCTACTAGGTACAACATATATATATATATATATATATATATATATATATATATATATATATATATATATATATATATATATATATATATATATATATTGGCTCTACCTTGTCCTTTACCCGCCCGTAATTATATTTACTTAAACTTAATTCCAAGGGACCCCAAAGCTAACTCTAGCAGAGTCCCACGTCACGTGGCCTTAGCCGCTCGATCGGCTAAGATTCTACAGTCCCCGTGACGTCGTACTAGACTTCTAGCAAACTCAAGGATCTCTTTCTGCTGTCACCACCAGACCATTAACCAAAAACGTCAATTAATCGGGGTCTGGACCAATTAATCAATCATTAACCTTGTGGCTTAATCCCCAAATTACTTGGAAAAGGAGGGATGAATCTACGTTAAGTGTGGGAATTACAGAAAACAAGGGGATATATATAGTTCTTAACTTTGCTAGGCTTGTAACCCAAATAAACTCAGACTCGTGGAGACCACATGACAAGGACATGCAAAAACATTCATGGAAATAATAAAATACAGAGAACAATCTAATCATTTATTTATGCAAAATCTAAACAACAACTAATAAATATCACTCCCAGACTGAACACTCCCTAACATGACTTTCTAAAACTTTTAATATTCCCCATTGAGGCACGAAATGAACTGTTTACCTATAACAACTCTCAGCAACTTTACCTTGTTTATTAAACCAGCTGATGGAATGCTGATCTCGAGAGAGGTGAGAGTGGATCGACCTCTCCAGTTGCTGACCGAGCCCGCACTCTGTCCCGCCTAGCCCTCCTCACAGCTAGTGAGAGCTAGGGAGTATCATTCCGCCAGGTATACTAAGTTTACTAAGCAGGGTTTAAATTGAACAACTAATCTCTGTTGTACTGAACAACCCAGATGACATGGTGACGTGGTCTCTCGATGTAATGTCAAGGATGCATCTCAGGTTCCGCATGTGAAAGGTATTGAGCAATCTCTCCTGGCGAGAGCGCAAGGTTCAGGATTCCGAGGCGAAAAGAAGAGTACTCACCACACATGCATGTAGATCTGTGCCTTGGTGTGTACTGTCAGTTTGACATGTTCCCAAATGCGCTTTGTAAGCCTGGCCAGTGTTGTTGCGGCCTTCCCGATACGCCTGTTGAGCTCAGTGTCCAGGGAGAGTGTCTGAGATTGTGGAGCCCAGGTACACAAACTTGTAGACCGCCTCCAGCACGCAGTCTGTGATGTTTATACAGGGGGTAACTCATTGATGTCTTATCCCATCACCAGTGTCTTCTTTAGGCTGATTGTCAAGCCGAGTACGAAATAGGCTGCGGCAAAGCGGTTGAGTAGCTGCTGCAGGCCTTCTGCTGTGTATATGGTGATCGCTGAGTCGTCAGCGAAGAGGAAGTCCCTGAGGATTCTCATCTGTACTTTCGTCTTTGCTCGGAGTCTGGATAGATTGAAGAGCTTTCCATCAGATCTTGTACGGAGATTGATGCCCTCTGTGGTTGTTCCAAAGGTATGTTTGACGAGGATCGCAAAGCGGCCGAACGGGGTTGGAGCAAGGATCCATCCCTGTTTAACACCACTGTTGATGGTGAAGGGTTCAGACGTTGAGCCATCGTGTGCGACGGCTCAAGTTGCCCTTGCTCTCCATGCCCTCGTGGAACGATTATATCATGCTGAGTAGGTTGGGTAGACAGCCAATTTTGGCCAAGATCTTAAAGAATTCGTCCCTGTTCACGAGGTTGAAAGCCTTTGTAAGATCAATGAAGACGATGTTCAGGGCTTTTCTCTGCTCCCTGCACTTTTCTTGAAGCTGTCTTAGGGAGAACACCATGTCAGTAATCGACCTTTCGGCTCTGAAACCGCACTGTGACTCTGGGTACACTTTCAGTAAGAATCTGGAGCCTGACCAAGACGACCCTGGCGAAGAGTTTTCCAGCGACGCTAAGAAGGGAGATGCCGCGATAGTTGTTGTAACCGCTTCTCTCACCTTTATTTTTGTAGAGTGATGATGTTCGCATCTCTCATGTTTTGTGGCACCGAGCCCTACCTCCAGCACTGGTACAAAAGTTCATGAAGCTCCGTTTTAAGTGTTCCTCGAGCGCACTTGAAAACTTCAGGCGGAATCGCGGCGTCTCCTGGGGCCTTCTCTGAGGCCCCAGGAGACGAATCCAGTGCTTTCTGAGGTGAATCCAGTGCTTTCTCAACTTCTTTCACATTCTGTTCAATGACAAGTTCTTCCATGATGGGCAGGCACTCGATTGCATCCAAGGCCTCTACGCTGACCAAGTTCTCTCTGGAGTAGAGTTTGGAGTAATGTTCCACTCGGCGATTCATCTGTTGATCACAGTCTTCAATGATCTCTCTGGTGGCTGACATCAGAGGAGCTGTCGTGTTTTGTGTAGGGCCAGTTGCCTGTTTGATCCCTTCGTACATGCCTCTTATGTTTCTAACTGCGACCCAACGAGGGGCGGTAGCGTGGTGGTTAGCGCAGTCGGATCGCACTCAAACACTTCTGGGTTCTTTTCCCGGACTGGGCGAGGGAATTTGGGGCACTGTTTTGTTGTTTATCTAGAAGTATATTGGTACCCGGGAAATAAAGGCAACTGTTTGCATCCTGGGGAAGGGTCAACTTAAGTCTCAGTCAGTCTATCTTACGGAGGTGTCTCTGCAAATGCACAAATGCGTTTTGCAGAGAAGTGTTGGAGGTGGAACTCCTTGACTATGACCAGAGAGCATGTGCGAGTGGGGAGGGGGCATTGTGTGAGACCATGTTTAGGCTTCAGTTGGAAGCCTCAGGACCCCCCCCTAGAGGATAAAGCGATTTATCTGCACATTGTTACTGATTGAATCATTGAAACACAGAGCTCTTTCCTGTCGGCAGGAAACTGTGGTTGAGAGGATGGTGGCGCCGGCCGAGCGGTGGGGCTGAGGGAGACAGACCGCTGCGCACGCCTTCTGACTGATGAGTGATATGCTTGTCAATATTTACATAGTTCGTCTCTGCTGCCGTAGCGGCATAAACATCATTCCCCAATCCTGTGGCCATATAAGAGCCGCCAGAGACACTGTGAGCACCAGTTCCTCGCTGGCGGTCCTGAGAACCACATGGCTTCCAATATGGTGAGTCCGCCGCCCTTCCTTACTTTTCCCAGATGCTGGTTGACAGTGATGGCCGAGAACTGCCTGCAGGTGTGGCACTGCTCGCCCTCTGGGACGGTGATGCCTGCAGGTGTGGCACTGCTCGCCCTCTGGGACGGTCATGCCTGCAGGTGTGGCACTGCTCGCCCTCTGGGACGGTGATGCCTGCTGGAATGTTACTGCTCGCCTTCTGAGATGGTGAGACCTGCAGGTGTGGCACTGCTCGCCCTCTGGAACCCTGACGCCTTCTGGTGTGGCACTGCTCGCCCTCTGGAACGGTGATGCCTGCAGGTGTGGCACTGCTCGCCCTTTGGGACGGTGATGCCTGCAGGTGTGGCACTGCTCGCCCACTGGGACGATGATAACTGCAGGTGTGGCACTGCTCGCCCTCTGGGACGGTGATGGTTATCTTGAGGTTATCGTGATGCCTGCAGGTGTGGCACTGCTCGCCCTCTGGGACGGCGATGCCTGCAGGTGTGGCACTGCTCGCCCTCTGGGACGGTGATGTCTGCAGTTGTGGCACTGCTCGCCCGTCAGTGACAGCGACAGAAATACCACTGGACGGGATCTATAATCATGTTCAAAACAGACACACCTATAACAGGGCCGGAGTTAGAAGCCTTACACATGATCTATGATGATCTTGGTGACATACGCAACA
Organism: Procambarus clarkii; assembly: GCF_040958095.1. NCBI lineage: Eukaryota > Metazoa > Arthropoda > Malacostraca > Decapoda > Cambaridae > Procambarus > Procambarus clarkii. The sequence goes on along the minus strand of NC_091216.1, from coordinate 24,180,878 downwards.
GTTTAATGTTATCTCATAACTCAGACATTTTAGCGGTCTGTTTACTTAAAAACACTAGACAAATACTACCGTCTGAGTGTGAGAGTGTTGAACTAGCCAGGCAATCCTTATAGTTCCTTGGACTAGTTCCAGCTAGCCAGTAATTATATTCTTCATTTGCTAGCTCTAATTAGTATACTTATCTTCCCCCTCCACAGAGACTCATACTAGCAGTCGCCACAGTGCTGCTGTTGCTAGTGGTGGTGCTAGTTGATGGAGAGCCTTACCCCTTCTTTATCGAGGAGCTTGGTGGATATGGAGGCGGATATGGCGGCGGATATGGAAAGGGTAAAGGCAAAGGTAAAGGCAAGGGAAAAGGCAAAGGAAAGGGCCATGGTGGATGCGTATGTGGATATGGTGGTGGACACGGCGGCGGATATGGCGGTGGATATGGTGGCGGCCACGGTGGCGGCTATGGCGGTGGATATGGTGGCGGCCACGGCGGTGGATATGGTGGCGGCGGCTACGAGAGCGGATATGGTGGATACGGCGGTGGTGAAAGCTATGGTGAGGAGCCCAATCTGGACACCCATATCCATAATGTATATATATATATATATATATATATATATATATATATATATATATATATATATATATATATATATATATATATATATATATATATATATATATATATATATATATATATATATATATATATATATTAATGCTTCAAATACTTGCTATTCTCCCATAATGTGCTCCGTCTAGAGATGCTACTTTCCTATAATTATCAGTTGCTTGAAATATTGATGTCATTAGTATAGTAATCATTCATGCCAACTACTACTACTACCTTTACTATTACTACTGCTGTTACTGCTTCTACTACAACCATATCTACTACTATTGCTACTACTACTACTACTACGACCATATTTGGTACGATTACTACAACTATTGTTACAAATATTACTACTAGTAATAATAATTGTTGTAATCGCAGAACTATTACCACTTCTGCTGTAACCACCATTACTGTTTTGATCAACTTAACTATTTTGATTTACAGGTTACCACTAGCTGCAGGATGTAGCCTCATAGAATATTTCTTTAATAAAACGTTAAGATTACAACTTTGTTTACTTCCCTGACTAAAATAACAAGTATCATGTTATCGCCCCGAGTTGATTCCCAAACACACGAACGTGCAGCACGTGTGTGTGTGTGTGTGTGTGTGTGTGTGTGTGTGTGTGTGTGTGTGTGTGTGTGTGTGTGTGTAATGGTCTGTTTCACAGACCAAGCTTCTCTCCTTCCCCTCATTCGTCTTCCCCTTACTTCTTTCTCCCCCCCCCTTTCCCTCCATTGCCTCAGCTTTCCTTCTCCCTCCCCGTCTTGCCCCCTGCCCCTCACCAGTCATAAAACTCCAGTCAAGAGTCCTTAGGCAAGGCACACTGCCCTTCCGTCGCCGGCCAATCCTATTCCCTAATCCTCCTCCCAATCCTCTTTCCCCAATACTCCTTCCAATCCTCCTTCCCAACTATTTCCCCTCTCTCTCCAGTCTCCTCTATAGCTGTTGACAAATTGAGGGGCAATAAACTCAGCCAGTGCCATATACCTCCTGCTCTGGTTTCCTGGATGAAGCGCGGGAACGGGCGAGTACTCTGTCGAGGGAAACAGACCCTTCAGGACATGCCTACAACCTAGCCTGGAACTGATTGGTGGAAGCCAAGGAGGCCCAGGGGGCAGGGCTAAGTTCTGGCACTAGTTGGCTGGACCAAGGCCTAGAGCCGGACCTATGAAATCATTGCCTCTAGACTTGAAGAGGCGGGGTTTATTGGGCCTAAGAATCTAGAGTGGGCGAAGTTTCCTTGACTAGTTAGCTTGTGAATAAAATTTGAGTCAGTGTGTCCTGAGAGTGTTTTGGGTAGGAACTCGGTCAGGCATCAAGGGCCTGAGGGAGAGAGCCATTCAACATCTGTGGCCGGTGATTGCAGGAGTAAGGTAATGTGAGTCTGAGTTTTGGTACATCATATTTGTACTCCGTTTATATTCCCTCTTAGGGATATATTTACAGCTAGGATATAAATAAATGTGCCTTTTGTTAAATAAAGTGAATATTGACTTAGTGGTATTTAGTTAACCCCTTTTATTATGCTGAGTTGTTTTTATATGTTATGTTCATGTACTGAATTGGAAGTCCCTGTCTTCTCAATAGGTAAAGATTTCTATAAATAATTCCTAAGCAATTATCAAGATTCCTATGCCTCTGAGTTCATGATTATCGATTTCTGTCCTTCCTGGGAGATCAGTAATACAGGCACATTCATATTTCAGGAATTTGGTGGCAGCCGTAAAGTTTAAGTTCTTATTAATTATAATAAATTCTTAACCCTTCATATGTAGCTTCCTCCCTCATTTAATGGTTCAGTTTAACAGTTAGCTGGGAGATCAGTGAGGGTCACAGGGAGCTTGCAAGCATAGTTAATCTGGGGTTTTAAGTGAGAAGGTGGAGTAGCAATGTGGAGGTGTTACATGTGTATGTGTGTGTAATTACCTAAGTGTTGTTACACGATGAGAGCTACGCTCGTGGTGTCCCGTCTTCCCAGTACTCTTTGTCGTATAACACTTTGAAACTACTGACGGTTTTGGCCTCCACCATCACCTTCTCACTTAGTTTGTTCCATAGGTCTATCATTCTGTTTACAAAAGAACATTTTCTAATATTTTGTCAACACCTTTGTTTCCTTAGCTTGAATATGTGTCCTCTTGTTCGTGAAGTTGATGGTTTCAGGAATTCCTCTTTGTCAAATTGGTCTATCCCTGTTAATATTTTGTAAGTGATCATATCACCTCTCTTCTATCTTCTAGTTTAATGCTTCTAATCTCTCATGGTAACTCTTGCTTTTCAGTTCTGGAAGTCATTTTCTAGCATGCCGTTGCACCTTTTCCAGTTTATTTATGTGTTCCTTGAGATTTGGGCCCATAGGCCCAATTTCAGGCCCAACGACCTGAAATTGGAATATGCACACAACTGCTGCATATTCCAAATTTGGATTCACTAAAATCATGAACAGTTTCTTTAGTATTTCACCATCTATATAATTAAAAGTAAGTCTGAAGTTGGAAAGCGACGCATAAGCTCCTCTCACAATGTTCTTTATATGTTCCTCTGGCGACAGCTTACTATCCAAAACCACCCGTAGGTCTCTTTCCTTAGTAGAGTTCTGTAATTCCATTCCACATAATTTGTAAGTTGCGTGTGTGGTCTATTTTTCTCCACTCCACATTCCATAACTCATTCCATAACATGGCATCATTCTGTACTACATCTAAGCCTAAACAATTACAAGGCCCAGATGTAGTATAGAATGATGCCATGCACATCATCCTGGGTTGTACTAGAACTGTCAGAATTGTTAACATGAGAAAAAAACTAAAATTACCTTCCATTTACGAAAGAATAGTTCTACTTAGTATTATGTTTTGCGCTAAAACATTAAAAAATAATGGTCCCCCAGCTCTATTCAAATTAAATTGAGATCCATTCTAAAAAATTCTGACTGTTCCCTCAATCCGCCGCAAAAAGCTCCTTACAGTGTGTGGCTCAGTTGTTGTGCCTATAATCTTATGAAACTGATTGTGTCTCTTAATCCTGATAAAACTGTTCACTATATTCCCCCTTGGAAAGATGTGCAGATCTCTTTACATTATATCCCCATCAGTGTAAAACACTGAAACTATGAGATGTATAACATTAGAAGCTATTGAGTCATCTTCAAAATCTCAAACCAACTGAATCCTATGCCTTTACTGATGGCTCTGTGCAGTTAGGCACTGGTAGAAGAGGTTGTGCATGTGCAGTATATAAAGGGAATGAAATGATAATGTCTAGTACACAGAGATTGAACAACTAGGCAAGCACGACAAAGACTGAGCTCTTGGGTATTTATCTAGCCACTGATTACCTTAAGCTCAATGGTGGTGGAGTGACTAAAATTATTTCAGTGACTAAAAGTGCTCAGCAGTCCTTAATAACCCATCACAGTGTGTCTGAAGTAGATCGTAATATTAAATGGAATGTAATTTTTGCCTCTGATAATAACTATTGTATAAAATTCGAGTGGATCCCATCCCATGTTGGAGTTGGAAAACATGACTTTGTAGATCGATTGGCCAACGAGGTTTGCAGGAAAAAAAACACTGATTATGACTTTGGACTATCTAATGCAATTATTAGAGATATACAAATTAAAGAAATTAATTCAGATTTAGATGAAATAAAAATGCCCAAAAACTTGAAAGCTGGAGTAATGAAAGTTATGACAACTTTTGTAATAATAGGTATTTGTATGGTTAGCACAGTAACCGGACCAGGCAACGTGATGTAGTCATTGCGCGAATTCGCCTTGGCTATAGACACATCTGGCAGGTTAGTGAGGCTGAGCCACTACCAGAATATTCAAATTGTAAACTCTGTGATAAATCTTTAATGCATTCACTGGAAGACTATATTGTTGAATGTGAAAACGTAAAGATTTTAGACCTCCTGGCCTAGTGTACCACCAACTGTGTAACTATTTCATTCACTCAGGTGTTCTGGACGACATCCTAACAATTTATCCAAACTCTGCGTGTCCATTTTAAAGAATGAAAAACAATTTTATTTATATTAATTCTAAGCTGCATCACTTATGAACCAATCCCTGCCCTGGTGTGGCAATGCACAATAGAAAGTTGTTTTTACATTTTCATACATTAAAACATTGATTGTAACCATGATATATATGTGCTTCCACCTACTGTTTAGACTTATTGTCTTGTGTATAACCCTCTGTCCTGGGTGACAGTAAATACCAGCATTATCCTCACTTTAATAAGACTTAATTGAAATCCTCAGATTAGACAAAATTATCATTAATTTTCTCAATAAAGATGTTAATAATAAAAATAATAAACATCATTCCCCATTCCGGTGGCCATATAAGAGGCGCCAGAGACACTGCGAGCACCAGTCCCTCGCAGGCGGTTCTGAGAATCACATGGCTTCCAATATGGTGAGTCCGCCGCCCTCCTTTACTTTCCCCTGATGCTGGTTGAGAGTGATGGCCGAGAACTGCCTGCAGGTGTGGCACTGCTCGTCCTCTAGGATGGTGATACCTGCAGGTGTGGCACTGCTCGCCCGTCAGAGACAGCGACAGGAATGCCAGTGGACGGGATCTATAATCATGTTCAAAACAGACACACTTATAACAGGGCCGGAGTTAGAAGCCTTACACATGATCTATGATGATCTTGGTAACATACGCAACAGTTTAATGTTATCTCATAACTCAGATATTTTAGCGGTCTGTTTACTTAAAAACACTAGACAAATACTACCGTCTGAGTGTGAGAGTGTTGAACTAGCCAGGCAATCCTTATAGTTTCAGCTTGGACTAGCTCCAGCTAGCCAGTAGTTATATTCTTCATTTGCTAGCTCGAATTAGTATACTTATCTTCCCCTCCGCAGAGACTCATACTAGCAGTCGCCACAGTGCTGCTGTTGCTAGTGGTGGTGCTAGTTGATGGAGAGCCTTACCCCTTCTTTATCGAGACGCTTGGTGGATATGGAGGCGGATATGGCGGTGGATATGGAAAGGGTAAAGGCAAAGGTAAAGGCAAGGGTAAAGGCAAAGGAAAGGGCCATGGTGGATGCGTATGTGGATATGGTGGTGGACACGGCGGCGGATATGGCGGTGGATATGGTGGCGGCCACGGCGGCGGCTATGGCGGTGGATATGGTGGCGGCCACAGCGGCGGATATGGTGGCGGCCACAGCGGCGGATATGGTGGCAGCGGCTACGAGAGCGGATATGGTGGCGGCCACGGCGGCAGCTACGAGAGCGGATATGGTGGCGGCGGCTACGATAGCGGATATGGTGGATACGGCGGTGGTGAAAGCTATGGTGAGGAGCCCAATCTGGACACCCATATCCATAATGTATATATATATATATATATATATTAATGCTTCAAATACTTGCTATTCTCCCATAATGTGCTCCGTCTAAAGATGCTACTTTCCTATAATTATCAGTTGCTTGAAATATTGTTGAAATATTGATGTAATTAGTATAGTAATCATTCATACCAGCTACTACTACTACCTTTACTATTACTACTGTTGTTACTGCTTCTACTACAACCATATGTACTACTATTGCTACTACTACTACTACTACTACCATATTTAGTACGATTACTACAACTATTGTTACAAATATTACTACTAGTAATAATAATTGTTGTAATTGCAGAACTATTACCACTTCTGCTGTAACCACCATTACTGTTTTGATTAACTTAACTATTTTGATTTGCAGGTTACCACTAGCCGGAGGATGTAGCCTCATAGGTGTTTTTCTTTAATAAAACGTTGAGATTACAACTTTGTTTACTTCCCTGACTAATATAACAAGTATCATGTTATCGCCCCGAGTTGATTCCCAAACACACGAACATGCAGCACATGTGTGTGTGTGTGTGTGTGTGTAATGGTCTGTTTCACAGACCAAGCTTCTCTCCTTCCCCTCATTCGTCTTCCCCTTACTTCTTTCACCCCCCCCCCCTACCCCTCCCTCCGTTGCCTCAGCTTTCCTTTTCCCTCCCCTTCCAACCTGTTCTCTCACTTTCTTACAGTCAATATTGACTTATTAAATAAGTGCATATGTGACATACTATTTTTTGTGAATATTTTAGTTTACCTTGAAAAGATTCATAGAAAACACCGACCTTAACCTATACCTATAATAGGTTAAGTAATAATTGTAATTACGAAGCAATAAGATGCTTATCTTAACATACTAAGAAGGTTAGGTAAGGTCGGTGTTTTCTATGAAGCTTTTCAAGGTAAACTAAAATATTCGCAATAAATTAGTATGTCACATATGCACGTATTTAATAAGTCAATATTGACTATACGAAAGTGCGAGAACGGGTTACCCCTTCAGACCGCCGGCCCTCACCGGTCATAAAACTCGAGTCAAGAGTCCTTAGGCAAGGTACACTGCCCTTCCGTCGCCGGCCAATCCTATTCCCTAATCCTCCTCCCAATCCTCTTTCCCCAATTCTCCTTCCAATCCTCTTACCCAACCATTCCTCTCTCTCTCTCTCTCCAGTCTCCTCTATAGCCTTTGACAAATTGAGGGGCAATAACCTCAGTCGGTGCCATATACCTCCTGCTCTGGTTTCCTGGATGTAGCATGGGAACGGGCGAGTACTCTGTCGAGGGAAACAGACCCTTCAGGACATGCCTACAACCTAGCCTGGAACTGATTGGTGGAAGCCAAGGAGGCCTAGGAGGTGGGGCTAAGTTCTGGCACTGGTTGGCTGGACCAAGGCCTAGAGCCGAACCTTTGAAATCATTGCCTCTAGACTTGAAGAGGCGGGGTTTATTGGGCCTAAGAATCTAGAGTGGGCGAAGTTTCCTTGACTAGTTAGCTTGTGAGTAAAATTTGAGTCAGTGTGTCCTGGGAGTGTTTTGGGTTAGGAACTCGGTCAGGCATCAAGGGCCTGAGGGAGAGAGCCATTCAACATCTGTGGCCGGTGATTGCAGGAGTAAGGTAATGTGAGTCTGAGTTTTGGTACATCATATTTGTACTCCGTTTATATTCCCTCTTAGGGATATATTTACAGCTAGGATATAAATAAATGTGCCTTTTGTTAAATAAAGTGAATATTGACTTAGTGGTATTTAGTTAACCCCTTTTATTATGCTGAGTTGTTTTTATATGTTATGTTCATGTACTGAATTGGAAGTCCCTGTCTTCTCAATAGGTAAAGATTTCTATAAATAATTCCTAAGCAATTATCAAGATTCCTATGCCTCTGAGTTCATGATTATCGATTTCTGTCCTTCCTGGGAGATCAGTAATACAGGCACATTCATATTTCAGGAATTTGGTGGCAGCCGTAAAGTTTAAGTTCTTATTAATTATAATAAATTCTTAACCCTTCATATGTAGCTTCCTCCCTCATTTAATGGTTCAGTTTAACAGTTAGCTGAGAGTTCAGTGAGGGTCACAGGGAGCTTGCAAGCATAGTTAATCTGGGGTTTTAAGTGAGAAGGTGGAGTAGCAATGTGGAGGTGTTACATGTGTATGTGTGTGTAACTACCTAAGTGTTGTTACACGATGAGAGCTACGCTCTTGGTGTCCCGTCTTCCCAGTACTCTTTGTTGTATAACACTTTGAAACTACTGACGGTTTTGGCCTCCACCATCACCTTCTCACTTAGTTTAGTTCCAACCGTCTCCCACTCTGTTTGCAAAAGAACATTTTCTAATATTTTGTCTGCACCTTTGTTTCCTTAGCTTGAATATGTGTCCTCTTGTTCGTGAAGTTGCTGGTTTCAAGAATTCCCCTTTGTCAATTTGGTCTATCCCTGTTAATATTTTGTAAGTGGTGATCATATCACCTCCCTTCTATCTTCTAGTTTAATGCCTCTAATCTCTCATGGTAACTCTTGCTTTTCAGTTCTGGAAGTCATTTTTTAGCATGACGTTGCACCTTTTCCAGTTTATTTATGTGCTTCTTGAAATTTGGGCCCATAGGCCCAATTTCAGGCCCAACGACCTGAAATTGGAATATGCACACAACTGATACATATTCCAATTTTTGATTCGCTAAAATCATGAACAGTTTCTTTAGCATTTCATCATCTATATAATTAAAAGAAAGTCTGAAGTTGGAAAGCGACGCATAAGCTCCTCTCACAATGTTCTTTATGTGTTCCTCTGGCGACAGCTTACTATCCAAAACCACCCGTAGGTCTCGTTCCTTGGTAGAGTTCTGTAATTCCATTCCACATAATTTGTAAGTTGCGTGTGTGGTCTATTTTCCTCCACTCCACATTCCATAACTCATTCCATAACATGGCATCATTCTGTACTACATCTAGGCCTAAACAATTACAAGGCCCAGATGTAGTATAGAATGATGCCATCCACATCATCCTGGGTTGTACTAGAACTGTCAGAATTGTTAACATGAGAAAAAAACTAAAATTACCTTCCATTTACGAAAGAATAGTTCTACTTAGTATTATGTTTTGCGCTAAAACATTAAAAAATAATGGTCCCCCAGCTCTATTCAAATTAAATTGAGATCCATTCTAAAAATTCTGACTGTTCCCTCAATCCACCGCAAAAAGCTCCTTACAGTGTGTGGCTCAGTTGTTGTGCCTATAATCTTATGAAACTGATTGTGTCTCTTAATCCTGATAAAACTGTTCACTATATTCCCCCTTGGAAAGATGTGCAGATCTCTTTACATTATACCCCCATCAGTGTAAAACAAATGTATAACACTGAAACTATAAGATGTATAACATTAGAAGCTACTGACAGTCATCTTCAAAGTCTCAAACCAAATGAATCCTATGCCTTTATTAATGACTCAGTGCAATTAGGCACTGATAGAACAGGTTGTGCATGTGCAGTATATAAAGAGAATGAAATGATAATGTCTAGTACACAGAGATTGAACAACTAGGCAAGCACGACAAAGACTGAGCTCTTGGGTATTTATCTAGCCACTGATTACCTTAAGCTCAATGGTGGTGGAGTGACTAAAAATTATTTCAGTGACTAAAAGTGCTCAGCAGTCCTTAATAACCCATCACAGTGTATGTCTGAAGTAGATCGTAATATTAAATGGAATGTAATTTTTGCCTCTGATAATAACTATTGTATAAAATTCGAGTGGATCCCATCCCATGTTGGAGTTGGAAAACATGACTTTGTAGATCGATTGGCCAACGAGGTTTGCAAGAAAGAAAACACTGATTATGACTTTGGACTATCTAATGCACTTATTAGATATATACAAATTAAAGAAATGAATTAAGATTTAGAAGAACTAAGAAATGTCCAGAGACCCGAAAGCTGCAGTAATAAAAGCTATGACAACTTTCGTAATAGTAATTATTTGTATGGTTAGCACAGTAACCGGACCAGGCAATGTGATGTAGTCATTGCGCGAATTCCCCTTGGCTATAGACACATCTGGCAGGTTAGTGAGGCTGAGCCACTACCAGAATATTCATATTGTAAATTCTGTGATAAACCTTTAATGCATTCACTAGAACACTATATTGATGAATGTGAAAACGTAAAGATTTTAGACCTCCTGGTCTCTTGTACCACCAACTGTGTAACTATTTCATTGACTGAGGTGTTCTGGACGACATCCTAACAATTTATCCAAAATTTGCTTGTCCATTTTAAAGAATGAAAAACAATTTTATTTATATTAATTCTAAGCTGCATCACTTGTGAACCCATCTCTGCCCTTGTGCGGCAGTGTACAATTGAAAGTTGTTATTACATTTTTATAGAATAAACAATGAATGTAACCATAATATATATGTGCTTCCGCCTACAGTTTAGACATATTGTCTTATGTATGACCCTCTGTCCTGCGTGACAGTGAATACCAGCATTATCCTCACTTTAATAAGACTTAATTGAAATCCTCAGATTAGGCAAAATTGTAATTAATTTTGTCAATAAAGATGTTAATAATAATCATCATTCCCCATTCCTGTGGCCATATAAGAGGCGCCAGAGACACTCCGAGCACCAGTCCCTCGCTGGCGGTCCTGAGAACCACATGGCTTCCAATATGGTGAGTCCGCCGCCCTCCCTTACTTTCCCCTGATGCTGGTTGACAGTGATGGCCGAGAACTGCCTGCAGGTGTGCCACTGCTCGCCCTCTGGGACGGTGATGCCTGCAGGTGTGGCACTGCTCGCCCTCTGGGACGGTGTTGCCTGCAGGTGTGGCACTGCTCGCCCTCTGGGACGATGATGCCTGCAGGTGTGGCACTTCTCGCCCTCCGGGACGGTGATGCCTGCAGGTGTGGCACTGTTCGCCCTCTGGGACGGTGAAGCCTGCAGGTGTGGCACTGCTCGCCCTCTGGAACGGTGATGCCTGCAGGTGTGGCACTGCTTTCCCGTCAGAGACAGCAACAGGAATGCCAGTGGACGGGATCTATAATCATGTTCAAAACAGACACACTTATAACAGGGCCGGAGTTAGAAGCCTTACACATGATCTATGATGATCTTGGTAGCATACGCAACAGTTTAATGGTATCTCATAACTCAGATATTTTAGCGGTCTGTTTACTTAAAAACACTAGACAAATACTACCGTCTGAGTGTGAGAGTGTTGAACTAGCCAGGCAATCCTTATAGTTTCAGCTTGGACTAGCTCCAGCTAGCCAGTAGTTATATTCTTCATTTGCTAGCTCGAATTAGTATACTTATCTTCCCCTCCGCAGAGACTCATACTAGCAGTCGCCACAGTGCTGCTGTTGCTAGTGGTGGTGCTAGTTGATGGAGAGCCTTACCCCTTCTTTATCGAGACGCTTGGTGGATATGGAGGCGGATATGGCGGTGGATATGGAAAGGGTAAAGGCAAAGGTAAAGGCAAGGGTAAAGGCAAAGGAAAGGGCCATGGTGGATGCGTATGTGGATATGGTGGTGGACACGGCGGCGGATATGGCGGTGGATATGGTGGTGGACACGGCGGCGGATATGGTGGAGGCCACAGCGGTGGATATGGTGGCGGCCACGGCGGGGGATATGGTGGCGGCCACAGCGGTGGATATGGTGGCGGCAGCTTCGAAAGCGGATATGGTGGATACGGCGGTGGTGAAAGCTACGGTGAGGCGCCCAATCTGAACACCCATATCCATAACATATATATATATATATATATATATATATATATATATATATATATATATATATATATATATATATATATATATATATATATATATATTAATGCTTCAAATACTTGCTATTCTCCCATAATGTGCTCCGTCTAAAGATGCTACTTTCCTATAATTATCAGTTGCTTGAAATATTGTTGAAATATTGATGTAATTAGTATAGTAATCATTCATACCAGCTACTATTACTACCTTTACTATTACTACTGCTGTTACTGCTTCTACTACAACCATATCTACTACTATTGCTACTACTACTACTACTACTACCATATTTAGTACGATTACTACAACTATTGTTACAAATATTACTACTAGTAATAATAATTGTTGTAATCGCAGAACTATTACCACTTCTGCTGTAACCACCATTACTGTTTTGATCAACTTAACTATTTTGATTTACAGGTTACCACTAGCTGCAGGATGTAGCCTCATAGAATATTTCTTTAATAAAACGTTGAGATTACAACTTTGTTTACTTCCCTGACTAATATAACAAGTATCATGTTATCGCCCTAAGTTGATTCCCAAACACACGAACGTGCAGCACGTGTGTGTGTGTGTGTGTGTACTTAGCTAGTTGTGCTTGCGGGGGTTATGTTCTGACTCTTTGGTCCCGCCTTTCAACAGTCAACCAACTGGTGTACAGGTTCCTGAGCCTATTGGGCTCTATCATATCTACACTTGAAACTGTGTATGGAGTCAGCCTCCACCACATCACTGCCTAATGCATTCCATTTGTCTACTACTCGACACTGAAAAAAAAATCTTTCTAACGTCTCTATGGCTCATTTGTGCACTCAATTTCCACCTGTGTGTGTGTGTAAAATAGAATGTCTTTGTACGTGTGTCTGTCAGGGGTAGGACAAACACCTAGGGCTAGCCGCACCCAATTATGCATAGTGGGAAAAGGGGGGGGGGAATAGGTGGTGCCCAGCATGGGTCAGATTCTTCCCATTAAGAAGCGGCCGCCACCCATAGCGAACCCCATGAAATTAGTGGCGAGTCTAAAACCAGGTCGACCATCTCAAAAATAATAATTCAATAAATTATTTTTCTTACTATATAGGAAAACTTCGTGCAATGATGCTGTAAAATTGTGATAAAATTCTATTCATCATAGCTTGCCTATAATTTACCAAAGATCCCTTCAAACGTGTGCTCGCGAGGAAGCTATGAAATGGATCCTGGACCCAATGCAGAAGTCCTTTGTATTTTCCAAGCTGAATGGGAAAAAATAGATATTGATAGCACCAATAAAAAATATTCACTCTAGGAGATAAGAGAGTACCTAAGCAACGGAAGGCAGAGAGTCATAGAGAGAGACTTCAGAAATTTTTTTACCAGCGGTGACCCAACATCTCGGCACAAGGTTATAACTTATTCTTTGTAAATGATCTCCTAGAAGAGATGCCCTTTAAATGTTTCCTGATATTGAGGACAAGTATGTCGGACGATTGTAAGAAATTGCAAGATAACCTGAAGAAACTGAAAGGTTGGCCCAATGTGTGTTTACTAGAGCTAATAATCACGCAAGTTCAAAGTATCAACTGGATGAGGCAACCCTCCTGAAATCAGATATCGAAAAAAGACCTGAAGGTCGATATCACACCAATTTTGTCCCACAAAGCCCACATCAAACAGATATCATCATCTGCAGAGACAAGGTTGACCAACACTTGAACTGCATTTAGAAATCTGAAAATATTTATATATTCATGGTCATGTATACCACACATGTCTGACCAAGTCTGAAAGTATGCAACCCCAGCGTGGAGTCCTTACGTTGCTAAACACAAAACGAGACTTCACGAAAAGAAAGGAATACCATAAAACTAACACCAGTGTTAAGATGTCTAAGTTAAGATGGAAGGAGAGTTAAAGGGAGACATTATTACAACAAATAATATTCCCATGGGGGAATAGACAGGGGTAGACGAGGAACATTACTTCTAATGGATATTACACTAGCAAGGGGATACAGGTGGAAACTAAGTTCTAAATTAAGCCACAGAGATATTTGTGAAGGAAAGGAACACACCAAAATGTGAAAATGTAGATAGAGGTTGAGAGGCTGCAGGACACTACCCACTCACACATACACCACCCCCTCCCCCCTAAGCACACCCACATACACCCCCACAAACATACAATCCCACACACACATACACCCTCCAACACACACACACACACACACACACACACACACACACACACAGGAAGACCAAGATACGCTTATCAGGCTCTCTGGGGCCGACTATGGGGACCATATACAAGTACCGGAGATTAGAGAGGCAACATATGAACACAGTCTCAGAGAACTAAATGATATCGTTCAAGATATTGAGGTAAATAAACTAAATGTTGAAGCAGTCATGTTCAGGTGAGGACCGAGAGGTCGAGTAAGGGCTGGTGGAAGCTGGAGAAACAGATTAGATAGAAAAAATATTAGTAAATACTAGTATACAGTGAGACTGGTAAAGAATCGGAGTGAATTTGAACAACAGGCGGTTCAATGACCATAGCTTCAAGAACCAGAGGTGGTGGAAGCGACCACCTGCCACAGTTCCTAGAGCACCTATAATGACACCAGTGCGTCGGGCGGCACAAATGCACAAATTTCAACAGCTAGGAGGCGGGGCTCTAGAGCTAGATATCACTATCTTATCACAACAATATAATATAAACATTAAATCAAATTAAAAAATTATTTGACTCATTAGTACAAAATCTCATCCTTTACGTTAAATATCGTGAACTAATTAAAAATATATTATATTAATCGATGTTTTCCCTTATGACTGCACGGTTGAACAAGAAGCAAACATGAGAATTTCACCCAATGGTTTCCCCCTAACCTGTTGATCTCCTTCTCAAATGGCCTGCTGCGAGTCCTAATAATACATTATCATGCATCGTTACCCATGCAGCTAGGCTGTCTGCTTGCTCGCTCGACGATGCCTAGCCGACCAACTTATGTGTTCAGAGAGAGAATGTAATATGTACACATCTCATTATTCTGTGGTCAGTGGCTACAGATTAAACAACAAACAACAAACACACACACACACACACACACACACACACACACACACACACACACACACACACACACACACACACACACACTCACACTCTCTCACGTGGAGTGTCAGCACGAGGACCTGTGATATACCTGGCATATGTGAATGATTTAAAGGAGGAATTCACACCAATGTCGCGGATTTTGCAGAGAAAGTCAAAAGATGCAAGATGATTTGGATAAGCATTAAAGATGGACAAGAAAATGGCTTCTAGACTTTAACCAACATAAAGGCAAGATAATAAGAAATAACGATTAATAACGATTCTTCGCGGCAGGGGATCGTATTCCAGGGACCATAGGATTAAGGACTTGCCCGAAACGCTACGCGTACTAGTGGCTGTACAAGAATGTAACAACTCTTGTATATATCTCAAAAAAAAAAAAAAAAAAAAGAAAGGTGGTAGGGAACAAGAAGCTGACTAGTGACAAGTCGTCAGCTTCCTGTCCCTTGCCAAGGCTGCCGAAGATGGTGACCCCTCAAGTAAATTCTGGTATTTATGACCACGTGAGCTTGCATATTCTGTACAGTAACTGTGGCAGTGGATGATATGCGCGGAACTCACCACCATTGGGCCTGGCCAGTATGTGGATGGGTGACTAGACAACAATAGAATATGTAATGCCCGAAACGCTTTGCGTAATAGTGGCTTTAGGCATTGTATGTACTAGCTCTACCTATAAGTCAACCAATCTTTGTAAAAATTTCTTGTATGTATGTACCTTACCTAAATAAACATTTATTTATTATTTATTTAATGTTCATTTAAATATTATTAGATATGCCTACCATTTCGTTTTCTATGAAGAATTATTATTGAAGAAAATTTTAATCCATCAGAATATAATGGGTAACTTTAATATTTTATAACTAATTATTTAATTCAAATCAAATCTAAGCAGGAGTTATTATGCATTCCATACTCATCCTGTGATAGATTATTTTGCAACCCATACTTCTTCTGAGAGTATTAGTCTATTTGCACCACATTAATGCAGTTACTGACAACTGGCGTATGTAATTTAAGTGATATAATATGTGTCGAGGAGTATTAATCAAATTTAAAAGACAGATGTAAAAAATAATTGATACTGTATATTTATGAACTCCACCAATTAATGTACCACTTAATCACCAACAAATGTACTTTCACTGTACTTTTTTGTATATATATAAATAAATAAAATATATTATATTACACACACATATATATATATATATATATATATATATATATATATATATATATATATATATATATATATATATATATATATATATATAACAAAACATACAAAAAAATAATAGGGATGGTAGGAGAGGAAAAAAGATTAAAGTTTTCAGTGAGAATCCACAAAGTCTTCTCTGAATGCTTTTTGTTTTCTTCTTCGAGGATGTGGGTCCCTGCAATTGCACCAGAGGTGGTACCCCTTATTTTATATTATATATATATATATATATATATATATATATATATATATATATATATATATATATATATATATATATATATATATATATATAAATATATATATAAATATATATATATATATATATATATATATATATATATATATATATATATATATATATATATATATATATATATATATACATGTGTAGTACCACCTCTGGTACTCCCAGAGGTGGTACTCTGAACAGAGATGTCTGTTCATCTGAGGAAGGAAGCCAGACGTTTGGGGGCTTGCCTCTCTCAACTTGGTAGGGGTTGGATAGGAGGACTGTCATAGACAAATCGGGATTCGCCCCATTGACCTCCTTTAGAAGAGGTCGGATCCCATTGCAACCTCCAGTTTTTCTACAGGCTTTTCGTGTTGTTTATAAAGACATGGCAGATTTTCATTAACAAATGTTGCATAGTATATGATGATCTTGGATGGTTTTGTATGTGCATGTGCCTTGGAAGAGATGGCATCGTGCTCAATGATCTCAATATATAGGTAAGATTTAACACATCCAATAGGGGTAATGATATCACTATGTGATGTGCACCGTTTACATTAATTTCTTGCTTAGATTTCTGATGTTTCATTTTCAGAATTTGCCAGCATTACATGTACCACTTACTTTCTCTGTACGGGAGAAAGGTCTGCATGGTGTGGTGGCCGGCCTTACTTCCGTGCGGTGTTCTGGTGCTGGCAGCCTCACCCGGCCACAGCGGCCACTGCCGCCATCATCAACTTTCTCCCATCCTCGTGACCTTGCATTTATTTGGGCCAAACTTCAGGTACAGTTATTTGCAATCATGTATATTTTAATGTTTTACTTCATAAATAATTTAGATCACCTACAGATAACGACAAGGAAGGAATTAGGCTGTATAGCAGTCGTTCAAGGTTATCAAGAGAAGGATGGGGTGTCTCGGTTGGGTTCCTTCTCTACTCACAATCATCGGAAATCATTGGTTTGAATCCCGGTCTTAACAGAAATGTTGGGCACGTTTTCTTTCAACTAATGCATCTGCTCAGCTAGCAGTAAATAGGTACCTGGGATTTAATCAACTTTGGAGGACTCAGTTTGCAATTTCGCCTTCCCGTCCTGCAGGCATCGTATCCCTCCCTCTCAGGTGTGGGTCAGGTGTGGCTTGTTCCACTGGTGTAGCCTCGGGAGAGTTTCTCTCCCATGACATGAAGTCCAACCACCACTTGTACGCTCCTCATACCTGTCATCCCTATCAACCTCAGTCATCGTCTACCCTTGTCTGAGTCCATCTTCTTTTTCTGTCACAGTCCAGGCGGTCTAGTAATCTATGCATTCCTAACGGTTTATAAGTTATATGTATTTATATAATGGTCCCCTTCTCTAGTTTAATGGTGTATGAATATGTATTCACCTAGTTATGCTTGCGGGGGGTTGAGCTTTGACAGTTGAGAGGCGGGCCGAAAGAGCAATCTATTGTTACTAACTACTAACTAATTTTTGTTTTTCCACACACACCCAGAAAGCAGCCCGTAACAACTGTCTAACTCCCAGGTACCTATTTACTACTAGGTAACAGGGGCATCAGGGGTGAAAGAAACTCTGCCTATTGTTTCTCGCCGGCGCCGGGAATCGAACCCCGGACCACAGGATTACGTATCCAGTGTACACTATGTGTGGTAGTGTACGTATGTGGACGGCCGCCTCTAGTGCCCTTCCCTCGCCTGAGGTGACAACACCTAGTGCTGTCAGTGCCCGTTTTGCCGCCTCCTCCACCTCCAGTCTCACAGTTTGGCGTCGTTGTTGCCTACCCTGGCGTGCGTGTGTAGTGAGCGGGTGTTATGGCGCACATGCCTGGCGCCACGGCACTCAGTAAACATCACCAAGACAAGTGTAGAGGCAGGAATCATGATTGTTTATATTCAGAGTAAATCGTAATCTTGCCCCGTGCTCTATGATGCCCAATATCAACGCGTGCCTAGGGATTTCCTGTACCAATTTTAAGTATTAAAGCCATTATTTTAACACTGAATATAAAGCGTTAGAAATTATACGCATATATATATATATATATGTATATGTATGTAATATAGGAATAGCGTGTGATTATATTGGCAACATGGCAACATTGAATCCGGATATGACACAGTTGCCAGTTTGTAAATTGCAAACACTTACATTACAGCGATATATTGCATTGTCTCGTGTTAGAACGTTGACCCCCCACACTTAAATATCTGAAGTGAAAAATATAAGATAAACATAATAACATAAAAGTACTTGGAACAAATAAAAAGACTTAGGTGTAATATGGGCCTAAGCAACAGGTGCATTGAGTAAGAAGGTCTTCATACCTGTGTACATGCGAGAGGGGGAGGAAGCCTATTAGACTTAATTTATTTTATTTAATATTACTATTGTTAGTTAATACTACGATTGGCTGTATATAGACAGATATGCTAGAGTCTCCAAGGGTATACATATATCAGACTGTGAACGGCTGCAAATGCCTATAAAAAGTATACAAGATATGAACGCTGGTCACCGCCTGACCTTGGCCACCCGAGGGGCAACTCTCCTATAACGTTCCCATCCGGACACGCTGTACACAACTAGGTCATGTTGAAGCAACAGTACGATAGTAGACCCCCTAACAACCCGTGTTTTCTTTACCTTCCAGGTTACTTAATGATACAAGTCATATTGCACCTAAGACAACGGATTTTGAAACCTTTTACCCATCTTAATCTAACAATATATACGGTTTTAAAAAAACAGAAAACGAGCTCTGTCGAATCGTCTTGGTTACGATTTGAGCATACTCCGTTATACAGCACTCTGCGGATAAAGTCTTTATCGTAACACCTCCACTGCTTACCGGTATTACACGGACGACGCCCTCACACACTACACTATGGGGGACCTGACCACCGATGCTGTTCCCATGGGCAGCCAACCCAATCATAGATCCGATGAACTGAGAGGAAGTAGAAACCTGCAACGGGTGAGTGTAGTTCATTGATTCAGTGCTCATGAGAGGTGTGCTTCACTGGTTTAGTGGATCATGAGTGGGGTTCACTGGTTCAGTAGTCATGACGGGTGGGGTTCACTGGTTCAGTAGTTATGAGAGGTGGGGTTCACTGGTTAATTGTATCATTCACCAGCACGTCCTTTAAACAAAGACCCAAAGTCCATTCCATGCACCCGCCAACCCCCCCCCCCCCCTCATTTATGGATGAAAAACGGTTTACACACGACTCACAACTAATGAGGTCCGAACAATTCCGGAACAAGTGCTTCACTGACGAATTTTGTTCGAACCACAACGCTGTAAATGCTTCACCCACGTACTACAAATAAAAATAATCGCCAACAGAACTTAAACACCTAACCTAACCTGTGCCTATATATGCACAATATGCAAATATATTATTATATTAAATAATATTTGAGAAAATTCCCGTTTTGAATGAACAGCATGTAAAAATTTATGAATGCGTCTGTGGGGTCGACCGCTGGATGCAATGGACTTGAGTCGAGGACGGGTTGCCTGAATCGCAACTTTCACCCACTTATTAAAATCACAAGTACTCGCAAAAAAAACTTAAAACACCTAACCTAACTCTACCTACGCCCAACTATACATAGAACGATAATATATATATATATATATATATATATATATATATATATATATATATATATATATATATATATATATATATATATATATATATAATATGTGTGTGTGTGTCATTGCAGTCTATGAGGAAGGTAAGTCACGTAAATATTCTCATTGTGTAAATCACGTGAATATCCTCAATGTGTAAATCACATAACTGCACATTCATAGTATAAATCCTGTGAATAGCATAATGTAAATGTAACTGCTCATTCATAGTGTAAATGATATTACTATGACTGGGTTGAGTGGTAAATGATAGCCTCATTCAGGAGCCGCTGGTGTACAACATCACCGGTAGCACGGGTGTCCACATTGGCCCCGTCATCCACCACACCGTGTCCCAGCAGCGTCCCCGGCTCAGCCCTCAGGACATGCCTCTACAGAAAGACGTGGACGCCCTACGGAGGTAAGCCGTTGTGGTGCTCTCGTAGACGAATGTGTGGTTTATTGCCTATGTTCTGATTTAAACGTAACAGTACTTTCATTCATTTTAAAAGTGTTCATCAACTTTGTCGCAGTATACCCTAAAGCCCATTTTTCTTAATTTGCTTCCTGAGTTCAACACACGATGCAGACGATCTCTTATTACTTCTATGTAAACGCTGTTTCTTTATCCTATTCTGATTCTTCATTTTGACGAAGGATGTGCTCCTGCTGGAGTTGTCTTCATGTGTGTGACAGCGTGTGGTGTGTACCCCAGGTGCAGGCGGGAGATCGAGGAGCGCGACAAGTTTGTGGTTAGCGAACACCTAGGATCGACCTGGAAGTCCCTGGGCCGCTTGATGGGGTTCTCCCCGGGTCAGATCGACAACCTCGAGGCTGACAACACCCGCAGCGTCGACCGTGCCTACGAGCTCCTCAACTCCTGGCATGACAGAGAGGCTCAGGACGCCACATTAGACAAGTTGACCAACCTTCTCCTCGTCGTCAAGGCCTACCCTGTTGTCAAGAGGCTCAAGCCTTGATGCACAAGCCCAACCTAGTCGGACGATAATAGACCAATAGACTTAAGGGAGGAATACACACTGTTAACACTTTTTAAGTTTCCAATATACTTCAACCGTAAAGCCCCACATTAGTGCTAAAACGGTCATATGTCATATATATATATATATATATATATATATATATATATATATATATATGTCGTACCTAATAGCCAGAACGCACTTCTATGCCTACTATTCAAGGCCCGATTTGCCTAATAAGCCAAGTTTTCATGAATTAATTGTTTTTCGACTACCTAACCTACCTAACGTAACCTAACCTAACTTTTTCGGCTACCTAACCTAACCTAACCTATAAAGATAGGTTAGGTTAGGTTAGGTAGGGTTGGTTAGGTTCGGTCATATATCTACGTTATTTTTAACTCCAATAAAAAAAAATTGACCTCATACATAATGAAATGGGTAGCTTTATCATTTCATAAGAAAAAAATTAGAGAAAATATATTAATTCATGAAAACTTGGCTTATTAGGCAAATCGGGCCTTGAATAGTAGGCATAGAAGTGCGTTCTGGCTATTAGGTACGACATATATATATATATATATATATATATATATATATATATATATATATATATATATATATATATATATATAATAGAACCTAGTAGCCAGAACGCACTTCTCGGCCTACTATGCAAGGCCCGATTTGCCTAATAGGCCGAGTGATTTTTACTTTCAACAAAATGTTTCCAATTGGTTTATTTGAATTATTATTATTATATTATATTAAGAACATAAATTATTGACTTAGTTATGTTAGTTGAGGTTAGGTTAAGATAGGTTAGGTTAGGTAGGGTTGGTTAGGTTCGGTCATATATCTACGTTAGCTTAACGCAAATTTTAAAAAATAAAAGTCATACATAATGAAATGAAAAGCTTTATCATTCATAAGAAAAAAATAGAAAAATATATAAATTATGTAAAATCTGGCTTATTAGACAAATCGGGCCTTGCATAGTAGGCCGAGTACTGCGTTCTGGCTACTAGGTACAATATATATATATATATATATATATATATATATATAACTTTAGAACACTTTCCCACCAGGAGACTCGAACCCTAGCCAGCACAGAAGCCTTCCAGCAACTGGCATAACAGGTACGCCTTAACCCTCTCCACCACCTGCTCAGACCCTTAAAAGAGATGGTAATTTTGGAGTATTTAAATACACCAAAGCTCACCACCTCCCAAGAGCACTAGAGCAAGTGAGGGGTCATTTAGACGTTAATTTCATCAAGTCCCTGTTAATATGGGAAGACACAGTGTCTATGCTTAAGGCACAACTCTCCTAAACACGAGAGTGAAGTATACAACTTTAGAACACTTTCCCACCAGGAGACTCGAACCCTAGCCAGCACAGAAGCCTTCCAGCAACTGGCATAACAGGTACGCCTTAACCCTCTCCACCACCTGCTCAGACCCTTAAAAGAGATGGTAATTTTGGAGTATTTAAATACACCAAAGCTCACCACCTCCCAAGAGCACTAGAGCAAGTGAGGGGTCATTTAGACGTTAATTTCATCAAGTCCCTGTTAATATGGGAAGACACAGTGTCTATGCTTAAGGCACAACTCTCCTAAACACGAGAGTGAAGTATACAACTTTAGAACACTTTCCCACCAGGAGACTCGAACCCTAGCCAGCACAGAAGCCTTCCAGCAACTGGCATAACAGGTACGCCTTAACCCTCTCCACCACCTGCTCAGACCCTTAAAAGAGATGGTAATTTTGGAGTATTTAAATACACCAAAGCTCACCACCTCCCAAGAGCACTAGAGCAAGTGAGGGGTCATTTAGACGTTAATTTCATCAAGTCCCTGTTAATATGGGAAATATATATATATATATATATATATATATATATATATATATATATATATATATATATATATATATATATATATATATATATATAATGTGTGTGTGTGTGTGTAAATCATGAAAATTAACACGTGATGAAAAATGTGACAGTGTCAGACCACGGAGGAAGAATTGAAACAGGAATTTCTTTAAGTACTTTCGTATATTAATACATCTTCAGAAGGAATATATATATATATCAGACGGGTATTCGAGCACACGGTTGAATACAGTGAGACGGTACAAATATGCTGATTTTGGTGTCGGTCACTCCAGCGTCGGGAGGTGATGGTGTAGTGACCGTGAAGTTCGAGGTGGAGGTGGGGAACATGATTGGGATGGACGGATCAGCTGGAGGTCTGATTGGACGCTTCACAGCTGAAGGCGAAGGCCGAGGTGTCGTTGGAATAACAATCTTCTCTGAGCCAGAAATTAAAGGCTTCTGAGGGTATACGATGTTGGTTTTGGAGGATTTTATCTTTGTCCGGACAGGTGCAACAGGTTTGCCAGGGTATAGTATGGCCCCTGAACTGTACAGATTCGTCAGAAGGCATGAAGGACTCTAAGAACACTGGAGACAATGAAGACTTCTCCATCTGTGTCTCCTGTACTACTTCCAGTTCATCCGGTTGTGCCTGCAATGTGTCCTGTGCCTCCTGATGTGCTTCCTCCAATGTTTTCCATGGTAAGCCCTGCAGTCGCTCCAACGATGCTTGACGTGGTACTTCTAGGAGTTTCTTCTGCAGTGACCCCTGCATGGCCTCCTGCGTGATGCTGAAGGACGAACTGGCCGAGGACTGAAGTTTCTGAGGCGCGAGGTCAACGAGAGGTTGGATTCCTTGAGTCATGTGATTCGCCGGAAGTTTATCACGAAGGAAAAGGTAATGGGAAGAACTGGGAACAGCTGTTAGTTCTTCCTGCATATCATCAACATTAAGCGGAGCCCAGGAAGAAGCGGGAATTGTTTGTGGTTGAAGTAATGCATGCTGAAAAGTGGACGTGGGAGAGAGCAGTGTAGAGCTTGGCAGAGGGAAGCCCACACTGGCGTAGGGAAGTGGAACCTGTGACATGTACAGGTTGGCGTGCCAGGTGTGTATAACCTGACCTGGCACTTGACTCTGCGAGGTGTGTGGGGGCGGCGCGGACCACTCAGATGACCTCCGTGCGCCTGGGTTGACGATGAGAGTGTTGCTGCCACCTGTGGAGAAAAAGAGGTCCCAGAGTTACTATAACGAAGGTAATTTTTGCACATATGCAGGATTTTTCATATATGTGTTTATTAACTACAATATACGGAAACACCTGCAAAGTCTTTCAAGGCAGACGATAATTCCGAGATAGACAATATAACAGAAAATATTTACAACCCACATTATCTACAGAGATCGCGCCGAAGCATTCAAATTGTACTCTCTGGAAAATACTGGAAAATCAGGTTTCAAACCTGCACAATAATATTACAACATACTAGAAGATATGTTATGACAAGTCGAGGTGTCATAAGCACAATTAGAGAATACTGCATAACAGACGAGGCCAGTTCGTCTTCAACCTCCCGCCAGCAAATATAAGAAACATCACTGAAACAACATGTAGGAGTGACGTGGTCAACCGGATTTACCAGGTAAGCAACATAGAAAACGAGCCTCAGGCTCAGATAAAATGTTTCTGCATCACGTGGCCATTTTTTTATGTGCGTGTGGGGTGGCCGAGCAGTTCTGGCCCGGACCCAAGAATCCAGTGGTCTCAGAGTTTACCTGAGCGTCATCGAACCTTTCTAACGATGTTATAATCAGTCTGTGGAGTACCCCTATATCCCCCGCTGGCTTGGCATGAGGACTCCACTGCTCACAAATAG
The DNA here is from genome assembly GCF_040958095.1 of Procambarus clarkii. Classification (NCBI taxonomy): domain Eukaryota; kingdom Metazoa; phylum Arthropoda; class Malacostraca; order Decapoda; family Cambaridae; genus Procambarus; species Procambarus clarkii. The sequence continues at coordinate 24,156,177 of NC_091216.1, read as the reverse complement.
CCAGTCATGTTATGGATATATATACTTTCCTGTCTCCTTCGGTCTGGAGTACTGACTCAAGACCCAAGAAATGGTCCATTCACACGTATATGCTGGTCTTTGTTGGGACCAATAAGAATGGGCACCGTTGTCCTCGTTAGGACCAAGAAGAGTAAGCAGTTGTTATGCAATTTTATGCTTACTTGTGGAGTTTCTAGGGACAGGCTTCAAATGAGCTGATGTAGCAGCACTTAGGTTGCAATTTCATGAAGAACTGTAGCACAATTCCTAATGAACCCTAGCCAGTTAAAAAAATGAGCTAATAAAAACGATGCACACATGCTTGTGAAGTATATTTTTTGTCTTTGAGTCTGTCTACTTAAATGTATACACGTGTTCATGTATTTATATATATTTAGAAGCAACGCCACGGTCGTCAGTGCCTGGAGGTGATGGTGCTCTGCCACCGACCAGGTGCTCTGCCACCGACCAGGTGCTCTGCCACCGACCAGGTGCTCTGCCACCGACCAGGTGCTCTGCCACCAACCAGGTGCTCTGCCACCGACCAGGTGCACCTGTAAGCAGAAGCAGCAACAAGGTGCCCGGTAAACTGCTTTAATTTGAGATTTGCTGCTTGAAGTTACAGTCACATCTCTTGATTAACAGGTCCAAATGTCGACTAAAAACGACATGTCCCAAGAATAACTAGGTTATGTCGTCAAATTAATGCCTTGTATTACTTGGGGATATATATCTAGATTAGCTATAGTATCATTTATTTGTTTTTAATTAGGGTTAATTTGATTAAAATAATGTATTAACATGAACAAAATTGGTCTGCCCGGTGTACTGATTCAGATTATGATACAATGTCCATTTCGGTTCTGAAAAAAAACGTAATCGTGTCTTTTAACAAGACCAAGTCCCAAGGTTACCAATGTAATTTTCCTCAATTAATAATTAACATTTACCTGAATTTACAATGTAATTTCCGAGAAATAACGATGTAATTTCCCTACATAAACAATTAAAACTTCCCTAAATTAGCAGGATCGGGTCCCACGTCAAGACAAAATAGTTCAAACACTATACTCTCACTTTTCTATCATTCTCACCTGTCGTGCCGTCCTGATGGTCGTTGTGGCCATCATCGAGGTGTAGCGACGTTCCTGAGGAGAATGACAGACCGCCTTTCTGTTCAACCTGGAGGCCTGCAGCAGCAGCGGCGGTGTCCCCCTCGGGTCCTTGCTCGTCCTGGAGGCCTGCAGCAGCAGCGGCGGTGTCCCCCTCGGGTCCTTGCTCGTCCTGGAGGCCTGCAGCAGCAGCGACGGTGTCCCCCTCGGGTCCTTGCTCGTCCTGGAGGCCTGTAGCAGCAGCGGCGGTGTCCCCCTCGGGTCCTTGCTCGTCCTGGAGGCCTGCAGCAGCAGCGGCGGTGTTTCCCTCGGGTCCTTGCTCGTCCTGGAGGCCTGTAGCAGCAGCGGCGGTGTTTCCGTCGGGTCCTTGCTCGTCCTGGAGGCCTGCAGCAGCAGCGGCGGTGTCCCCCTCGGGGCCGTGAAGTAGGACCAACAGCACGATGGTGATTAGTTCGGACCTCATCGTTTCACGCGTCAAGATACAAGTTTATGAGATGATGGCCGGATCAGACTCTAGTTCTCCTTCTACTTGAGTTCATCTCTATATATGTTTTCTTCTTATAGACCTGCACACAGTCTTAAGAGTGAATAACTTACTTTACATACACTTGTAGATTATATTATTTGGAGAATATCAATGTATATACGCATACTTAAAAGCAAGGAGACGTGTGTAGTCCATATCCTTTTGTTGTCGTTATGGGAAATCACATCACAAGGTGTAACAGAACACTGTCGATAAACCCCACGAGAATTGTATCAACAGTAGAGACCCCTGCTGTTGTTGTTTTAGATTCAGCTACTCAGAACATGAAGTTCCAAGTAGCACGGGCTATGGTGAACCCGTCAGAGACTTCCTGTTGTTGTTGTTATAGATTTAGCTACTCAGAACGAAATGCCCATGTAGCACGGGGCTATGGTGAGCCCGGAATTCCTGTGACTTCCGTTGTTGTTGTTGTTGTTCTAGATTCAGCTACTGGGAACAAAAAGTTCCAAGTAGCACGGGCTATGGTGAGCCCGTAGTGGACTTACCTGGCACAGGAACGGGGGCTGTAACTGCTGTGACTTCCTGTGTGCTGAGCTTTTATATAACTGAAGGGAGATGTCGGAGGCGTGCGGGGAGCTTGTTCCTCTGATGCAGTCCCTCGCCTGACCAGGTGACCCAGGTGCGTGAGTTTCTCTGGACCCGGAAAAGGAGAGAAATTTTGTCTAGCTCCCCAATAATATTTGGGTCTCTTAAGACTCTACACGTGCTGTTTCGCTGCCATTGTTGAGGGTCACTCTTTAATGTGAGAATTGAAGGTCTTAAAGCACGGAGTTTACATTTGATATTGTTATTGTCTTGTATAGGTTGGAAATTATGCTTAATAATGTATATGGAACATTTCAAATCAATTCTACACTTGTATATCAGCTAGCATATTTATTCCCCCCCCCCTCTCTCTCTCTCTCTCTCTCTCTCTCTCTCTCTCTCTCTCTCTCTCTCTCTCTCTCTCTCTCTCTCTCTCTCTCTCTCTCTCTCTCTCTCTCTCTCTCTCTCTACCTCTTTCTCTATCTCTTTATCTATCTCTTTCTCTCTCTCTCTCTCTCTATCTCTTTCTCTATCTCTTTGTCTCTCTATCTCTTTGTCTCTCTATCTCTTTCTCTCTCTATCTCTTTCTCTCTCTATCTCTTTCTCTCTCTCTCTCTCTCTCTCTCTCTCTCTCTCTCTCTCTCTCTCTCTCTCTCTCTCTCTCTCTCTCTCTCTCTCAGTAGCAGCAGCAGCAGAGAGCCGACACCCTGGAGGTGTCAGTTTGACCCTGTGCTTTCTCAAGAGCAACTAGTCAGTCAGGTTCACGGTTATGTTATCTTCGTGTTGGTTGGTGTGCTTGCGCATGTTTCCGTACACTGAATACAAATTTAAGAAACTAAATCTGCAATATTCGAGATTATTTAAGTTTATGAATAACAACTTTCTTTGAATTTAACTTTATTTTGTTTTAATGGTGAAATGATTCTTATTGAACAGAATAAAATTCGGCGCAATCCTCATATTCATATATCATAGAATCTTCCAGTGGATATCATCTGTTTTTCCTGCCTTCGTTGTCATGTGTTCGATTTCCCTGTACTACAAGGAGCCCTGTGTAAGCTCGAGTTCAGCTGAAAGAGAGTGAGTGAGAGGGAGAAGAGAGTGGAGAGGGATAGGATAGGGAGAGAGGCGTGGCTGGTCAGAGAGGGCATGGTTGATCTTAAGAGAGAGGTAATATCAAATTTATATGTTATATAATAAATAACTCCTATGTTATGTAACATATAATTATGTTATATAACATTATTTAAGTTTGTGAAAATATACGAGCATCCTGAGTGAAATAATTTATCCATATGCACACATGTTTATCTTAGTCATTCACCCACTTCAAACATATTTGTGCAATATAATATTAATAATAATAATAATAATAATAATAATAATTTTATTTAGGTAAGGTACATACATAAAGAGATTTTACAAAGTTTGTTGGCTTTATAGATAGAGCTAGTACATACAATGCCTAAAGCCACTATTACGCAAAGCGTTTCGGGCAGTACAATACAGTACATTGTTGTGTCTGTAGTAAGAGCCAAGATATATATTAAGTCAGAACTTGTATATTGCCGGAACAACCGTGGACATCTTCAAGAGGAAACTAGATTTATTCCTGCAAAGAGTGCCGGACCAACCGGGCTGTGGTGGGTATGTGGGCCTGCGGGCCGCTCCAAGCAACAGCCTAGTGGACCAAACTCTCATAAGTCAAGCCTGGCCTCGGGCCGGGCTTGGGGAGTAGAAGAACTCCCAGAACCCCATCAACCAGGTATCAACCAGGTATACTTCCTCTCCCAGATACGTTGAACACTGCCGAGGCAGACAGGGAGGGCGGGACGAGCCCAGGCCACTTGTCACGGGTTGATCCTGTGAACACAGTGGCAAGCAAACATGTCCAAAGGCAGAAGGTTAAGCTAAACACACAGTCAGACGAACAGGCGTAATTTAAAGTATTCGTTCAAGGACAACAGCTGCTCCTTTTGTCAAAACCGAGACAAATACTTTTTTTTTAGAATTGGACGTATTTGTTTCATATTTATACTTTTCGAATCTTTTTCTAGCATGTTGCTAGAAAATGCTGTGCTCGGATGGTCCGCATGAGGTCATTCCAGTGACCATAATATTCAGAGAAGACATTGCAACCACATGCTGGGGACGTCGACCTTCCCTGCTTCAGTGGACAGAGCTCGCCAGTCGTCCCTTCCAACTCCTACCGTTCACCTTACTCCTGAGGGGACTCTTCTGGATCCAATATGCCGTAGAGGATCTCGCAACTGTGCGGTTAGATACTACTCAACTGTAGTATACGACACTAAGAACGGCTTCCCATTTTCAATCTAACAAAATTCTGGCTTCGAGTGAGAGCTGATTTCTCAAAACGACAACAAAAGTACTTACTAGGCAACAAACGTGTCACTTCTGTTACGTGTGCATTAATAAAATACACACTTAAATGCCCAGATAAAATAATCCACAAGTCTACGTGAAAAATAAGTTATTCGCTCTAATAATGTGACCAGGTCTTTGTGGGAAAAAAAAAAGTAGAAGTGAAAGTAGAAGTACTAAATGGAGAACTAGGGTCTGATCTGGCATAATCACAGGCCCTCGGCCTGCGGGCCGTTCCAAGCAACAGTCTGGTGAACCAAACTCTCACAAGTCAAGCCTGGCCTTGGGCCGGGCTTGGGGAGTAGAAGAACTCCCAGAGGCCCATCAAGCAGGTATCTCATAAACTTGTATCGACGCGTGAAATTATGCGGCCCGATCGACTGATCACCATTGTTTTGTTGGTCTTACTTCACGGCCCCGAAGGGGACACCGCCGCTGCTACTGCAGGCCTCCATGATGAGCGAGGCCCCAAGAGGGACACCGTCGCTGCTGCTGCAGGCCTCCAGGACGAGGAAGGCCCCGAGGGGGACACCGCCGCTGCTACTGCAGGCCTCCAGGATGAGCGAGGCCCCAAGGGAAGCACAGTCGCTGCTGCTGCAGGCCTCCAGGACGAGGAAGGCTCCAAGAGGGACACCGTCGCTGCTGCTGCAGGCCTCCAGGACGAGGAAGGCCCCGAGGGGGACACCGCCGCTGCTGCTGCAGGCCTCCAGGATGAGCGAGGCCCCAAGGGAAGCACAGTCGCTGCTGCTGCAGGCCTCCAGGACGAGGAAGGCTCCAAGAGGGACACCGTCGCTGCTGCTGCAGACCTCCAGGACGAGCAAGGCCCCAAGGGGGGCACCGTCGCTGCTGCTGCAGGCCTCCAGGATGAACAGAAAGGCGGTCTGTCATTCTCCTCGGGAACGTCGCTACACCTCGATGATGGCCACAACGACCAGCAGGACGGTACGACAGGTGAGAATCACGGGAAAATGAGAGTATAGTGACTGGACTATTTTGTCTTGACGTGGGACCCGACCCTGCTAATTCAGCGAAAATTTTCATTATTTATTTAAGGAACTTACATTGTTAATTCTGAAAAAAATATTGTTTATTTAAGAAAATTGCATTGTTAATTCACGAAAATTACACTGATACTTTTGGGATGTGGTCTTGTAAACACAAAAACACGACTTTCGTGTTTTCGGAACCAAGATGGGCATCAATCTGGATCAGTTCAACGGACGATTCGATTTTGTTCAGGTCAACGCATAATCAAGTTTATCCTAATTAATAAATATATGTAGCTAAATATACGCCCCAAGTAACACAAGTTATTAATTTAAGGATATGTCCTAGTTATTCTTGTGACGTATCGTTTATAATCGACTTATGGAAGTGTTAATCCAGCAGCCCGTTCTCGCAAACCTTCCCATCATCAAGAAACTGTCGTACTAAAGTGCCTTATCCTAATCTACCAGAAACCCCCCCCCCCCCCGAACAGAAAGTTAGTTTAGTTCATTTATTATGCACCCCATACCCATCTTGTGGGCGGTAGTGGAAAGGGTTACAGAGGTACATAATGGGCTCAGGGACTGAACCCCACAATTCATTTAGCTAAGCAAGTTAAATCTTGATGAGCTAATTACAAAATTCAATACACATCGTTACATTATCCCACTGGATGGGGGGCGGTGTGCAAGAGAAACATATCAATTGTGACATTAGCTCTCAACATATGTCAGTTGCTTAATTTAGAAACTGTACTTGTGATCGATCTCGAACCGAATAAAAACTGGGGCCGTTATGTCAATTTCGTGAGCCGCTACCATTTTCTAGTACGACAGTTTTTGGCCTTGGGCAAAGTATACGTCAAAATACGTCAAAATACGACGTGATAATTCCAAATGAAGGCAGTTTACCGGACACTTTGTTGCTGCCTCTGCTAACAGGAGCACCTGAAGCACTCACACCCCCTGAGGATCAATTCTATAAAGGGGAAGATAACTTGACAAGTACCCACGAAAAAAATTGCATATATTACCTACCATATATTGTAGTTAATAAACAAATATTACTGATGAATGCATGCAAAATTATTTTCATTATAGTAACTCTGAGAATGACTGTCTTCTCTCTCTCTCCACAGTCGCCAGCAACACTCTTGCCCACAGCTTAGACAATCAGAGGACACCCACGTGGTCCGCACCATTCCCACACACCTCGCAAAGCCAAGTAACAGTGCAGCCTATACACATTTGGAACAACAACTTATATGTGTCGCAGATTCCGCTTCCCTATGCCAGTTTTCTACTCCCTCACGCAAGCACTTCACTGTTCTTTACAACGTCCAATCTTCCCCATGCATCACTTCAACCACAGACAATTCCCACTACTTCCTCATCCCTGCTTAATGTTGATGGTATGCAGAGGAAGCTAATTCTCATTCCAGATTCTTTCCGCTCCCCTTTCTTTCATGAACAACGTCCACTGCAAGACAACTCTCAAGGAAACCAACCTCTTGTAGGCCTCGTGCCTCAGAGACTTCAGTCCTCAGGTGAATCAAAGGTGGCCAAATCATCCTTCAGCATCACGAAGGAGGCTCTGTCAGGGGCAATGAAGAATAAACTGCAGAAGGCACCACATGAAGTATCATTGATGGAGCTGCAAGATGTACCACAGGAAGCACAAGAATCACAACAAGAGGCACTGCAAGAGTCACAACAAGAGGCACTGCAAGAGTCGCAACAAGAGGCACTGCAAGAGTCACAACAAGAGGCACTGCAAGAGTCACAAGAGGCACTGCAAGAGTCACAACAAGAGGCACTGCAAGAGTCACAAGAGGCACTGCAAGAGTCACAACAAAAAGCACTGCAAGAGTCACACCAAGAGGCACTGCAAGAGTCACACCAAGAGGCACTGCAAGAGTCACAACAAGAGGCACTGCAAGAGTCACAACAGAAAGCACCGGACACACAACAGGAGGCACTGGAGGTATTACAGGAGACACAGGAGGAGGTTTCATTGTTGCCTGCAATCTTGGAGTCATTTGAACCAATTGACAACCCTGGACTGCTCAAGACTATACTATTTCCCGGCAGACCTACTGAACCTGCAAGGTTCAGCAGTTCTACTTCTGGTTTAGAGGCAATTATTTTTCCTTCAGCAATTCCACCTGCAGCTGAAAAGGCTCCAACAACACCTTATTTATTTATTTATTTATTTATTTATTTATGCATATACAAGAATGTACATAAGGAATGTGAGGATACAATTATGGTAATTACAGTCTTGTAAAGCCACTAGCACGCGCAGCGTTTCGGGCAGGTCCTTAATCTAAGACAATTTTAAGGAGGTAAATACTTGCAAAATTTATAGACAAAAAAATGATAACAGATTACATGGAATGAAAAAAGAAAAAAGATGAGAGAAAATTATAGGTACAGTATATTAAAGCACATAGGTAGCTATGATTGATTGCAATGACAGCTTAAAATGGTAGTTGACAACAAATTGGTAGGCACAATACAGCAGAAACAATATAAGATTGATTGCAATGACAGCTTGAATGGTAGTTGACAAAAATTGGTAGTCACAAAACAGCATATGGCTAGCACATAAAAGAAGACAGCAATGAACACAATGATAAGGTTGTTTGATATTACATAAAAATTATGAGATTGGGTACCACTAGGTACAGAGCAAATTTAAAGCTCAGTGTAGGAAACTAAATAGATGAAGTTAGGTACTTTTTGGTTTTGCTTTTAAATAAGGCAAAAGTTTTACAGTTTTTCAATTCACTAGGGAGTGAGTTCCATAGACTAGGTCCCTTAATTTGCATAGAGTGTTTACACAGATTAAGTTTGACCCTGGGGATATCAAAGAGATATTTATTTCTGGTGTGGTGATAATGGGTCCTATTACATCTGTCCAGGGAGAGTTTCAGAGCATGGTTTGCATTTAAGAACAGGGTTTTGTAAATGTAGTTGACACAAGAGAATGTGTGGAGGGAGTTAATATTTAGCAAGTTTAGGGATTTAAACAAGGGAGCTGAGTGTTGTCTGAAAGCAGAGTTAGTTATTATTCTGATAGCAGATTTTTGCTGTGTGATGATGGGCTTAAGGTGGTTTGCAGTGGTAGACCCCCATGCACAGATACCATAATTAAGATAGGGGTAGATTAGTGCATAATATAGTGAGAGGAGAGCAGAGTTAGGAACATAATATCTGATTTTGGAGAGTATACCAACTGTCTTAGAGACTTTCTTAGTTATGTGTTGAATGTGGGTGCTGAAGTTGAGTCTCTTGTCTAGGAATAGGCCAAGAAACTTGCCATCATTTTTATTACAGATGTTAATGTTGTCTATCTGTAGCTGAATTGCATTTGATGATTTGCTTCCAAATAAGATGTAGTAAGTCTTTTCGATGTTTAATGTTAGTTTGTTCGTTGACATCCATAAGTGGACTTTTTTTAATTCATTATTCACAACATTATTTAGTGTATGTGGGTTGAGGTTTGAGTAGATAAGGGTAGTATCGTCAGCAAACAATATAGGTTTGAGAATATTAGAGACATTAGGCAGATCGTTTATATATATAAGAAATAGAAGAGGTCCTAAGATGCTGCCCTGTGGCACTCCAACGGTAATTGGTAGAGTGGAAGAAGTTGTATCATTGATGGTTACATATTGGTGTCTGTCACTAACTGTCTGTCACTCACTGTCACCTTCAGCTACCTCGACACTTCCCATCGTGTACCCCACCTCTACCCCACACTCCACTGTCACAATAGCTTCACCTCCCGATGCTGGAGTAACAGACATCAAAATCAGCATATTTATACCGCGATTTCCCTGTACTACAAGGAGCCCTGTGTAAACTCGAGTTCAGCTGAAAGAGAGAGTGGGAGGGAGAAGAGAGTGGAGAGGGATAAGGAGGGAGAGATTGAAAATTGAGTTTTCTACTCAAGCTTCTTTAACTAGAAGTTGTTGTGCTTTTGTGCAATTTATACTAGACATTTTGACCTTTTAAAGAAGTGATGTCTAGATGCCTTCTAATTTGTTTAGTATTTTAAAGGCTTCAATGAGATCAAGCCAGTTGTGGTATGTTTGTAGTTGCTTGTCCTAGAGCCCTTAACCAAGATTATTTTTGCCACTGCAAAGAACATTTTCCAGTGTGGTTGTATTTTTTTCCAGATATCTCTATACTTTTATGCAGTAGTCCAGGTGAGAGCACATAATAATAATAATAATAATAATAATAATAATAATAATAATAATAATAATAATAATTGAGAAGAAGTATAGGTCAAGAATTGTCTCTACAGAATTTTCAAAGATTTACTCATCAATGCTGTCTAAAATACACAATTTATTAAAAAAAAAATTAAATTAAATTTTTTTTTTAATTAATTAAAATTAATTTTAATTAATTAATTAAAATTAATTTTAATTCATTACAATTAAAAAAACATAATTTATTCCAATGGATACCCACTTTTATTTCCTAGAAAGCAATGGTTGGTTGCTTTATTCCTAAGCCACTCTCACTCTCGAGCTTAATTGCCATTAGAGGAAGTCCAGGTGGAAGTGATTCAGAGAAAAAATTTCCAAGTGCTCAAATTATGATGAACATTATCAATCAGTTTAAAAGTGTTTCAATAAGATAAGGATAATCTCTAGAAAAACAAATACAGTAGTGTTTATTATATTTTTATTTTTAAATTTCAATTAATTGTTTAGCTGTGTAAAATAAATAGATTAAGATATATTCTATCCTTTGTGCTAAGAAAACACCCAAATAATTTGTGATAAATGGCAAAGAAACTGAAAAATCCTTGACAGAATAGAACAACAATATCGGGAATATTTCCAGTCATCAGTTAATCCAGTCTATCAGGGTTACACTGTAAACCGTACATGATATGTTTTTACTATCTTTCCACTGAGCAATCTCGAAGAGGATGTCTCTTAAAGTCATTTGAGTTCATCACATATAGCTTGTAAGTTTATACCTGATGAATGATCTACCTGCTTTGTAAATGCAAAGTGATTAAAGTGATTAAATCATTTTAAAGTTCAAGCAAGTGTATAACAGAATGAATATTTAGGCATTGTTAATTTGTACTGTCACTGAGCAGAAATAGCTGTACTGTACTTGAACCAAGCTCATAATAGGTGTAGAGGTAGAAATTTTTAAAGTCATGTTTTGGTAAGTAAATTATAGAATTCCTTTTAAACATCCTTCTCCAATGTTAAGGGATAAGGTTTCAAGCACCCTAAATAAACACTTTATTAATGTACTATGTATGTGGCATGTGTCTTGCTGCTAGCTATGATCTCAATAAATAGGCATGCAATACACCAATTATAAATTCAATGGTATTTCTATCACAAATCATACCTTACAAGCAAAAAATCTGACATTCAACTGTCTATCAAAGCAAAAAACAAAAAATAGTGTTTTCACGACAAGTTAAGAAATTGTTAACGATTATAAAAAAAAAAAAGAGATTAGCAGAAAAGAAAAAGACTAATCATATTAGTGTTTATAAATTCAATGCTAGTTACTGTATATCACAAATCATACCTCATAATTAAACAATCTGACTTTCAACCATATATCCAAGCAGAAAACATAGGAACAAAATTTTGAATTCCTTTATTACTGTATTGTCATTAAAAGTACAAATATGTTTTTCTTTTTTACACAATCCTGAATTACCCGGTACAGTATATGACAAAAGTTTTTAATGTTCCGCCCAACAGTTTCATGTTTTCATAGGTTATGAATATTCCAAAAGTCATCTTGAGAGTTTGTGGAAAAAACAGTACCGTAAGTACTATGGTCACAGTCTGTGTCACATGCAACTTATAACACCTGGTCAGTTGGCCGAATGAGGATGTCATGAATCTGTGGGAAAAAAAAGGTCATCAATACATACAAACATAAATGCATATAAACCTTTCTAAATGCAAGCATTCAAGAATGCATTTATTATCTATTGATAGTTGTGGAAGTAGAGGATAACCTCATGGTGTCCTGTCTGTTTGTAATTACCTCTGTAGTCAAACAAATAATGCTGTGCTTATCATTTCCTATTTTTCCTTGTATATTTTATCAAATATATGTAAAATTACAAGTGGTCTTGTAAATACAATACCTTCTGAAGTTTATTCCAGCAAACTGCCACTATTTGTCAAGAAAAGTTTCTATGCCATTTTTCTGAACCATATTGTTTTCTTGTGTCATCTCACGTTGTTGATGTACAGCTTCATAAACCCTCCTTTGTCTGTCTTCTCATGTACTTAAACAGACTTGCAGGTAGTTATCATGTCTCCCTTTTATTTTGTTGTCCTCCATTGGTGATATCCAGCAACAGTTATATTGGTTATATTATAGCAATGAAATTCATTTCAAGTCTATGGACCTTTTCTATGTATCTTTTATGTTTCTTCAAGTGTAAGTACCATAACCCAGCTGCACATTCCAGTTTAGGTCTGATGTATGTGCAGCAAATAACTTATAAACATTTTTCAAAAGTAAGTAATTATCAAAAGAAGGCACCAAGCTGGGAAGACTTACATAAAATGCAAAGATATAATTCACCAGCATTGAACAGTCATACTTAACAGCATGTAAGTGATCTTCTAGTTATAAATATGACATACAATAACTTCCAGGGATAGTATCTTTATCAAAAACTTATTAAAACATCCTTCCCACATGTCGGTTCAAATTACAGTACTAGTACTATAAAAGTATTTTCCTGATCAAGACTTCCATAGGCAGTGAAGATGAAATATTATATGATGGCTTTTTGTGAAAAAAGTAAAGATAAATAAGTAGTCGAGAGCAAAAAAGTGTAATGTGCAAAAGTGCATCCTGGTCAAGACGACTCTTTCTGATATTTTAAAGGCTAGATTAAAGATCTTTATTATGAGCATATTTCAATTTGTGTAAACAATATAATTACCTGCAGATTTTATACTTATTTTGCAACAATTTCAATATTCCTGAAGACCTTAACAGAAACAGACATTAGTAAATTTTCAGAAAAATCTATGTTCATATACTATGACCATTGGCAATATTCAAATGAACAACTGTAAAAACTTGAATGCAATTATGTACAAATGCCTGGTGGCTACATTGCTAAATCCTGTTCATCCCATGCTGTCACCATCCACTCTATCACAAATACACCTCATTATGATTAAAATTTACACTATTTTGATTAGTGCTTAGCTTTTGATCATGCTTAGCATGATTAGTAAACCTGCTTTATTGGTAAAACATTAAGATTAATATTTTACTGTATTTACCTTTTACCTGAATTTACCCAAAGGGGCACCATCTCTCAATAGGGACAGGAAACTGGCAGCTTGTCAAAGATCTCCCCTACCCTGCTGTGTTAGAGGATTTTTTCCAACTGGATTTTAAATTGAAATAATGTCTTGTCATTTATGGCTTCAGTGGGTAAATGGGTTCCATAAGTTTATAACACAATGGGTGAAAATCGTACACTACAGCTTGTTGAGGTTTAAAGCTATTGCCCCTTGTATGTGCTACATCTGCCCAAGTATTATGGCTAGTTGGGCCATTTTTTTCTATTATAAAATAATAGACACAACAAATTTGGTATAATATGGTGATCCTAATGCTTAAAATTATTATTTCTTCTGTTATCTCAATTCATAAGAAAAGAGCAAGAATAGGGTAATAAAATTCATATGCAGGAGTTAGTCAACGGTTGTTTATTGAATCCTGGAGAATGGCGAATCATTGGCTAGGAGAATCTCAATAAGCCTAAAGCTCCATGTCCACAACAGCAAAATACAATACTCTTGTTGCCAGTGTTCATTTATGCAACTGTTATAAATGACAGATTTCCAAGAAAGTCTTGGAAAACTAACCAGATATGCCATATCTTCTTTGTGACGGCATTGTGCTTGCACACGAATGCATGATAGAGCTGATAAGTTAGCCAAAGAATCTGCCTTTAAAAGAGACGTTGAGTGTAACCTTGGATTGTCAATGAGCAATCTGAGAGCAGCAGTACACCAAGAACTTCAATAAAATCTTGTAGATCTGAGGCAAAAGTGAAATCGACACCAGTAATTCCCTCTATCATCATACTATCATGCAAGAGGAGCCACACATCTATGGTTCATCCAATAAAATCAGCAGATTTCTAGATGTTACTACTGCTCGGCTTAGACTCAGTTACAGGTATTTCTGGGAATTCTCATTATCTGCTGATGTAGACCTGACTAAATGTAAACTTTGTCAACAAAATTATTCTCACACCCTCCATCACTATGTGATGGAGTGCGAAAAGATACGTGAATTCAGAGACAATTCTATAACCAATGTTCCAGCAATGTGTAAATATTTCATTCAAAATGATCTGCTACCAGAAATTTTAGCCAAATATCCTCAGTTTGCAAACTGTAGGTAGTAACTAAATGACTGTAACCTATCCACTACTGCCCACTGGATGGGAGAGGTGTGCAGGACAAACATATCAATTGTGACACTAGCTCTCCACATATGTCAGCTGCTTAATTTAGAAACTGTACTTGTGGTTGATCTCAAACCCATTTATGATGTGACGACGTATACTGAATTTTGTAACTAGCTCATCAAGATTGTAACTTGCTTAGCTAAATGAATTGTGGGGTTCAGTCCCTGAGCCCAATATGTGCCTCTGTAACCCTTTCCACTACCGCCCACAAGATGGGTATTGGGTGCATAATAAATGAACTAAATTAAAAACACAGTCATGTTAAATACATGCATACTAAAATAAGTCACATGTAGTATGTTTCTTATTTTTGACAATGTAAAAAATTAAAAGGTATGAATTTTGACAAATTGAGTTATTTTAAACCAAGTAAAATTATCAATCCCGGTACAGTATGTCTGAACACACAATAAATATTTTGAACACACAATAAACTTACTTGGACATGTGGTGGAGCAGACAAGACATGAATCACCGAAGCAGCAACATCATCTGCATTCAGGGACTTCATGTTCATTTTCTTTACCTCGTCCTCATACAGTCTCAAGGATTTTTCGGTCTCCACAAGACCAGGGCTAACAGCCTATAAATGAATATACTGTACAGATTCTGTATAAATGTCTCCTGTACAATTGTTCTACTATTTTCATATTTTTCAACACTCCATCAATGTTACCATATCTTATATATATAACATTTAAGTACTACCCCTTAACACATGTTCATTTTCTCCTTTTCTTTTTTAAGTTATGCCCTCCTTAAACAACTTATCAAATAATCACTTTTAACTGAAGCATCAAACCCATCAAGCATTAAATTACATTATCAGTTATGGTTCTAGTAAATCCTTACCGCAATTCGAATGTGTGACTTTAAATCTCGGAGTTCCAGCCTCATCCCTTCAAGAAGGGCTCTCACAGCAAACTTGGTGGCAGAGTAGAAGTGGACTGCAGAATTGGATATGACACGATGACCCGACATACTGCCAGAGTTTGAAGAAATAATAAGCTTTCAGTAGTCAAATTCTGCTGAGAAATCTTTAGGGTTTGTAGCATGTAATGTTTTGTCTTCATTACTATAAATTTGTTCAACTTGGAGCAAACTGTCAAGTTCTTCTCTAGTATAGACCAAGATAAAAACCACAATTTTAAATGCCACCCCATTTTCAATGTCCTAATCCTCTCTTATACCTTAGTTTTGATTTATTTATTTATATATACAAGAGTTCTTACATTCTTGAACAGCCACTAGCACGCTTAACCATTCGGGCAAGTCCTTAATCCCGATTTTTCCCAGAATTCAACCCGCCAAATAATTTAACAACCAGGTACCCATTCACTGCTGGGTGAACAGAGGCTATAGTTAAGGATTGGCACCTGGTCAATCCTTCCCGGCCAGGATACGAACTCAGACCAAAGCACTTGCAAAGAGCCGGGTGAGAGTTTTACCACTGCACCACAGTGACTTAGTGTAAAATATAAATATGGAAGAAACCTTTGTGATCTGACTTTGCTTACACTACCATTCACCCTTTATAATTTATTATCATATTCCTTTTTTAAAATGTCTTGTTTTTGATGAAGGTTTTTCATACCATAAGGGAGATGAAATTGTGAGTTTTTACTTTATTTTTGGCATGTTAAGAAGAGAGATATTTATAATTAGTTAGGAAGTGAGCTATTTATAGCTTCTTAAGAAGAAAGTTATTTATGGCTTAAGAAGATAGCTATTTGTGACTTATTAATAAGAAAGCTATATGACTTGCTAAGAGTAAAACTATTTATGCCTCATTAGGAAGAAAACTGTTTATAGCTTGTTAAGAAGTAATTTATGTTTCTTATTAAGACAACTATGTATGGCTAGTTAAGAATAAAACACCTGTATATTTAGACTACAGACTTAAGTTGTCTAAACTCTTTTACATACAGCTGTCAATGTAGCTGTCAATGTAATCAATCAGAGCTTTAATATAACAATGTGCTTTAATATACTTACTAAGCTCTCTCATCTCATTTTTCTCTTGCAATGTATCTTTATCATTTATCAATTCTGATAGAAATTACCTACTTAAAATTATCTGCTAGATTAAGGACCTGCCCGAAACGCTGCGCGTACTAGTGGCTTTACAAGAATGTAAATACTGTACTATCCAATGTATTCTCACAAACCCAATGTACCCTCTTGTATATATATATAAATAAATAAATAAATAAATACCCCCAACAGGTTAAACAGTAAGAATACAATATGGTAGATAGATACATATTTGATGTAAATGGTTACAATGGTGGTTGTTATATGATATGACAGTAATGTGACAGGGCAAGTTGTAAGGTGGAATTATAGAGTGCAGATGGCAGCACAGATGGTGACAGCTGCTCCACCTATGACAGTTGCTTAATTTAGAAACTGTACTTGTGGTCGATCTCGAACCCATTGTTGATGTGACGATGTGTATTGACTTTTGTAACCAGCTCATCAAGATTGTAACTTGCTTAGTTAAATGAATTGTGGGGTTCAGTCCCTGAGCCCATTATGTGCATCTGTAACCCTTTCCACTACAGCCCACAAGATGGGTATGGGGTGCATAATAAAAGAACTAAACTAACTGGTGGCTGTAACTAAGTCCATTTGTGGGATGACTAGGTTGAGGCAGATCAGAGGTGGTATTGCTATTTGAGTTGTGGTGAGAATGCTCCCAATGCTGTGGTCAGGTGGCCTTATATCGCCCCATACATAAATAGATAAATACTCAGATTAACGTCTGCCCTACATAAACAATGTTCAATGAGTCTTTTTACATAATGTCATTAATTTCACCTTTGTAAATGCACATTAATGACATTATGTAAAAAAGAAACATTGAACACTGTTTACGTAGGGCAAACTTAAATCTGTGTATTTTATTTATTTATTTATTTATTTATTTATTTATTTATTTATTTATTTATTTATGTAGGTTAGATTAGCATTTTATAAGCACTACAATCACCTTTTATGGTTGATTGCTCAATAAATCGCTGAACTATATGTCTAACAGATCCCTAACCTTGTCCATGGAGGACAGAACAAAACGTATATGTGCTGGTTAGCATTGTAAATGTGTGGCCACGTCTGTGGTAGAAAATAATAATAATAATAATAATAATAATAATAATAATAATAATAATAAATCCCCCATCCACCTGACTTAGTTTGAACTAATACTGCTTGTTGATTGGTTGAGAAGAAACTGCTTGATCCATAGAAATATGTGGATGCCATTTGTAACTGCTACTGAATTCTGATTTAGTTGCTACAGATCTTTACCCTCATCTCTAGTACACGTATTATGCAAACTTTCTCAGGCACATTCTTTTAATTATATATATACTGTGCCTGTATTGAATTTTTCTTGCTTATAAATTCTTCCAAATTCCTTCAATGATTACTCAATCTTTTCTATACTGTACACTGTATTACATACTTTTGATTTATGTTCACTAAGAAAATTGAGGATACAAATGAATGGGACGAAAAAAAAGTTACATTGTGACTTGAACTAAATCTTAAGCCATCAGGGTTAAAGGTATTAGACATGAAAAAATATATACATAAATACTCCATAGCCTTATTTGATTTATTCTACCGAGCTATGTTCATGTTGCAAATATTTAAGCATTAAAATATATTTTTACCTGTTGATATGAATGATTTGGCCATCGTTGACATTACGTTCACGCATGGATGACACAGCCTCACGTGTGCACAAAGAGAGGCCCACAACATTGATATTCAGCATCTCACGCCAGTCCTCTGGTGATCCTTCTGTTGACAAAAGAGGAAATAATGTTTCTATGCAAGTAATATCAAATACAGGCTTATCATAATCATAACTTTCTTAAATGATTATTTAATCAATTAAATCAAGAAAAGGCCTTCTTCATCACTATGGCAACTGTGGGACCAACAATGGGAGAAAGGGCACTCCCTTCACTTCTTCCACAGTTGTATTTTTCATGAATTAGGCCAATATCAGTACAAAAGGAAAAATATATTTTGCTATATGAAATACAGACCCAAAAGAGAACGGTTGTGAGACATGCCAGCATTGTTGATGCACACATCAACACCTCCAAATTCCTTCTTAATGATGGAAAATACATTGAGAACTTCATCATCATCGGTGATATCACATTTCATTGTGATCAATTCCCCTGAGCTGTCAGCCAATTTACTTTGAAGAGCCTGCAAAAGAATATACGTACTGCAAAGACCTTGCACACATATCAAGTCAAATGCAGATTAAAGATATTTTTTAATTCAAGCATAACACCTTGCCGGAAATGCTGTGCATATTAGTGGCTTTGGGCATAGTATATACAGTACTAGCTCTATCTAGAAATCCAACATTCTGTTTGTAACTCATTTTGTATGTGTGTACTTTTACCTGAATACAAATTATTAGTATTATTATATAACATATCTTTACAATATTCTTCCATTTATTTAATATTTTTAATTGTGTTGTTCAAAACTATTTGTAATATCATATTAGCATGTAAAGAAATAAGTATTAAAAACATTAGTTATTTATAAATTTACTTGTCAGGGTATGATAAATACATTAGTACAGTATGTATATCTTATCTAAGGCCTAGCATGCACGGATATGTAATAACCATCACTTTTAAAATTGCAGAACGAAGCCTTGAGGATAATCCTTGGGTGCTCTCGTACCACAAAGATACTTTATATGAGAAAGGAACTTAATTTTCTGAGCGTTGTTGATCGTGTTACTGAAATTAACTGTCAAATTGGTATAAAAATGCTTAGGCTAACTCATCCTAATCCTTGCACAGAAGCCCTCCAGAATTTCTTTATTGAAGATCAGCATTGTTCCAAATGGATAACAAAAACTGGAACTCAACTCAGAATGTATCAGGTTCATGATTTGTACCAAGAGAAACAACAACGGCACTTTCCTGCACCGTGGGAGGTTACACCCTTTCCAGTTTTAATCCCTCCCTTTCCACCCAAGAAGCAAATTAGAGATCAGCCCAAGCTTCGTCTTGAAGCAAAGCTCAACGCCTTAAGCCATATTGATGCTCTGTCCACAGAGCATTCTTTCTCTCAAATCATATATACTGATGGTTCCCTACACCGCACCATGGGTGCAGCTGGAAGTACAGTTGTTCTGACAATGGGCGATGGCTTGTATTTTGAGTGGGGAGTTCGTATAAACAACTGGGCCTCTACCCTTCAGACCGAACTATTTGCCTTGATCCTTGCACTGAAATGTGTACAAGTCTCCAAACTTGATACATTAATTGTAAGTGACTCCTTATCATCCTTAAATGCTCTCAACTCTTTAAGACATAACTGTAACATGCTCGTGTCCGAAGCTAGACACAAATACAACAAAATTATTAAGGATGGTAACAGAGTCCATTTCATGTGGTCTCCATCTCATGTTGGCCTCCGAATGCATGATAGAGCTGATAAGTTAGCCAAAGAATCTGCCTTTAAAGGAGCCGTTGAGAGTAACCTTGGATTGTCAATGAGCAATCTGAGAGCAACAGTACACCGAGAACTTCAACAAGATCTTGTAGATCTGAGGCAAAGTGAAATTGACACCAGTAATTCCATCTATCATCATACTATCATGCAAGAGGAGCCATACATCTATGGATCATCCAATAAAATTAGCAGACTTCTAGATGTTACTACTGCTCGGCTTAGACTCGGTTACAAGTATCTCTGGGAATTCTCATTATCTGCTGATGTAGACCTGATCAAATGTAAACTGTGTCAACAAAATTATTTGCACACCCTCCGTCACTATGTGATGGAGTGCAAAAAGATACGTGAATTTAGAGACAATTCTATAACCAATGTTCCAGCGATGTGTAAATATTTCATTCAAAATGATCTGCTACCAGAAATTTTAGCCAAATATCCCCAGTTTGCTAACTGTTGGTAGTAACTGAGTGATTGTAACCTATCCACCGCTGCCCACTGGATGGGGGGTGGTGTGCAGGACAAGCATATAAATTTTGACACTAGCTATTCGCATATGTCAGTTGCTTAATTTAGAACCTGTACTTGAGGTCGATCTCGAACCCATTGTTGATGTGACGACTTATATTGAATTTTGTAACTAGCTCATCAAGATTGTAACTTGCTTAGCTAAATGAATTGTGGGGTTCAGTCCCTGAGCCCATTATGTGCCTCTGTAACCCTTTCCACTACCGCCCACAAGATGGGTATGGGGTGCATAATAAATGAACTAAACTAACTAACTAACTTTAACACATATGTTACTGCATCAGGTAAATCCTTTCAAGCTATTTTCTTATAAACAAGAAATAAAAGAAATGCAAAGTATATCATACAAAAACAATAAATATAGGGATATTTTAAAAGCTAAACCAAAAATGAGAAACTAACTCAAAATTCTTTAAATGCCTTGAATAATCCATTAATAACACTTTTCAAAAACAGTTCTTTATATCATTTCTAAAATTCTATGTGCAATCTTCTGTTTATTGTCTTGGACCATAATAATACAGTAATAATAATTTTTTTTCAAGAAGGTACAATGGTTTGGTGAGATTACATAAGACAGGTATTTTTACATTCATGCAAAGCCACTAACACGGATAGTATTTCAGGCAGGTCCTTAATCTAAACATATCAGGTAAAATGAGAGGGTACATTATAGCAAGGTTTTTATATCAACAAATAACTACAACATAAGTTGACAGAGGTGATTACACTGGTAAGGATATACAGTATGTCTTAAGTACTAATATTGGGGGAAGTGGGTAGTACAAGATACAGTGTGAGTTTGAAACGTAAGGTAAGAAACTATGAGGATGAAATTAGATATCTTTTGATTTTACTTTTGAACAGGACATTGGTTAGACAATTTTTTTAATTCATCAGGGAGTGAGTTCCAAAGACTGGGCCCTTCTATTTGCATGGAGTGTTTGCACAGATTTAGTATGACTGGGGATATCAAAGAGATAATTTATTTCTGGTGTGGTGCTCATGGGTTCTATTACATCTATCAAGGAAAAGTTTCAGATCAAGATTAGCATTTAGGAACAAGGTTTTGTACATATAGATAGCGCATGCGAATGTGTGGAGTGAGTGTATGATTAGCATGATAAGGGACTTAAATAGAGGAGTTGCGTGTTGTTTAAAGACAGAGTTTGTTATAGTTCTGATAGCAGATTTTTGCTGAGTGATGATACACTTGAGGTAATTTGCAATGGTTGAGCCCCATGTACAGATACTGTATGTAAGAAAGGGATAGATTTGTGTGAAGTTTAATGAGAGGAGAGCAGAGTGGGGAATATAATATTTGATTTTAGAAAGTGTACCGACCGTTTTTGAGACTTTTTTGGCTATGTGATGTATGTGGGTGCTGAAATTCAGTCTCTTGTCTATGTATAGGCCAAGGAACTTCCCCTCATTTTTATTGGTAATGTTAACATTGCTTATCTGAAGTTGAATCTGATTTGATGATTTACAACCAAATAAAATCTAGAAAGTCTTTTCTATGTTTAGAGCAACTTTGTTGGTTAACATCCACAAGTGTGCTTTTTTTTTAATTCACCGTTGACAATATTATTTAGTGTGTGGGGGTTGGGGTCAGAATAGACAAAGGTAGTATCGTCTGCAAATAGTAACCATAATTTCAATCAAATGTACATTAAATAAAATTGATTTACTATACAAAAACCTGTACAGGTATTTAAGAGGCATAGTGAGTACCCAAAGTTAAATAATCACATTAATTAATCAACATACCAAAAGCTTCTCCTCATTTCGTGCAGCTGCAACAACTTTCATGTCCGCCTCAACAAGCCTCTTGCAGACAGCTGCCCCAATACCCGAGCTTGCTCCTGTCACCAGAGCAACACGACCAGCCCAACGTTCCATACTGCAAAATAATAGGACTAGACTGAATATATTAAACCCGTAAGTCACAACTTGTTCAAACTGTATATAGTATATCCTCACAAATTCATGTACACATATACTGCACACTCTTCATATGATGTAGCTCTGATATGGAACCTTACCCATAAAGCTAGATAAATATATTTCCATTTATGATTGCAGGTGAGGAATTAACACGAAAAAATACAAAGATTAAATTCACTTTGCATATTAGTGGCCTTATTAAGTATACGTACTTGTATCAATTATTAAACCACTGTATTCAGTATTACTTTTTTGTATATTTTTGTAATAAAAATTATTTTTATTATTACATAGAAATTATACTAGTGATAGTGAAATAGAAGCTTATATGGCACAAATACTGGTAAATACAAGATGAATGTACAACAGATTTCTATTAAAATCCTGCATTTTAAAGCATTTAAACTGCCATAATTAATATTTGTGATAACAAGTGTGTATATTATCCCACATAATATGTTATATTATAATATGTGTATGATCTTCTGTTTATCTCTAATCTATAGCAAGTCACTGATATACAGGCAATCAGTTATTTAATACTTTGTCTGAAAGAGATAAAAGTACCGTTTTAGTCTTAATGTAAATTTTGCATTGCATATCTAGGTGGGAATAGTTTGTACTAGGTATCATTATATTTAAATCTATGCTGAAAAATTTTAATCCTTTTGCACTACTGCTCATGGAGTGAAGATGGGGTGCACAATAAATTAGCTGCCATTAGCAGCTAATTTATTGTGCACCAGTATCAAATCATTATGCTGGATAGTGTTGGGGAGACCAAGGGGCTATTTTAGACTTGCACGGTTGGTCTATGAAGTGCTAGAGGCCACGATGATCTCAGACCAATGAACAGGAGATACAACTAATAACATACTTCAGCTATATTAATTGTTTTCATGACAGGCAATGCTTCTCCAACTTACTCCTGAAAGAAACTAACCTATGTAAATGTAATCGAACACAATGTAACCTTATTTAGCCTTACTAGTCTTGGTAGTTTAGAAAAGCATTGCTAGTGGCAAGAAGGAAGTTAGAAATAGGGAAATTTGTTCTAGTACTGTAGTGCAATCAGATTTTGACAATAAGTACAGTACACTGTTGTAAATACAATAACCACTTTTACTGTGTTATGCTTGATGCTTATGCTTGATACCTGATTTCTTTCTGCAGAGAACTTAGTTGCAGTCACTTCGGTAAGGTTACGTTGATTTAGAAAATCTGCAATAAAAATTAGAAACATTATAGCTGAATTGAGAACTCAGTAATACATATACTGTACACAACACTGTACTCACCTAACTACTGTATACTTCATTACAGTGAGAGCTCTACTTCTTGCAAGGTCAGCATTTGATCTTTTATGATCCAAGAGGGTGGGAACCATTCCTTCATTCCATCCTCAATATACCAGCACTTGCCCTGTCCTTACATCCTTTTCATGTGCTATATAGTATTATAAAGTCATACAGTACTGGCGTAAAGCTTTTTCCTGAGAATTATTAATTATGTGTACTATATAATTTACTGTGTCGGGGGACAGAAAGCCAGAGTGTATTCATACAAATTAGGCTTT
This sequence comes from Procambarus clarkii, assembly GCF_040958095.1. Taxonomy (NCBI): domain Eukaryota; kingdom Metazoa; phylum Arthropoda; class Malacostraca; order Decapoda; family Cambaridae; genus Procambarus; species Procambarus clarkii. The sequence continues at coordinate 24,132,560 of NC_091216.1, read as the reverse complement.
TATCGAGGGTCCCCCCCCCAAGGCCGAATTACTGACCCTACCCAGGATGCAGCCTCACAACACGCTGTCTAACTCTTTGAGTACCTACTTGCTGCTAGGTGAACAGATGCATTAGGTGAAAGGAAATGTGCCCAACCGTTTCTGTCCTGCCCGGGATTCGAACCCGAAATTCTCAATTGTGCATCGAGAACGAACCCGAGTGTACTACCGGAACCCTTTATAGGTACTAAATTAATTATATATTAAATGGGTACTGTATAATAATAATAATAATAATAATAATAATAATAATAATAATAATAATAATAATAATATTAATAATACTAATAATACCATATTAATAATAATAATAATAATAATATTAATAATACTAATAATACCATATTAATAATAATAATAATAATAATAATAATAATAATAATAATAAATATTATAATTATTAATTTTATTTATAAAATATACATAAGAACATATGTTACAATGGTTAATTAATAGATACAGAAATTGCATACAGTATTATATAAAGTCACTAATATGCAAAGTATTTTGGCCATAACCTGAGATAATTTAGTTAATTTATTTATGAATTTAATGGGGTAACACAATACTGTACGAAATGTAAAGTATGCTAAAGAATATGAATTGTTCAAGAAATTTAGCAAATTATATAAAATTTGCAATGCTTAATGATAAAAGGAATAAACTAATTTATTCTAGAATCTGTAACTTTAGCAATGACACAGATACACAATAGTATTTAATATTTACAATAGCAGTAAAATACAAATTAAATTATTTAGGATAAGGAAATGTAAGTGAAATTTGTTAGATGATGTTAATTAGGTATTTCTTAGTTTCTCTTCTAAACTGGTTTAGAGAAGAACATCTTTTAATCTTCCTTGAGAGGTCATGCGCAATTTAGATTCATTTATTTGCATGGTATTTCTGCTTTGGTTATGTTGCAGTCAACCAAATATCTGTATGATATCCAAATATCACAGATATTTGGATACTATTACAAGAAATATGTTAGGCTCAACAAAGTCATCCTAGCCAGGGGCTAGACTGTTATCACCCATCCAGCTAATGCACAAGCTTTACCTAATTGATATAGAGCATGCATTGTACAAAAAAAAAAAATACTTTTAAATTTAGGTTTTAGAGTGTCACTGGCAAGACAATAATTTATGAAACAGTCACTGTAAATGAAGATTTTTCATGGGCCCAGAGTTAAATTAACCCCATCAGCTTTTTCAGAAACTCTCTGGACCAAGGAATAGTTCCCCTAGATTGGAAATATGCAAATGTCACCCATATTTAAAAAAAAAGGCAGAAAAATGTTAGCAGGAAACTACCATCCAGTCAGCTTGACTTCACACATCTGCCTGCAAGCTCATGGAGAGAATTGTAAGGGAGGGAATCATTCCCCATCTCACAGTGAACAATCTATTAAAATCAATGTACCATGGGAAAGAATGGGGTCGTCCTTAACGAAAATAAATCTGACATGGAGAAATATGGTGAGTGGGGTACTGCATGGGTCCATTTTGAGGCCAACCCTTTTTGTCATATACTGTACATCAATGACAGATGAGAATATAACAAACCACATCATCAAATTTGCAGATAACAAAGATTTATAGTAAAGATGAAAGTGAAAATGAGCTTGAGGCCTTACAAAGAGATCTACATGAACTCCACAAATGGCCGCAAGACTAGCAAATGCTTTTTAATATAGAAAAATGCAAGCCACTGTTTGTGGGGGACGTACTAATCTTCCTCACAACTAATAAATTAGCAACATTACCTTACAGCACAGTAAGGAAGGAAAAAGAAATTTGATTCAGAATTCACTATTCACTGAAAGTTGCACAGTATATGGGAGCTGCAGTAAAAAAAACGTCTAACCAGACCCTAGGAATAATAAAGATAACATTCCTATCTTATCTTTATTCTAAAAGAGCAAAGTCACCCTTAGCTTGGGCAACCGCCCTATTTTAGAATAGGATAGGATAAAATAAGATAGGTTAGGTTAGGATACGATAGGATAGGATTGGTTAGGTTTGATTTGTTTAAAGTGTAGCAATGATAGAGACTGATTTCTGGACCTACAGTAATGTAAGCTGCATAAGGCCTATTACTGGCATCAGCCTCGTGTCAGGTATTCTATCCCCCAAAAATGGGAACCGCATTATATAGCATCACAGATCATGCACTATATGAGCAAGGCTGTTATAACTGTTTGACCTGCATCCAAATAACCCAACACACCATAGGTCTAATGTAGTTAGCTGGGTATTACGGTGCCTGGGCACTCCAGTAGGCAGTATGAGATCAATGAGCCCTGCTGCAGTAGTTTGAGAACTATCCGAAGTAAAGCCTTCTATGTCATCGCTACATCATACTACTACTACTTAATGATACTAATTTATTCGTCTGAAATAATGAGAACCAGATTACAGTGATTACTTAGAATAGGTATATCATTTGTATATTTTTATCAATACATTACTTACGCACAGCCGTTTGGATGGATATGTATTAACATATAATGACCTCAAGGTAATGAATATAATGAGTTTGACATTGTTAGCGTAATAATACTCTTTAAACCAACCTGTTAAGCGAGGGGAGAGCTGAGCACGGCAGCCCGAGGGGACGTGAGGCGCGCGAGTGACCCGACCTAGCTGACCTCCGGCCGGGGACCAGGAGCTAGGACCCGGCCCCGGCCTAGCAGTCTTATACATATTGTGACTATGGGTAAATTAGGTCTATTTATTCCTTTCCCCTTTACTAATCTTGTTGTATCTGCTTTGATATTTAACTATCTTGAAATTCGAAATGTTTGTCGTGTCTGGCCTTAAAATTACGGACGGAACGGCTGTCAAATTCAAATTCAAAATTCAAATCTTTATTCAGGTAAAAGTACATACATAGAAGATGAATTACAAACATATTGTTGGATTTATAGATAGAGCTAGTACATACAATACCTAAAGCCACTAACATAGCGTTTCGGGCAAGGTGTAGGAAAAAACACTTAGACTTAAACTTAATACTAATTGAGATTAAAGTATAAATTGTGTTGAAAGAGAGGCGCGATGACATGCCAGAAATCAGCAATTTATTTATTTATTTATTTATTTATAGACAAGAAGGTACATTGGGTTTGTGAGGATACATAGCATAGTAATTACATTCTTGTAAAGCCACTAGTACCCGCAGCGTTTCGGGCAGGTCCTAATTAATTAAATTAATTAAAATTAAATTAATTAAATTAATTAAATTAGTTAAACAAGTTGGTCAACAAACAGTATTGTTTGAAAATAGCAAGACATGGGTTGACATCTAGTCCTACCCATCGTGACTCCGGGTAAGTTAGGTCTATTTATTCCTCCCCTTTACTAATTTTGTTTATATTATATATATAGCAATAATGTCAATGTGTAATATTGTATAGTTTAGCGTGAGGGACCATTTTCTGTAGTGTAAGATGTGGTGCGGCCGCCTGGTGGCAGCACCAGGGAGAGCGTCACAACACAGTGGTCCGAGTGTCGGCTCTGGCTCTTCACTCCTCCACACCACAACAAACTTTGCGGCGGGAAGTCTGTATATCTGGCACTGGCTTGGCTTAGAGTTGGCGGATCATTACTGGGTCCTAGTGTGACTTTGGGAAGGTCTGGCTCCTGCCCCGCCAGAGGTTACTGGAAGTCAGACGAGTTTGCCGTTTGGGTAAGATATATATTATTGTTTAGGTAATCATTAGCTCACAACATTTCCAATATACTGGGCCGACCAAAGAGCCAAAGCTCAACCCCCGCAAGCACAATTAGGTGAGTACTGGGGTCACTGGATAGCATTAGTCTTCCAGCCCCTTCTCTGATGTGTGACTGGGGGGGGGGGCACACGAGGGGTTGGCAGGCATTTGCCTAACAGTGTGCTAAATTTGATTTGGTTAATGTTTGGTTCACCAAAGTGACTGATACATCTTGGCCATCAACATTTGACCTCTTAAAGACCGAGCCTTAATTTGTTTCCAGATTTGCTTAGTACAGTATTTTAAAATTCTCATTTAGTTCAGCCATATCAGTGTCTTGTTTGTAGAGTTGCTAGCCCCTAGGACTTTAACCTTCCCTGGTATAAAAGTCAACTTAGTTTTGGGATAATTTTCATCACTGCAATAAACCTATTCTGGTGCAGTTGTATGTACAGTATTCATATTCATCAGTGAAGTCTTGTGCCTGGATGCAGGAGCCCAGATGAAGGCACACATCTGTCATTTGTTCTGATAGATGACTACTTACCTTTTTTCTAGATTTTATTCCCACAATTGAGTTAATTACATAAATTAAAATTAAGTAAATTAAATTGATCACTTTAGGTGATTTACCAAGATAAGGATAATCTCTAGAAAGGTGACAAAGTATTTTTTATTGTTTATATTGAAAATGCATTTACAGTATTTTGTAATGTGATGTAAATGGAAGCACTTGTATACAGTAATGGAAAAGGAGGGAAATTAGTTTTATGATATTAATTAATTTTGTTAGGGACAGGTAGTTTGTGTATATTTATATCAGACCTATATCGAGGGCCCCTCTAAGGTCAAACTACTGACCCTCCTCCAGATTCAACACCACAACAAGCTGACTAACTCCTGGGTACCTATTTACTGCTAGGTGAACAGGACATTAGGTGGATAGGAAACATGCTCAACCATATCTGTCCTGCCCAGAATTTCCGAATGAGCCAAAAACAAACCCAAATGTACTACAGAGACCCATGGGGTAGGGATTCAAATAATGATGCAATAAATTTAGTAGATTCAATTAAAATAAATAATATTCAATACACAGGAAAAACTGACACACAAAATAAAAATGTTAACCATTAGACTACACAATCATTTTGAAATGAGGATACAAACTACAGTTTTAAGGATGTGTATTACATACTTTTTTTTTAATGTATGAGAGAAAACAATAATGCCAGAATAGGTACATTTATCACTTGCCTAAAATTATTACCAACTAGAGAACTAAACCACTCACCAGAAAATGAGGAGACGACGATGTTTCGGCCATCCTGGATCATTATAAGTCGATTATGGACCATTATCACAATCGACTCGATAATGGTCCAAGACTGACCGAAACATCATCATCTCTTTATCCTCTGGTGTGTGATTTAGTTCTCATATCTTCAAGTCACATTATTGTGACTCATCATCTACTTATTGCTGACTTCTGTGGTAAGAAGAGAAAACTGAGGTAAATGCCACACAACTGAGTTGGGCTCTCCCCTCACTAGCACCATCCACACTACTACTTTCAGCAACTAGGCCAGTTCCACATATTGGAGAGCGAAGGTAACACAAGGGGAGGACTATAGTTCAGTTCTGTATCTTACTAGTATAATATTGTAAACTTGTGCTGGTCACAGCAGCACTTACTCTCTCTCTCTAATGCACATCTTGAAGCACACAGTCATAAATTTAGAACACTGTACTGTACTTGAAAGTGTATATCTTACCAGAATGAATATTTTAGAATTTAAAATTTTTAAGTCGTTGAACAGTGTTATATTTGAGCTAATCCCGTAATGGCATAAAGATTAAATTGTTTGAAATTTGCTTTTTGATCAAGAAAATAAAGAACATTTTAAAGAAACTTCTAATGTTAAATGGAAAAGTTTCAAGAATCGTAAATGCACAATTTATTAGTACAGTATGTGGCATGTACATTCCAGCTAGCTATGTATCAAATAATTAGGTATATTTATTGGTATATACCAGGTAATTAGGTATTATGTATATAGGTACCCAAATTTTTCTACTGCTATCAACTTTTGCTTTACAATCATATAGGAATTGATAATTGTACAAAACAATATAAGAAATGATAAAGCCCCCTTTTGCAAGTGCTCATAAATTCAATACTACAGTATTTCCATCACAAATCATAACTGACAATTTGACAATTTAACAAGTTTAAAATTATTTTTATTGTTGTCATTTAAAAATGTATATTCTGTATGACTTCAGTTTTAAATCCTGAATATTATAACTTTCTAATTGTTCTACCCAACAGTTTTATGTGCCTTGTGTACAAGATGAGCTTTATTCAGGTAAACCCTGTACAGAATAATATACAATATAAGTGCAGACTAGCTTGAGAGCTACAAAATGTATAAAAGTTATGATTGAGTATAAGAATCTATATTTCCAAATTGGCCAATTTTGCTTGACTGGCTCCCAAAAGTCATTTTGAGAGCTTGTGAAAAAAATACAGTGGGTGCTGTGTTCACAGTTTGAATCTCACAAGACTTGCTAAACCTGTTCCGTTGGCTGGATAAGGATGTCATGAATCTGGAGAAAAATTAAACATGCAGTGTTAGCCAACTGCTTGTTAGCCTGAATGCAAAAATTCAAAAATGCTCTAATTGTCTATTGATAGTTGTGCGAGTTGAGCTGTACTCATATTCTGTATGTACATGTGATTTCCTCTGTAGCTAAAAGAATAGTGCTATGCTTATGCTCCATTTTATATATATATACTGTGTATATATATATATATATATATATATATATATATATATATATATATATATATATATATATATATATATATATATATACAGTATTATCAAATATTTATAAAGCTTATATTTATATAAGCAGCTTAAGCCTTACAATACCTAAAGTTTATTCCAAGCCCCTTTTTATTTTCTTATCCTCCAATTTATTCACACATTCAACACATTATCTTTCCTAGCAACTCTTAATATCAATGTATATATATATATATGATGCAGTGCCATACTGACTCAATAGTGGCAGGGCCAGTGCCAGCCAGCTGTCACAATCTCCACTCTTCCTTCATTTTTTACACACATGACATAATTTTGCTATATGACAGCTGAGTGGACAGCGCTTTGGACTCGTAGTCCTGAGGTTCCGGGTTCGATCCCCGGTGGAGGCAGAGACAAATGGGCAAAATGTTTCTTTCACCCTGATGCCCCTGTTATCTAGTAGTAAATAGGTACCTGGGAGTTACAGCTGCTACGGGCTGCTTCTTGGGGAGTGTGTAACAAAAAGGAAGCCTGGTCGAGGACTGGGCCGCAGGGACGCTAAGCCCCGAAATCATCTCGAGATAACCTCAAGATTAGAATTTTCACACCCTCAAATTGTATATATGGTGCCCACTGATCACATTTGTACATCGCTAAATTACAGCAACTCACAAAGTTACCAAATATTATCTCCATGACTACATTGTACTTACACAAGGCCATATTAAATATCTTCACATTAAACAGTCAATGTACTCTATTTTCTCTTTTAGAAATGTAAAGCATTGATAAGTATGAGTTATGACAATTATAATTTAATCTTATTTTGATTAAGTTATGAATAAAGGTATGTTTAAACACACAAAACTTACTTGGACATGTGGTGGAGCAGACAACACATGAATCACTGAGGAAGCAATGTCGTCTGCTTTTAGGCACATACGGTTCATGTAAATTTTCTTTCCTGCTTCCTCACTCTTAAGCATTCTTGGGGCAAATTCAGTCTCCACAATGCCCGGGCTAATGGCCTAAAAAATTAAGAGTACTGTACAGTATATACTTTGCAATAAAAATTATTCAATATACTGTATATAAATATAAAAGGTTTTTGTTTAATAAGAACATAAGAAGGGAACTGCAGAAGGCCTATTGTCCCATATGAGGCATATGTTTCTGACCACCCATGGCCATTCATATGTGCATATGTCTAAAATATGCTTGAAACAATCCATCGGTCACCTATCTATCATGTGACCTAGGAATTTGTTCCATAATTCAACAACCTTGTTTCCAAAATATGCACAGAATCGGGCTTCTGTGTTATATGAAAGTGGCTGTGCCCTTAAGACATGAGCATACATTGTCAGGCAGGTCAACATGTTGCCACAAAAAACTTTTAAATTTGTGTGTGCATGGTGACAACCTGTCCTCAGGCTAGGCTCGTCCAGCCAGTGGTCGACCCCAAAGATGCAATTATTAATTTTAACATACAGCATATTCAAAATATATATTTTCTCTGTTAATATTATTACTATATAACACAATAGTTAGGCCTAACTTTAGTGACTGGGCTCTGATGGCAATTATTGGTATATGCAGTGCACAGATGAAGCATTTAGAGGTGTGATTCAAGCTGAGAATACTAATAAAGTACTATCAAGAAAATTATGTCATCAGTTGTCATTTGTAAAGTATTTTTCATTCATAAACAGGGTTTGGTGGGTGTATTAATGAGCATTTGTGAATAATGAGCTGCGGCATCACCTGAGCATAAACCAATCCAGCCCAGAATGACAAGTTGAGGGTCATTCATAAAACTCAAAGCCATACAGAACCTTGGACATCACACCAGGTAATATTTTTCCATATGAAGTCTGTTAAGATATCATTCTGCCTGACTGTGCATGATCCTTTTGGAAAGTTCCAAAGAACCACCAAGCCAGTCTCATTGACGGCTTGGTGGTTCTTTGGCTCAGGCCAAAATGTATATGATAACTCGGGAAACAAGACGTCTGTCTCTTAAAAAACTACCAAAGTACTAGTAAAGAAAATGGAAGTGATTTTGAACCTGTGGCATGAACACACAGGACAAGAGACCTAGCAAAACTCTAGTCACTTTGTTACTCGACAATAGCTACCAAGAATGGATCACTAAACAATGTTTTTCAAGACAGATAAGGATGGTCATCAGTCTGTAAATGCCACTTAGTAGGATATTGCAGGTTGTGTGTACTTCACTGTACAGTATATGCCAAATACCAAGGCACATTGTAAGATTTACAAGACTTGTGCCAGATCATCTGGTCTGCAGTGCCTTAATATAGTGTGAGGAAGAAGCCTAATACACTTATGGCTCAAGAGCCTAAAGATACCCTAACTAAATCATGTCAGCACACACAGAGATCACACTAACGTGATGCATCAAATGAACAAATCCACAAGGGCAGTGACGAGGATTCGAACCTGCATCTGGGAGCATCCCAGACGTAGCTTAGTCGATTAAGGCAGTGTCTGGGATGCTCCCAGACGCAGGTTCGAATCCTCGTCACTGCCCTTGTGGATTTGTTAAATCATGTCAGCCTATGGATAGGAAATGACCAGTGACCTACAGTAAACAAAAATATCCAACTTTACCAAGGCTTAATCTGTATAGTATTGATGAAAGAAAAGAGTAGGAGGAAAATCAAGGACATACAATAACCTGGAAATAAACACTAGGTATCATTTTTAAGCTTAGCACTGAGAAAAATATTCAAAGATCCAGAATAGTGAAAAGTTTCCTAAATTGTTTGCTACTGATACAGTGCCCTTCAATATCAAATGAGTTGCAGCATTGTCTGTATGTACTTACCTATTGCCACACTATCACGTTCTCACCATTACAGATGCATCTGTCCAGGTACCGTATACCATACCAATCCCTAGCACCATTTGTCCACACCACAGAAGCTCTAGCAAGGCAGAGAAGCTGTGATGCCAAATGAAAATCAACAAAATGCATTAAATTTGTTAGGAACAGTTCTGACAGTTCTTGCAATGGTGCTGGAATTAATCATATTGGTGTTTGCCGTTCTATTTGAGATTTTCGGGCTGTGGAGAGGTTGGCACCGGCTGCATGGGTGTCAGCTTCCACCCTGTATTAACCTACCCTGGCTTTGTGCCATGGAGAGGCCACTCACCAGACCGACAACCAGAATGCAACTCATAGTCGCCTGAGACTGATGGATGCCTACTACTAGGATAAAAAAAATGCATAAAATTTAAAAGTTCAAGCTTAGTTCGACTGAACATACAACCACCATTCATATGTCAGATTTTGTCACTTTTGATAACTGTACAGAGAATTTGATAGTAAATTAGGAGGTAGATGTGAAACTAAACCTAAATCTAAAAAAAAAAAAAAATATGCTTGAGGAGCTAAAATGTCAACCCTGCTGAGAAGTACACAAAGAAAGACAATTATCAGACAAGTCTGGACTTGCCTGGTGCATGTTTGGTGCAAGAAGTGTTTACTACACACTTTTACTGTAACTTACCGCAATTCGAATGTGAGACTTTGCATCTCTGAGCTCCTGCCGCATTCCTTCAAGAAGGGCTGTCACAGCAAACTTGGTGGCAGTGTAGAAGTGATTTCCTGGATTTGATGAGACACGATGACCCAATATACTGTCAGGAGTTTGATGAAATAATGAGAATTTAGTTTATAAATTCTTTTAAGCAAACATTTGGATTTGTTGCAGGTAATAGAAGCTCTATGCCTATACAGTATATAAATATAGACTCCTATTATCACTGCTACAGCCAAGAAGAAAGAAGATAATATTTTTCATCTACCTGTTTATCAGCTTGTTTCTATTTGATTATATTCTTTCAGATTTCTTTGACAGTTACTTAATCTTATCTGAATAATGTATACATGACTAAACATTTGTAGCTAATTTTAATTTACACATGAACTGGATGAAAAGAACAGTAGTTGTTACACTGTGATTTACCCTGTGCTAAAGATAAAGGAAAACAGAAGACAGGTAATATATATGATACAAAAATAATTTAATTAGTTAAAAAAAATTGAATACACTACAGTGTTACATTATTTGTTAACTATACAGACTTGTATTCATATTTCAAATCTTTCCAAATTAAAAAATATTTTTGACCTGCTGATATGAATGATTTGACCATCATCAACCTGGCGTGCACGCATGGATGCCACAGATTCACGTGTACACAGACACAAGCCCACCACATTGATATCCAGCATCTCTCGCCACTCCTCTGTTGTTCCTTCTGTGGACAACAGTGAAATCACAGGTTTTTTAAGGAAATATAAAATAATAGGCTGAACATAATCAGAACTTTAAGTATTTAATGGACTGTAAAAAAGAAATAATGTAAAGCTGAAGAGACCATTTTTCATCACTATGGCCACAGTGTGATTAACATAAGGAGAAATGGCACATCTTTTTTAATTTGTCCCAGTTGTTTTTTCATGATATGCCAATTTGAAAAATATATGAAGTGTGAAGTATATACATATACTGGTTATTTGAAATACAAACCCAAAAGAGAGTGGTTGTGAGACATGCCGGCATTGTTGATGCACACATCAACACCTCCAAATTTCTGCTTAATGGTGGCAAATAGACTGAGAACATCATCATCTTTGGAGATATCACATTTCACTGGGGTGAAGGACCCGGGTTTGTTGGCCAGTTCTCTTGCAAGGGCCTGGAAAAGGATACAATAAGAAGAGACTTTCTACATGTATCAAGTCAAATGGGTACTGGGTGTATGTATTTAAGATTTTGTATTTTTTCAAAATGTATATTGCACTGTTTCCACCAAGCTGACCTATCATGACATATCTTTACAAATGCTCTTTTTATTGTCCAATATGTTTTTTGTGTTACAGTATATAATTTTGCAAATAAATCATGTTAAATAAGTATATGAAGAAGTGCTATAAACCATTTGTGAATTATTTACTTGGCAGGGCAAGACAAATACATGATTATGTATGACATCTAAGATCTAGCATTCATGGATATGTGGAAATAATCTCATTTGCATATATTATATAAATCCTTAAAAGCTTTCTTAAAATAAGAGAAATGCAAAGTTATCATACAAAAGCAATAAATGGCGGGCAGTTTTAAGTGCTATGTTGCAATGTCTGCCTTTAATATACAGAATAATCTGTATTTAAAGGTACAGCACATTAAGGTATTGACACACCTGAAGCCTCTCCTCATTTCGTGCAGCTCCAACAACTTTCATGCCAGCCTCCACAAGCCTCCTGCTGATGGCTGCTCCAATACCTGCACTGGCTCCCGTCACAAGGACAACGCGACCAATCCAACGTTCCATATTGCAACAGTAGGGCTATGATGTATATAATATACCTGTAAGTACAGTATTACTTTGAAATTATTAAGCAGATCCCCTCTTATTTTTGGAAATATGTAATTATTGGCCATTCCATTCAGCTAACCAACTTGAACCTTTCCTACTGCCAAAAAAAAAAACAATTTTAACTTTATATTCTAAACCAATGATTTATAATACAATAAAGCATATGGTGAAAATGTTTTCTTTGAAGAATTTGGTTTTCTATAAATGGAATTCTTGGGTACACTAAAATAGTTTTAAATTTCATATTTCACATTATCATTAATACACCATATTAACATAACCTAACCTACCCCTAACAATGGATAGAGTTGATAATAGCACTAATTATGTAGTCCTTCCCAATTTATTCCCTTCAGCTGATCTCTTCCTTGGGGATTGGTTATGTATCCCTGGGAATAATCAAGTATACCTTTACCTTCAAGGAAAATAAAGTAGTCGTTCAATTGTGTAAGTCTCTGGTGTGCCACCACCCTGAATTATTGTATCCAGGCATGGAAACCTCATCTTCAGAAAGACATAGCTACTCTGGAGAAGGTGCAACACCGGACAACAAAAATCATACCAGAGCTTAGTCATCTCTCGTATCAGGGATGGTTGAGGGCCACTGGGCTCACAACACTGCAAACCAGGCATGACAGGGCAGATCTCATCGAAACCTTCAAAATACTGAACAATTTGGAGGATGTCGATCTGGTCAATTTCTTCAAAAGGTCAAATATAACACGAACGGGTTCAAGCTCAACAAACCACAATGTAGGACAGAAAACAGGAGATGCTTTTTCACCGATAGAGTTGTAAACCCCTAGAACCACCTACCCGCCAAAGCCGTAAATGCCAAAAAAACTGCTGGGTTTTAAAATTCAGCTGGAAAAGATCGTCAGGACAAATGGGGAGAGGGGGGGCATTTGACAAGCCGCCGGCATCCTGTCCTAATCGAGGCCACTAGTATTGGTCACCCTCGGGTAAATTAAGGTATCGTGTCAGGTTAAACCAATAAAAGGCGCGTTGTGGAGGTATACTGTGCGGCAAACATCCACCCAACAAACTTTAAAACAGTTTAGGCACAATAAATGTGAGGGCCCCAAATCTGTTTTCTTTGACAACTGCTTTTGTGTTTATCAGTTTTTTTGTTCTTGCCGCCCACGGCTATCACATTAGCCCAAATGTTGACATACATGTATGCGTTGTTATATATATATATATATATATATATATATATATATATATATATATATATATATATATATATAATATAATTTATAATATATTCACATACCACCTATTTGCTAAGCAATATGTTTGCATCTTACATTTACAAGCTGTTAATGACACACACTAGTGATTATAAAACACTTCCCACCGTAGTAACACGAAGGTTAAGGTGACACGACTTACAATAGTTTCAACTAGAGACCGCGCAAGTAAGGAAATATGGTGCCGCCTGGTAGGAAATCTCCCAGTGACTGGCACCCACGACTCTGGGTGTTCAGATACCACCCTGGTACCGGTGTTCGGATATAGCCTGGGCTACGACCACATACTGCAATTTCCTTAATATATAATATGTATTATATATTATATTATATATAATATATGCGAACGAATGAGGTGATTTGATAAAATACCATGCCCAAGATTACCATCAGAGTGCCGGCGGGATGATGGGGAATTAGTCTCGGCTACCATCATCTTTTGTCCGGTCGTGACAGTCGAGTGGTTAAGGGGTCCTGTACACCAGTTACAGAGTGCTCCTGGCAGTATGGGTTCGAGTCACTTCTAGGGTGTGAGTTTTCAGTTATATTGTGCTCATATTGAGGTCACCTCCAAGGTCAAACTACTGACCCTCCCCCAGGATGCCACCCCTCAACAAGATGACTAACTCCTGGGTATCTATTTACTGCTAGTTGAGTAGCATGAGGTCAATCAGGTGCTAGAAAACGGCACCCAACCATTTCTGTCTCTCTCGGGATTCGAAGCCGGAATTCCAGATTGCGACTCTTAGAACAAACCCGACTGTACTTGCTGTACTACAGACCTTGCATGGTTAGTTTGGCGTAGTGGGCTGAAGTCCGTGCCTTGTAATCCCTATACTGGGTGCTCTGTGACGTTAGAGTTCAGATATATAACTCTATATGATGTGGCTTTTTGGATTTATGACGACGTGAATTATGGGTGGTTGGGGTCGTTATCGACTTTCAATCGGGAATCCCGGGTGGGACAGTTGAATGGTTGGGCAGGTTTCCTTTCACCTAATTCCTCTGTTCAAATTGGTACTCGGGAGCTAGTCAACTGTTGAGAGGTTGTATCCTGGGAAAGGTCAGAAGTTCGATACCTTTGGGGGATCCTCGAACTGCAATAAGAATTGCGAAATGAAAATAATGTTGGCTTTATTTTCAACTTTAGTTTTGGGATAATTGTCGTCACTGCACTGAACCTATTCCGGTGCAGTTGTATGTATTCATCAGTGAAGTCTCGTGCCTGGATGCAGAAGTCCAGATGAAGTGGCACACCTGTCATTTGTTCTGATGGATGACCTACTTCTAGACGTAAACGGTTTGTTTATTGGCACTCTTTAGTTCATTGCCATAAAACGAAGTTCTGGTGGCAAAGATTTATAGAAAAAATGCTGAGGTGCTCAAATTATATAGACTTTGTTGTAAAAAGCAACTGATAGAATACATTATTTGTAATAAAACACCCACACATTTTGTATTGAATAGAAAATAAACTAAAACCCTTGACAGAACAGTACACAAAAAAGTATGGGATCGATCTGGTCCCAGCGAGTCCAGTCTTAACAAGTTTACACTGTATACCTTTCACAAATGCCGCAGCACCGACTGATGTCTTGGTGAACTTGGAGGTGTATATTCGTACTGCTTTTGCTCTGAAGACCTCTGTTGTTGCTGTCCTTTTTGACCTGGAAAACACACTACACTACTTGGAGATACCATATTCTGTCCCAACTCCGTTCTTTTGGCCTTCGTGGCCTCCTCCCACTCTTCCTACAAAACTTCCTCTCTAGTCGTTCCTTTAGAGTGAGACTTGGTACCACTTTCTGCCTCTTTCCGGCAATACGAAGGTGTACCCCAAGGTAGTGTTCTGAGCACTACTCTTTTCCTTGTTATTCCTCAATGTCTTCTTTCCTCCCTTCTGGCATCTTCTCAGCTCTCTCTGTCGACGATCTTACCCTTTGCTGTCGAGGTGATGATTCGCCTCCCCTTCAACAGTGGCTTTAACTTGCGATTGATCGTGTCGTCTTGGGCCACCAATCATGGCTTCATGTTATCTACAACTAAAACTTGTGCTATGACTTTTACTCGGAAGCAAGTCGTTCGTTCTCCCTTGTTGCTCTTGGTCATCCATCTTTTGTACAAAGATTCTGCTAAGCTTTTCGGATTAATTTGAACCCCTTATCTCTTACCGCCGAGTAGAATGCTCTAAGGCCCTGAACGTACTTAAGGTCTTATCCCTTACTTCTTGGGGAGCTGATAGACGCATGCTCCTCTCATTACATTCCTCTCTCGTACTGTCTAAACTCGCTTATCGCTCTCCTGCTTACTCGTCTGCCTCTCCTACTCTTCGCCGTCTTGATGCTCTGCACCATACTGGGTTAAGCCTCAGCTCAGGTGCCTTTCGTTTGACTACTACCCTAAGCCTGTATGTTGAAACTGGTGACCTGTCTACGGGATCGCCGTGATCGCTATTGTCTTTGATACCTGGTGCGGTGCTTACAACACCCTCACTCTCGCTTATATCATACTTTGAACTTTATCCTTCCTGTGGTCCCTGTCCTTCCTGTGGTCCCTGTTTCCCTTCACCTTCCCCTCTCCATACGGTTGTCTTGCTTGCAAGGTTCTCTCTCTGTTAGCTTTACCAATGTTTCTCCTCGTGTCGGTCCGTTCTTGCCTTCGTGGAAGGTCCTCCTTCCTAAGTTTTGTAAAACCTTGACCCACGTGACTACAGCTTTTCACCCGTCTACAGTTCTGAAACGCTTTTTCCTTGAACACTTTTCTTCACACTCCCGCTCCATTTCAGCCTTCACCGATGGGTGTAAGTATGCAGACGGTGTAGGCTACTCTGTTGTTTTTCCCTGATCACACCTATATGTGTCGCCTGCCTCCGGAGAATGACATCTTCACGGCAGAACTTTAATCCCCCCTCATATAGTCTAGGGTAGCTGCACAAATGCAGATGTACCTAAATGTGTTAATAAAAAAAATGTTATTTTGTATGCCCTTCGTCAACTGCTTTCTCATTGTCAATCCTCCTTTGTTGTTGTAGTTCGCAGTGCCCTCGTGGCTCTGGAGTCCTTTAATCCAGTACATCCTATGGTAGTCGAAATTCAACATTGGTCGTTTCTTATCTATAGCAGATTTAATACAGTAGATTTTTGCTGGGTTCCCAGCCATATTGATGTGTCAAATAAGCGTATGGACGCTGTGGCTAAGGAGGCTATCCGCACTTATCCCATCTCCCGTAAAGGTGAGATGGGATAAGTATCCCTCCCTTATTACTACTACTACCCAAATGTTCATTCCTCAATCCTTACTCATTGGCAGGGTCATTGATGTTCTGTTACTGGTAACAAACTGCGTGCTCTTAGGGGTAGTGTCACCCCATAGCCTTCTACCACCGTAACCCGCGATGGGGAAACTGCTCTGGTAAGGTTTCGTATTGGTAATACACATTTAACTCCCGGGCACTTAATCTAGCGCCGCCCAGCTTCTTATTGTCCAAACTGCATTGTCCCTCTACGGTCGTGCATATCCTTGTTGAATGTCCTGACTTCTAGGACGAGATAGCCGTCCCGGCTTGGTGCCTTCTTTTGATAATTACTTACACTGTATACATGATAAATTTTTACCAGCATTCAATTATAAACAGGACAATTAAACTGACACCGTCTCATTTTGGAGAAGTCTCTTCTAAATCATTTAAGTTGATTACATGTAGTTCTCAAATTTCTAAATTAGGAATGATCTGCATCACAAATCTTGAGAAAAATACATGCAAGTGTATAACAATGAGATATTTTGTTATTTTTACAGTCGTTGGGCAATGTATTATATTCGAGTTAATCCCGTAATAGCATTAAGATCAATTTTTATTTTAATTCGGGTTTTGTTCTGGAAAATAAAATTCCTTTTACGTAACCTGCTAATGTTAAATGAAAATATTTAAAGCATCTTAAATGAACGGTTTATTAATGTAATACGGAAGTGGTATGCACCTTGCAGCTATGACATAATAATAGCTATATAAAAAAATTGTATGCACATAATTTTAACTCGACACGTTCATAAAGAAATTGATTATTGTGCAAAGACCACTTTTATGGGTTCATAAATTCAATACTAATTCAATCAAATTATATCTGACAATTTAATAAGCTTCAAATTACTTTTATTATCTTAACAGTCAGTATGTTTTTTATTTTAATTCGGAATAAAGAAAACTTTAAATATTCCACCAACAGATTTGTCCACCTCTTATACAAGATGAGCGTTAAGCCATACACAATAATATATAGGTATCAATGCAGACAAGTTTAAGATCACAAAGTGGTGTATAAAAGTTCATGAATCTGGTACAGTAAGAATCTTAATTTGCAAATTTGGCAGTTTTCCTTCTTGACTGGTTCCCAAAAAGTCATCTTGAGTCTTGGGACAAATACAGTAGATGTTATGCTCACAATTTTTCTCACACGACTTAGGAAACCTGCTCTGTTGGCCTGATGAGGATGTCATGAATCTGGGGAAGACAAAAATGAGTAACTACTGTATGTTGGCCTGTCCAAATGCAATTAATCACGAATATATCTTATTTACTACTGATTGTGTACGTGTATATATATAATTATATATTGTACTTAGGTTTAGGGCATGATAAGCATAGCACTATTCTTTGTAGGTCACCCATGTAAGTGGCTAAATATGAAATACAATTTTTTATTGCCGTGGTTGCATTGCGCTTAAAGGCCACGTTCAATACCCTCACACTAAACAAAATCGTTTTCTGGAAAATGTAAAGAAATATGAAGTATAAATTTTGGCACTGTAATTGTATCTTATTTGGTTATAGTAATATAAGAATAAATCATTGTGTCGAGGGACAGGCAGCCATTGCATATATATATAAACATGTTAGACTTGTATCGAGGTCCTCCCAAGGTCGAATTACTGACCCTTCCCAGGATGCAACCCGTCCTCAACTCAGTCCATTTTGATTCCATGCACCCGTCAAACCCCCCGTTTATGAATGAAAAGCTGTTTAC
Source organism: Procambarus clarkii (assembly GCF_040958095.1). Lineage (NCBI taxonomy): Eukaryota > Metazoa > Arthropoda > Malacostraca > Decapoda > Cambaridae > Procambarus > Procambarus clarkii. Next base: position 24,114,298 of record NC_091216.1, on the reverse strand, counting down.
ACACGACTCGCAATTGATTTCGTTCGAACACTTCCAGAACAAGTGCTTCACTGACAAATTTTGTTGGAACCACAACGCTATAAATGCTTCACCCACGTACTACAAATACAAATAATCACCAACAGAACCTAAACACCTAACCTAACCTATGCCTATATATATGCACAATATGCTAATATATTAATTTATATTTGAGAAAATTCTCGTTTTGAATGAACAGCATACAAACAAAATTATGAATGCGTCTGTGGGGTCGACCGCTGGATGTAATGGACTTGAGTCGAGGACAGGTTGGGAATACAGGTATGTTTGAACAGAGAATAAGCTTACCTGGACATGTTGTGGAGCAGACAACACATGAATTACTGAGGAAGCAATATCATCTGCTTGCAGGCCCTGTAAGTTCGAGAACGCTTTCTTTGCTTCTTCCTTGTCCTTAAACATTCTTGAAGCAAATTCAGTTTCCACAAAACCAGGGCTTATGCCCTAAAACAAAATAATTATTAAATTCATAAACATGAAAGATTATAATGTTCACAGCTGTTTGGAAAATCAGGCTTCAAGTTATATAGAAAGTGCTTGTGCCCTAAGGACATGATTATGAACAACAGGAAGGACACCATACGACTTAGTCAAAAGAAACTTTAATCTATACTTGCATGGTGAATCGTTTGCTAGGGAGCTAGGACGTCATTTGAAACAAAGTCTAGCCCAGAATGACCAGTGAGGATCATTTATAAAACTCAAAGCCACACACAACCTCTCATACATTCCCACATACCGTCCCATATACTTCATGAACAGCCCAATTCTCAGCATAGGGGAGAAGAGGCAGAAATAGTGGGATTAAGTGCTCCACTCAGAAAAGCAATTTTCATACACTGGGTGCATTTCTAAACCAGATTTCTAAGCTCTCATTCTGTTGTTCCCTAAGGTAATTTTCCAATACAAAAGAATCTTCCAAAAAAGAAATCAGTAGACTTGCTAAGAGACAAAGCAAGATCTAGTAAATCCTACAGCATTTATGCTGCCCTAAGCAGTTTAACAGATCTCCAGGGGGCTTAGCCCTACTTGCCAAGCACTGGGATGCAAAACAAGGTGGGAAAGACTAAAGAAAAGTAACAAGGATATCAATTCATGATAGTTCTTGACAATCTCTTAATGTCAACTGACCAATTTGTCCCCCTCTAATAATTTTGGCATCAGTATCCCCAACGGACAAGATGTGTATTATAAATCATAGCAGCTCACACACGACTACGTTTTCTGTGCGTGGGTCCATCAGTTAGGTTAGGTTTGGGCAATTTAGTACATAATTTGTGGCGTGACAACTGGAGAGGATAGGCTGAACTAACACACAGGTTACAGATGCCTATGACAATATAAACAAAAGGGCTCACAAATGAATCCAGAGCATAACAAACATTGTTGTTTTCATCTGACGCTACAAAGAACTTGAGTTCAATTCTGTAGTCAAGCTGGAAGCTCTAATCCACTTAAGAGTACTATCATCACTGAACCTTTGAATGAAGCAGAGTGCAGAAAGATTTTGGGAAATACAAAAACGTCTCTAAATACTCAAATTGCAGCTTCATGAACTGGACCATAAGCACAGGAGACAAATATCCGGAACAGTGGTAACAGGTTCAACATAACTGGAGAGGTTTTTGAAAGGCTAAGAGTTCTTGAATTATCTTTTGTTAATTATCTTGAGCTGCAGTGAACATTCTCCAGTAATCCTTTGGCACCATAGAGAATGGCGAATTGTGTGCAAGGACTTTGCAAACCTTACAAGAAATACTTGAAAAGTTCCATTTAAAGTCCGTGCCAGAGTATCATCCTGCCTAATTGTCCTTTGGACACTAATGATCAAGGAAATTTCCCCTGAACCACTATTAAGTCGCCTCGTCGCAATATCAAGTCTAATCTAATGTGATAAGCCTCGGTAAGACGAGGTGGGAGTTGCCAAAGCAATAGTAAAGAAAACTCCAGTGACCCCTCAACCAGTGGGCCAAATAACGCAAGGCAAGCGACCTAGCACGTATTGAAAAGTCACCTTGTTATTCCACTAGAACTACCAAGAATGCGTTACCTTACAAGGTTTTCAAGGCCTATAAGGATGTCCATCAGTCTATAAATGCTATACGGCAGGATTTTGCAGGTCGTGTATGATTCATTATATATGCATAATGCGAGGTTTACAAGACTTATGACGGATCACTTGGTCGGCAACATCTTGCCACAGTTTGAATTAGGAGTTTAGTTCACCCATGACTCAAGATCTTCAAGAGACGTATTAAACTATATCAGCTTGTAGACAGGGAAAGGCAAGTGGCACACATTAATAACAAAATCCAACTTGACCAAAGGCTTAATCTGTATGACAATCACGAGAGAATGAAGAGTAACAACAAATAATTATGGACATACAAAAATTATTTCAGGTTATTTTATCACTTTCAAGCTTAACCACTAAAAAACAAATCCAAAACTAAAAACAATGGACACAAAAGATAAGGTAGCGCGTTGCTACTGCCTGATACTGCTCAATGTGTGTATGTTGGTCATTCTGGGATGGAGTACTGTATTACTGTACATTACACTGTATGGAGTACATTACTGTATTCTCAATCGACTCAGCCTTTTAATGGCCCTACGGGAAAGTTTCGTAAGTTCGGTGTGGCATTGGTGGCAGAATATCCTGCCTAACTGTACATGATTTTGGTCTTTTAACACATGGTGGATGCTTATGATAGGGGGACAAACTAATGTGATGTCTGAAAACAAAAACAATTAGGTGACCATAGGTAATTATACACATTGTCTGTACACATCAAACTCTCCTAAACTACAAATCAAATAGTCTTTTTCATTCAAATCCATCAAAGCATTACATTACTCTACTACAGTTACAATTTCAGTAACTTCTTACCGCAATTCGAATGTGTGACTTTGCACCTCTGAGTTCCTGCCTCAACCCTTCAAGAAGGGCTGTCACAGCAAACTTGGTGGCAGTGTAGAAATGACCTGCTGGAAGTGGCGTCACACGATGACCCGACATACTGTGTTTGAAGAAACAATTAGGTTTCAGTATACAGATTTTTATGAGCAAACGTTAAGGTTTGTCACAATTAACAGAGGCTCTGTGCCTATACAGCATATAATTCCCATCGTTGGGTATAGGAAGCTTGTACTTGGGCATATCGAGGTACCCCAGGATCATCTACTGATAATCGGTAGGAGGCAACCCACAATTGCTTAACTGTACGGGTTCCTATTTACTGCTAGGTGAACAGATGTATCAGGTGAAAGGAAATGTGCCAAGCCATTACTGTCCTGCCTGCAGATTAGACCCTGAATCCTACTACAACCAAGAAGAAAAATAATACTCTATCTACCTAGGCTTGTTTATCTTGTTTGAAAACAGCCATCAAAATGCACATTCACCCTGTGAGTACCCCAAAACATCTATCTCAACGCCAGACTGGTGTTGACAACTGGCCTTGATCGGCCGAAACATTCATCTCCCATTCTCATTTCTCTTTCTCTGTTGATTTTCCGCATAGAAATGATCAGTGTTTCGCGATCGTCAATTGCATATGTTATATATATATTATATATACAGTATAAACTACAATATTCATTGCCTCATTTGATAATTCTACAGAACTATATTCACGTTACAAATACTCAAGTATTAAAAATATTTTGACCTGCTGATATGAATGATTTGGCCATCGTCAACGTTGCGTGCACGCATGGATGCCACAGCTTCACGTGTACACAGACACAAGCCCACCACATTAATATCCAGCATCTCCCGCCACTCCTCTGTTGTTCCCTCTGTGGACAACAGTGAAACGATAATATTTGTATATGCAAATATAAAATATAGGCTTAAAATAATCAGAAACTTCTTTAAGTTAATTAATTTTTTTAATCCATTAAAAATTATGTTAATCCTAAGAGGTAATTATTTATTACTAGCCACAGTAAACCAACATTAAGCAAAAGAACACGCACTTCGCTTGTTATAGTCGCCCCCCCCCCCTACAATGACGGGCCAATTTGTGTAAATATGAAATGTGAAACGTACTGTTATTGGAAATACAAACCCAAAAGAGAATGGCCATGAGACATGCCAGCATTGTTGATGCACACATCAACACCTCCAAATTCTTTCTTAATGGTGGCAAACAGACTGAGAATATCATCATCTTTGGAGATATCACATTTCACTGGGGTGAAGGACCCGGGTTTGTTGGCCAGCTCTCTCTTAAGGGCCTGAAATAGTATATATACTATATTGTCATGAAATGACCTACACACAGCCAGTCAAATGTGGATTTCAAAATATCTTTGGATTACATACGCTGCACCTGTTATCGCCACTTCCATAAGCTAGCCTATTATCACATACCCTTTAAATTAAATTTTTTCCAATATGTTTTGTATAATATAATTTTGCAAATAAATAATGTTAAATAAGTATACGAAGGAACAAGTCCTAAAAATCATTAATGACATTCATGCCTGAGCAGTGATGTATCACTTCCCTATATAACAGTGATTATATAAATGACATATACACACACAAAAAGGTACATTAGGTTTATGAGAGTACATAGCATTTGATGTTTTAACAATCTTTTAAAGCCATTACCACGCATAGCGTTTCGGGCAGGTCCTTAATCTAACAGATGATTTTAAGTAGGTAATTTCTAGCAATAATAATAAAAAAGTTATCAGGTACACTAAGAAAATTTGACAAACTTTAGTAGGTACATTAAAGTAAAATTTGAGGGTTATCAACACGTACATTGTAGCATAATTTGAGGATTATTTCAAGGTATAATACAGTAAAATATGCGTTCAATATATCAACCATGATATAAGATGATTACAATGGTAAAGTTGAATGGCTTAGGTACATAATATGCAGGGACATACTGTATACTATTACTTTTACTTGATAGAGTAAGATATATGTGTATCTAGGTTTTTCTTATAAAGAGTATAAGAAACAAAGTAAGCAGTGCAAAAATAAATATAGGGCAATTTTTAAATTAAAAGAAAAATGAGAAACTAAGAAAATTCTTAAGTCCCTTGGATGAATCTTCTGAAAAAAAGCATACGACCTTTATACCCTTTCTTATTTCCTATGTGGAAACATCCTTGTTTTGGATCATAATTTCAGCCTGATGTACATTGAATAATATAAAATAAGATGTAAATGTTAAGTATTTAAAGGCCATGTTGAATACGTAAAGTTAGGTACAGCACATTAAGGTATTGACTCACCTGAAGCCTCTCCTCATTTCGTGCAGCTCCGACAACTTTCATGCCGGCCTCCACAAGCCTCCTGCTGATGCCTGCCCCAATACCTGTGCTCGCTCCCGTCACCAAGGCAACGCGACCAATCCAACGTTCCATATTGCAACAGTAGGGCTATGCTGTATATAATAAAAGTGTAATAATTCAGTGTCGGGGAACAGGTAGTCAGTTTATACATATAGTATATGTTTGGCTTATGTCGAGATCCGCCCCCTCCCCCAGGATGTAACTGATTGCGCGTCGAGAACGAACTCTACTATTACCGGGACCCTCACATAACCACCATATATTGTATCTCAGATACTCAATATAACTCATAAGACTAGACAAGACTTTCTATTTAAGAATACAGTTAAAGAAATTACAAGTTAAATACTCCTGTAAAAGTTACATTAGTGATAGTGAAATACAACCTTATATGGAATTAATATAGGTAAATATATACTGTACTTGAAACAAATTCATATTCTGTATTTTTATTAACTTTTTTAAGCTCTTGAGAATAAACTCCAATCTTTTCATTCAAACTATATGACAACTGGCTGTGAAATTCAACTTTTCTGTTGCCATTAAATTTCTTCATTTAGCCTTATACTAAGCAAAAATCTTGTTCAAAGTTTAAAGCTATGACCTTTTCTCCATAGTGGCATAGTACCCTGAATCAGTGCTTCAGAACGTGTACAGTGTCAGGTAGTTATGACCTCTGCTTATCTTTAATCTATATAAAATTGTTGATATGCAGGCAGTTGGTTATTAATAGTTTGGGAGAGAGATAAATGTATCAGTCAATGTAAGTTGTGCTTTGCTATCCTGCTGGGTACAAGGTTCAGAGTTATTGAGGAAAATTAACATACAAATTAAGCAATAATCTAGTGTTAGTAATGTGTTGTGAGCATTGATAATTATATACCTCGAGGAGCCTCACTATGCCATATTAGTCCTGTTGTACAGTGGCCTACGTTGTCGATTCGCAATGGAGGGTCCCGTGCAGGACGGAAATGGTTGGGCACGTTTCCTTTCACTTGATGCCTTTGTTCATTTAACAGCATAATTAAGCGGAACAGGTTTAGGCTGTGAAGTTCTCACCAATATACTAAGTATAACCAATAGACTATACTGTATACGTGTGATTATTGGCTTTATATAAAATATTTATACCCACCTCTAGATCTCCTTTATAGTTGTATCACCTGTAATTTTTAATACTATTTACTCTTAAAATAAACTAATCTAACCTTAAAAGCTCTCGGTCGATGGAGTTTCGGCCTGACAGGCGTGAGGTCCGCAGTTCAAGTCTCCTAGAGCCCAAGTGAATGTAACCTAACTTTACATCTACAAGATCATTACTATCCCGATATCCAGGAGTGGCGTTGTTTTGATGTTGAATGAACGTTGCCAACGTTAATTCGGCTTTGATCGACAACTTTAATTCAGCTTGGCTCGACAACGTTGATTCTGCATTGAACTGTCGTCGCTCTTTGATGTTCTATCCACTGGGTAGTGGGAAGAAGTGTCAGAAATAGGCGAGTTTTCCCAATACATTACTACACTAAAGAGAATTCTGACAATACAGTATACTCCTTTAAATACAACACTTACTCGTACATTGTTGTGTCTGATCGCTTGACACTTTTATTTGGCAGACCAGTTGGAGCAATACACGTAAATGTTAAAAATTTAAATTAGAAACTTTAAAAGCTGGACAGCAGGCTCAATAATTAATGTACTTATATGAATGCTTGATTGTGCTGTGGTCAGTACAGCAACATTCCTAGGAAAATCTTGGTAAATGGCAATGTAGCAACCTCCCAGGCAGTTCTAAAAATTCTGCAATTCTGATCTACCCAGGTTACAACCCACATTAACTTAACAGTGGCCTAATTTGTGCCCATATCCCATTTAGCGGCCACAATATCCAATAGTAACTAACTATAATTATAGTAACTCAAACTGAACGCCTTATCTACGTCGAGCCAAACCCCTTGTGGATATTGTGCTCGCTGTGTTGCTGCCAGGTAAACAGAGGCACTGTAGGTGGTGCCCAACCATTTCTGTCACTCGGAAGTTGAACCCAGGATCCAGAGGCTTATTATATAAGTAATATTTAAATAAGTGATATTTACATCTTGCACTAGAAAGCTATCAATAACACACATAATATAATGACTAACAAACACGTCCAACCTTAGTGACACGAAGTTGTTGTTGACACGAGGGTTAACTTTGTAATATATTATCAGAGACGACGTGTGGTGCTGGTGAGAGAATAAGTAGGTACTGGTTCTCGGGAGTCACTGTGACTGGCAGCCGGCCGTGCGGCTCCGGGTGGTCGGGTAATCACGTTGGTGCATGCGTTCGGATATAGCCTGGGCTACGACCATGCACATACTGAAAGTGATCTGTACGTCACATGCCAGCCCGTTCTCTCCTGTTGTCACGTCACAAAAATTATGTACTAAATTACCCAAACCTAACCTACCCATAGAGCCATGCACAGAAAACTTATAGATGTTTGTGAGCCTCTGTATGATTTATAGTGCTTCATATTTTGTCCGTAAAGTATTTTAGAGCCAAATGCAATGTATTATTCGAGACGACAGGTTCAACAACAATCACTCATGCATAGTTTAATTTGGTGCTAGGCTGAATTAAGGCCTTATATGCTGCAATCCCTACCTTGATTTTAATATTACTGACTATAGTTTAGTTATAAGACTACAGTTGCGGGGGTGGGGGTAGAAATAGCCTAAGCTACTCTATCCCTTTGAGATGTATTTCTTTCTTATCTCAATAAACATACTTGAACTTGAATTTGAACTACAGTTGCAGGTGCATGGGTTAATTTATATCCCAATGGTTTAGTGATTATAGCACCCTCATACACTCGTTAGCATAATTGCGAACCAGTAGAAGCCTCGCAGAAGGGAATAACGAGCACTAATAAAAACTTGCCGTTTGACTCAAAATACGTATGAGTATTTACTACTACCACGCCTTTGTTATTATTATTGCTGTACACTTTATTTTACAAGAATTCACGGTTACATAGCTGATTGAATTCATAATATGGATATTAAAAGGAAATAAAGGGAAGTTTGTTTCCAAGAGGCTGTATATTTCTTGGAACTCCTCCGATGCCGGGCAGGAACCGAGGATGCAGTGGGCATTCCCCCTTTGGATCGCTACATTGAGGCGCTGGAATACGAAGCTCGCCGTTCTATGGTCTCTTAATTGTTGTTTAAAATAGCCTGAAACCGAGATCCTTAAGGAACTTCTTTGCACTTAAAGACACTTAACATTAAATAAACTAAACGCAATGTAGAATAATATAAAACTGGAAAATTTGTTCATATATATATAATAGTCCGAAACGCTATGCGTGTTAGTGGCTTTGAAGAATGTGAAAATATCACTCTAATATAATCTCACCAACCCATTTTACCGTCTTGTAAATAAAATATTATTATTGTTATTATTATTTTTATTTATTATTATAGTAATGCCAACGTGCAATAGTGTGGTTTAGCGTGAGGGACCATTTTCTGTAGTGTAAGATGTGGTGCGGCCGCCAGGTGGCAGCACCAGGGAGAGCGTCACAACACAGTGGTCCGAGTGTCGGCTCTGGCTCTTCTTCCACGTTCAAGTTTACGGAAACAATAAAATACAGGGATAGAGAAGCTTAGGCTATTTCTACCCTCACAACACAACAACCTGCTCCAGGACCACAGCCAAGCCGTGATTTGGCGGGTCTCGGTGTGTTCTGATGTGCCACTGGGGCATGACAGTAATTTTTCATCATCCGTTTCGTAATTTCGCTTCACCCCACACACACTAAGACCGCCTCGCTGCCACCATCATCCATGGTGCAGCGACGTGTAGGGTCGTGACCTTCAGCTTCAGTGCTTCAGACAAGTGGCATGAATGTTGGAAGTGTTAATGTGTTGAGCCCGGTCTAGTAAGAGTAAGTACCCTGTTTTGTTTTGGTGAATATTCTCAGAAACTGGCTTCGATGCCAGGGATCCGTCATTGCAACTGTTCATGAACACCTGTGAGGTGAGTGGAAATGCTGACACGTGAGATCACCAGGATTAATGTCATTTACAAGTCAAGGGAAGGACCCGACTGTGTGGGTGACAGGAGGTAAATTTGTTTGTTTTTAATTAGTGCAATTTTCATGATATTTGTATCTTGAGACACGTGTTAACCTAAAATTGATAGGTAGTTACTTGTGTTGTCATTTAACCTCCTAGTCGTTACCATCTCAGTGCCGGGGGCTGCACGAGTTGTCCTAGCAAGTTGTGATTATAGATTTATGTTGCAGAGGGCTGCGAATAATATTGATTGCACTGTTGCATCGTCAGTGAGCTCTCCGAATTGTTCAAGTTAGTTCAGTTCAGCCTTGCGGCAATTGACAGACGTCGTTGCTATACTTGGTTGTTAATTAGCTTTATTTGACGTGCCATTGAGAGACATTAACGCAACGTAAAATCGTTGAAGTACTTTAGTCTCTGTTTTAATAAACTTGTTGATTGTTGAGAACGGTCATTGTCAACCCTACAACATTATTGCTCCCACATTTATTACTGCAACTGTTCATGTGAATTTCATCTGAAGGCCTGCTTCTGGATTCTAACCCGATTCATAGCGCCACACATCAATAAAATATTGAAGTGAGAACCTGTGGGTTACCCTTACTAGTGCTACGGCATATAAGGAGCCTGACTACTCAGTGGATAGAGACGTCAACATCTTTGAGGTCCTGGTGATTGTTCCCACCTGTCTATGGTCTTTCACCTAAAGTAAAAGCTGCTCTTAAGTGGTCCTTTCTGCTTGAGGCCAACCTTCCCAAGAGAGAGAAGGTAAATATAGAAAAATCTCACATTGTGTCTTGTTAACCCTTAGGATTTCAACCTTTCCTGGTATAAGTCAACTTAGTTTTGGGATAATTTTCGTCACTGCACTGAACCTATTCCAGTGCAGTTGTATGTATTCATCAGTGAAGTCTCGTGCCTGGAGATGTTCATCAGTGACGTCTCGTGCCTGGAGATGTTCATCAGTGACGTCTCGTGCCTGGAGATGTTCATCAGTGACGTCTCGTGCCTGGAGATGTTCATCAGTGACGTCTCGTGCCTGGAGATGTTCATCAGTGACGTCTCGTGCCTGGAGATGTTCAAATGAAGGCACACACTTGTCATTTGTTTTGATGGATGACCACTTCTTCTAGAGAAACGACTTGTTTATTGGCACTCTTTAGTTCATTACCATAAAACAAAGTTCTGGTGGCAAAGATTTATAGAAAGATGCTCATGTGCTCAAATTATATTGATTTTTTTTGTGTAAAATGCAGCATGATACAATACATAATTTGTAATAATAAAACGCCCACACAATTTGTATTAAATAGAAAATAAACTAAAACCTTGACAGAACAGTACACAAAAAAGTATGGGATCGATCTGGTCCCAGCGAGTCTAGTCTTAACAAGTTTACACTATACCTTTCACAATTGCCGACAACGGTAACTCGATTACCGTTGTCCTACTTACTCGATCTGCCTCTCCCTCTACTCTTCGCCGTCTTGACGTTCTGCACCATACTGGGTTAGGCTTCAGCTCAGGTGCCTTTCGTTTGACTCCTACCCTAAGCCTGTATGTTGAAACTGGCGTCTTGTCTCTATAGGATCTGTCTTCGCTACCTTGAGCGGTCCTTACAACACCCTCACTCCCGCTTATGTCGTACTTTGATCTTTACCCTTTCTATGGTCCCTGTTCCCCTTCACCACCTTGACCCTCTCCGTATGGTTGTCTTGCAAGGTTCTCTCTCTCGTTTAGTGTTACCAATGTTTCTCGTGTCGTTCCGTTCTTGCCTTCGTGAAAGGTCTTCCTTCCTAAGATTTGTAAAACCTTGACCCACGTGACTAAAGCTTTTCACCCGTCTACAGTTCTGAAACGCTTTTTCCTTGAGCACTTTTCCTCACACTCTCGCTCCATTTCCGTCCTCACGGATGGGTCTGAGTATGCAGACGGTGTAGGCTATTCTGTTGTTTTCCCTGACCACACCTATATGTGTCGCCCGCCTCCGGAGACTAGCATTTTCACAGCAGAATTTTATGCTATTTTGTACGCTCTTCATAAACTGCTCTCTCACTGTCAAACCTCCTTTGTTGTTGTAGTCGACTATCGCAGTGCCCTCGTGGCTCTGGAGTCCTTTAATTCAGTACATCCTGTGGTAGTAGAAAGTAAACATTGGTCGTTTCTTATCTCCAGCAGATTTAAGACAGTGGAGATTTTCTGGGTTTCCAGCCATATTGCTGTGTCAAATGAGAGTGCAGACTCTTCCACTAAGGAGGCTATCCGCACTTGCACCACATCCCATAAAAGTGTTCCGACTTCTACTCGGTTATTCATTCCTCAATCCTTGCCCATTGGCAGAGGTCCTTGGTGTTCTGTTACTAGTAACAAACTGCGTGCTCTTAAGGTTAGCGTGTACCCATGGCCTTCCTCCTACCACTGTAACCGGCGGTGGCAAATGGCTCTGGCAAGGTTACATATTGACCATACATGTTTAACTCACGGGAACTTAATGGAGCGCCGACCTGCTCCTCATTGTCCCGCTTACTGTCGTGCATATCCTTGTTGAATGTCCTGACTTCCAGGACGAGGGTGTGTCTTGCTTTCCTACCGCCCCTCGCGGTCACTTGTCTCTCGATAGAATTCTTGGTGAATCAGATACTTTTGATATCATTCGCCTTATGCATTTCTGTTCTCATATTGGCAGCCTTGGTGATATTTAGCGCCCTCTAATTATCCCTCACATTTGATGGTGCTACATTGCCTTCCCGGCTTGGTGCCTTCTATTGGTAATTACTTACAATGTATACATGATAAATCTGTACCAGCATTCAATCGTAAGCAGGACATTTAAACTGACACAGTCTCATTTTAGAGATGTCTCTTTTAAATTATTTAAGTTGATTACATATAGTTCTCAAGTTTATAAATTATGAATGATATGCTTCACAAATCTTGAGAAAAATACAGGCAAGGGTATAACAATGAATGAGTTATTTTGCTATTTATACAGTTGTTGGGCAATGTGTTATATTCGAGCTAATACTGTAATAGCATAAAGATCAATTTTTGTTTGAATTCGGGTTTTGATCAGGGAACTAAAATTCCTTTTACAGAACCTACTAATGTTAAATGAAAATGTTAAGAGGAACTTAAATGAACGGTTTCTTAATGCAGTATTTGGTGCCTTCTTTTGATAATTACTTAATTCAGTATGTAAGTAGCATGCACCTTGCAGCTATGACATAATTAGGTACTTACCAATTTTTTTTCACCTATTAACTTTAGCTCTACACAATCATAAAGGAATTGTTAATTGTACAAAATGAGAATAGGGGAAACGACAAAGACCACTTTTATGAGTTCGTAAATTCAATACTAATTCAATCAAATTATACCTGACAATTTAATAATAATAAAAGTAATTTGAAGCTTATCTTTCAAAACATATACTGTTATTATTATTTTAATCCGGAATAAAGACAACTTTCTAAATATTCCACCCAACAGTTTTGTGCACCTCTTGTACAAGAGGAACTCTATCCAGGCTTAAGCCATACAATAATATATATGTACCAAGGCAGACAAGTTTAAGATCACCAACTGGTACAGTATATAAAAGTTCATGAATGTAATACAGTATAAGAATCATAATTTGCAAATTTGACAGTTTTGCTTGACTGGCTTCCTAAAAGTCATCTTGAGAGTCTTGGGACAAATACAGTAGGTGTTATGTTCACAGTTTTTCTCACACGACTTACGAAATCTGTTCTGTTGGCCGGACAATGATGTCATGAATCTGGGGAAGAAAAAAAATTAACTACGTTGGCCTGTCCGAATGCAACCAATCAAGATTGTATCTTATTGTCTACTAATTGTGTGATATATAACACATATATATATGTATATTATATTTCCCATGATAAGCATAGCACTATTCTTGTAGGTCACCCCTGTAAATGGCTAAACATACAATAAAAAAATCATTGCTACTATCTCCGTGGCTGCAATGTGCTTAAACATGGCCACGTTCAATACCTTCACACTAAACTAAATAATTTTCTGGAAAATGTAAAGAATTATGAAGTATAAATTTTGGCAATGTAATTTAATCTTATTTGGTTAAAGTGATATAATAAATTATTGTGTCGGGGAGACAGGCAGCCAGTGCATATATATAAACATGTTAGACTTGTATCGAGGTTCTCCCAATGTCCTCCCAAGGTCGAATTACTGACCCCAGGATACAACCCCACAACAAGCTGACTAACTCTTGGGTATCTGTTTACTGCCGCACCCAACTGTGTCTGTCCCGCCCAGGATTCGAACCCAGAATTCCCGATTGTGAGTCGAGAACGAACCCGACTGTACGTTAATACAGGTATGTTTGAACACACAATAAGCTTACCTGGACATGTGGTGGAGCAGACAACACATGAATTACTGAGGAAGCAACGTCATCTGCTTGCAGGCCCTTTATGCTTGAGAACACTTTCTTTGCTTCTGCATCATCCTTAAACAGTCTTGAAGCAAATTCAGTTTCCACCAAGCCAGGGCTAATGCCCTAAGAACATAAAGATAATTATTAAATGCATAAAAATTCAAGATTTTAATATGCACAGCTGTTTAAAAAATCAGACTTCAAGTTATATAGAAAGTAATTATCAAAAGAAGGCACCAAACCGGGAAGGCTATGTAGCACCATCAAATGTGCGGAATAACCAGAGGGTGCTAAATATCACCAAGGATGCCAGTACGAGAACAGAAACGCATAGGGCGAACGATATCAAAAGTATCTGATTCGCCAAGAATTCCATCAAGGGACAAGCGACCGCGGGGGACAGTTGGAAAACAAGACATACGCTCGTCCTGGAAGTCAGGACATTCAATAAGGATATGCACGACCGTAAGAGGGACAATGCAATTTGGAAAATAAGAAGTGGGGCGGCGCTCCGTTAAGTGACCATGAGTTAAGCGTTTATGGCTAATATGCAACCTCGCCCGAGCCGTTTCCCATCGCCGGTTACGGTGGTAGGAGGACGGCCATGGGGACACACAACTCTTTAAGAGTACGCAGTTTGTTACCAGTAACAGAAGATCAAAAAGCCTGCCAACGGGTAAGGATGGAGGAATGAATGACTGGGTAAAAGTCGGAATAAGGAATACTGTTACGAGAGATGGGACAAGAGCAGACAGCTTCCGTTTCAGAACCGTAGGAGGGGTAAAAGCTTTAGTGATGCGGGTTAAGGATGTACAAAACTGCGGAAGGTGGACTCTCCGCGGGGGCAAAGAAGGAACAACATGAGGAGAAATATTAGAAATACGAACTGAAAGAGAATCCTGTAAATGAGATAACCGGACAGAAAGAGGGAGGTGGTGAAGAGGAACAGGAACCACAGGAGGGGTAAAAGTTAAAGCACGACAGAGGCGAGGGGAAGGCTGTTGCATGGACCGCACAAGAGAGTGAAGACAGTAGCAATCACGGCGGTCCATGAGAGATAGGAAGCCAGTGTCAACATACAAGCTGAGGACGGGAGTCGAACGAAAGGCACCAGAACTGAGGCATAACTCAGTATGGTGCAAAGCATCAAGACGGTGAAGAGTAGGAGGAGAAGCAGACTAGTAAGCAGGGCAACCATAATCGAGTTTTAGACAGGACGAGAAAGGAATGTAAAGTGAGAAGAGTGCGCCTATTCGCTCCCCCAAGAAGTATGGGACAACACCTGAAGGAGGGTAAGGGCCTTAGAGCATTCAACTCGGAGGTAAGAGATATGGGGCGACCAAAACAAACGAGTGTTAAAAATCAACCCCAAAAGCTTAGCGGAATCCTTGTACACAATGGGGGTGACCATAAAGTGACAAAGAAGGACGAAGAACGACACGCTTCTGAGTAAAAGTCATAGCACAAGCCTTAGACAAAGAACCTGAAGCCATGATTGGTGGCCCAAGACGACACGGCATCAATCGCAAGTTGAAGCCGCCGTTGAAGGAGAGGCGGATCATCCCCCCAAAAGCAAAGGGTACGATCGTCGACATAGAGAGCGGAGAAGACGCCAGAATGAAGAGAGGAAAAAAGACCATTGAGGGCAACCAGAAAAAGAGTAGTGCTCTGAACACTACCTTGGGGCACACCTTCGTATTGCTGAAAAGAGGCAGAGAGCAGCACCAAGCCTCACCTGAAAGGAACGACGAGAGAGGAAGCTTTGGAGAGAGAGAGAGAGAGAGAGAGATTACCACTAAGGCCAAAAGTATGAAGTTGGGACAGAATATGATATCGCCAAGTGGTCTCGTAAACTTTTTCCGGGTTAAAAAGGACAGTAACAACGGAGGTCTTCGAAGCAAAAGCAGTACAAATATAGACCTCTAAGTTCACCAAGACATCTGTTGTGCTGCATCACTTGCATAAACCAAATTGAGATGGGGAGAGGTGGTGATAGTGTTCTAAGAATCACATCAGACGATCGTTAACCATACATTCAAAGAGTTTGCAGACACAACTCGTGAGGGCGAAAGTCCTTAGGGGAAGTCCCCAGACCCTCGTTTTCGAACAGGGAGGAGAACAGCATCGAGCCAGTCCTCAGGGACTGACGACGACTCTCAGATCCGATTATACAGACTCGGTACTTACTGAGACGTGCACGAAGGGAGATGGCGAAGCATCTCATAATGAATGCCATCGGAGCCCGCCGCCGTAGAACCGCAGAGGGCCAGGGCAGATCAAAGTTCAGAGAGAGAGAAGGGATTGTTATAGGGAAGTCGGAGATGAGTGCAGAAATCTAAAGGACGAGATTCAAGGACAGGTTTACGAAGAAGGAAAGATTGAGGAAGATGAGAACCAGAGCTAACAGAAGAAAAGTGGGAACCCAGTTCGGTAGCGATCTGCAACGGGTCTGCCACAAGAGTACCAAGGAGGTGAAGGACCGGCGAGACATCGGGAACGAACTTACCCACATCTTGCGGATAAGCTTCCAGATCTGCGGCAGAGGAGTTTCGGACGTAATGGTGGAGACATAAGACATCCAACATATACGTTAAGCCATACGGATGGCATTACTGGTCACCGCACTCGCCTTCCGAAACAAAAGAAAAGAATCGGCCGTCTGCCGGCGGCGGTGTCTCTTCCAGGCTGCACGCTTACAGCGGACAGCCCGAGCACAGTCTGCATACCACCAGGGAACACACTTCCGTGGTCCCCGAGAGGAAGAGCGAGGAATAGAGCAAAGGGCAGCGTCGAAGATGGTGTCATGAAAAAGGAGGGGAAAGCGAGGGAGAGGCAGAAGGGAGAGGTCTGAGAGAGCAGCAGTGAGGGTAAATAGGTTCCAGTCTGTCTTAGCAAACTGCCACCTAGGGAAGGAGAGGGGAGGGTGAAAAGAGGAATAGGTAACAAGAATGGGGAAATGGTCACTGCCATGGAGGTCATCAAGAACTCGCCACATGAAATCCAAGTAAAGAGACGACGAGCAGAGAGAAAGATCAAGACAGGAAAGGGGTGCGAGTCCGAGAGTCCAAATGAGTGGGCTCACCAGAATTCAGAAGAGACAGGGAAGAAGAGAGGATAAACGGTTCAAGCAGGCGACCCTGGGTGTTTGTCAGAACATCACCCCAAAGGGTTGTAGATTGATAGGCCAGTGGCACACATTGAAAACAAAATCCAACTTGACCAAAGGCAATCTGTGTGGTAATCAGGAAAGAATGGAGAGTAACAGAAAAATAATCATGGACATAAAATAACCTGAAATAATTACTAGGTATCACTTTCAAGCTTAACCACTAGAAAAAGATGAACAAATCCAAAACTGAAAACAATGGACACAAAGGATGTAAAGTAGTGCGTTGCTACTGCCTGATACTGCTCAATGCATCTCTGTTGGTCATTCTGGGCTGGAGTAGTGTACTGTATTCTCCATTGACTAGCCTTTTAATGGCCCTACGGGGAAGTTTCGCAAGTTCGGTGTGGCATTAGTGCCAGAATATCCTGCCTAACTGTACATGATTTTGGTCTTATAACACACATAGTGGATGCTTATCGTAGGGGGACAAACTAATGTGATGTCTGAAAAAAAAATAACAATTAGGTGATCGTAGGTAGTTATACACATTGTCTGTACTCGTCAAACGCTCCTAAACTACAAATCAAATAGTCACATTACCGAAGCATCAAATCCATCAAAGCATTACATTACTCTACCACAGTTACAATTTCAGTAACTTCTTACCGCAATTCGAATGTGTGACTTTGCATCTCTGAGTTCCTGCCTCAACCCTTCAAGAAGGGCTGTCACAGCAAACTTGGTGCCAGCGTAGAAATGACCTGCTGGAACTTGCGCCACACGATGACCCGACGTACTGTCAGTGTTTGAAAAAACAATAAGATTTCAGTATACAGATTTTTCTGAACAAACATAAAAGTTTGTCACAAGTAACAGAGGCTCTGTGCCTATACAGCATATAATTCCCATCGTTGGGGATAGGAAACTTATACATAAGCATATCGAAGTACCCCTGAATCAACTACTGATATTCCATAGGAAGCAGTCCACAATTTGCCAATCTCTACGGGTTCCTATTTACTGCAAGGTGAACAGATGTATCAGGTGAAACCAAACCATTACAGTCCTGCCTGGAGGTTAGACCCTGGATCCTACTACAATCACAAATAAAAAATTCATCTATCTGCCTAAGCTTGTTTATCCTGTTTGAAAACAGCCATCAAAATGTACATTTGCCCTGCGAGTACCCCAAAACATCTACTTACTAAGTTGGATGAACTAACGTGATAATGATACAAATACAGTTTAAACCACTGTACTGCAACGCAAGTTTCCAATGTTGCCTAGCATGCCGCTAAATAAAACAAATACATATATTTTCCTTGAAGACCCTGGAAAATATCTTATTTGGTATTGGGAACTTGTTTGCCTTTTGCATCTCCATTTGTTTACTAACTCCTTCACAAATTATTACTTAGCTTTTTGTTTACACTTCTAAATTCATTCAACTTGGGCAAATTATCAGGTTCGTATTTGGTAAAGACCAATATCTATTTAAAATGTGTGTATATATAGGACCTGACAGCTAAGTGGACAGCGCTTCGGATTCGTAGTCCTGAGGTTCTGGATTCGATCCCCGGTGGAGGCAGAAACAAATGGGCAAAATTTCTTTCACCCTAAAGCCCGTTATCTAGCAGTAAATAGGTACCTGGGAGTTAGACAGCTGCTACAATCTGCTTCCTGGGGGAAGGGGCGGTAACAAAAAGAAGGCCTGGTCGAGGACCGGGCCGCGGGGACGATTAGGTCCAAAATAATCTCAAGATAACCTCAAGATTATATATATATGACTGCAATAATCATTGCCTAATTTGATAATTCTACAGAACTATAGTCACGTTACAAATACTTCAGTATTAAACAATATTTTGACCTGATGATATGAATGATTTGGCCATCGTCAACGTTGCGTGCACGCATGGATGCCACAGCTTCACGTGTACACAGACACAAGCCCACCACATTGATATCCAGCATCTCCCGCCACTCCTCTGTTGTTCCCTCTGTGGACAACAGTAAAACGATAATATTTGTATATGGAAATATAAGATATAGGCGTAACATAATCAGAAACTTCATTAATTTTTTTAATCCATTAAAAATTCACTTATGTTAATCTTAATAGGTAATTATTTATTACTAGCCACAGTAAACCAACATTAAGCGAAAGAACACGCACTTCGCTTGTCAGTCTTTTTTATTTGTTTCCATTTTGGGCTAATTTGTGTAAATATAAAATGTGAAACGTACTCTGTTATTGGAAATACGAACCCAAAAGAGAATGGCCGTGAGTCATGCCAGCATTGTTGATGCACACATCAACACCTCCAAATTTCTGCTTAATGGTGGCAAACAGATTAAGAACATCATCATCTTTGGAGATATCACATTTCACTGGGGTAAAGGACCCGGGTTTGTTGGCCAGCTCTCTCTCAAGGGCCTGGAAAAGTAGAGAGTAAAATGAAATGACCTTGCACACACAGATAGTCAAATGTGGATTTAAGAGATCTTTGTATTACATACTAGCTGTACCCGTCCATGCGTTGCTGGGTGCAAGCAATCCTCCCCACCATTCCTTACTTCCCCGTCCCCTCATCTTCCCCACCATTTCCTCGTCCCCTCGTCCTCCCAACCATTCCCCACTGCCCCCGTCCCCTCATCTTCTCCACCATTTTCCAGTCCCCTAGTCCTCCCCACCATTTCCCCCTCCCCCGTCCCCTCGTCCTCCCCACCATTTCCCCCTCCCCCATCCCCCCCACCATTCCCTCATGAAAAACACAGTTAAAAAAAAAACATGGTTTTACCTGTCACAGGTTTGACATCTATATAGTAGGTATATAAAACACATGCGTATTCAAATGCAAAGGTGTGTCAAAATTTCAGAACAATCAGTGAAGAACTTTCGGAGATTTCCCTCACGTGAAAAACACACAGCATGTGTTGCTTTTATGTCCAACAGATGGCACTGATTAAAAAAAATGTTTTTACCTGTCACAGGTGAGGCATCTATGTAGTAGATATATATAAAAACACGCGTTTATTAGGATGGAACGTTGTGTCAACATTTCAAAGCAATCGTTGAAAAACTTTTGGAGATTAGCGATTTTGAACAAAACGAACATTTACATTTTTATTTATATAAATATTGCACCTGTTATGGCCACCTATCCCACAAGCTGGCCTATCATAACATTTTTCAATTTCATTTTTTCAATATGTTTTGTATAATTTAATTTTGCAAATAAATAATGTTAAATAAGTACAAAGGAACAAGTCTTGAAAATCATTAGTGACATTCATGGCAGGCCAGTGACATTCATGCCAAGGCAGTGACATTAAATACGTGATTATGCAAATAACATCCCAGACTTAATATGTAGGGACACCGTATACTATTAGTTATACATATATCTTACTGTATCAAGTAAATTCTTCAAGTTTTTTCTTATAAAGAGTATATGAAACAAAGTAAGCCGTGCAAAAACAAATATAGGGCAATTTTAAGTTAAAAGAAATATGAGAAACTAAAAAAATAAAAATTAAATACCTTGGACAACTCTGAAAAACATGCGACCTTTATATCCTTTCTTATTTCCTATATGGAAACATCTTTGTTGTCTTGCCTCATAATTTCATCCTGATGTATATTGAATAATATAAAATAAGAAGTAAATGTTAAGTATTTAAAGGCCATGTTGAATACGTAAAGTTAAGTACAGCACATTAAGGTATTGACTCACCTGAAGCCTCTCCTCATTTCGTGCAGCTCCGACAACTTTCATGCCGGCCTCCACAAGCCTCCTGCTGATGCCTGCCCCAATACCTGTGCTCGCTCCCGTCACCAAGGCAACGCGACCAGTCCAACGTTCCATATTGCAACAGTAGCGCTATGCTGTATATAATAAAAGTAATAATAATTCAGTGTCGGGAGACAGATAGCCAGTTTATACATATAGTATATAACTATGTTAGGCATATGTCGAGATTCTCCCCTCCCCCCTCCCGATTGTGAGTCGAGAACGAACCCGACTATTACCGGGACCCTCACATAACCACCATATATTGTATCTCACATACTCAATCTAACTCATAAGACTAGACAGGACTCTTTCTATTTAAGAATACAGTTAAAGAAATTACAAGTTAAATACTCCTGTAAAAGTTACATTAGTGATAGTGAAATAGAGCATTATAGGGTATTAATATAGGTTAATATATACTGTATGTGAAAAAAATCATATTCTGTATTTGTATTAACTTTTTAAGCTCTTGAGATGAAACGCCAAATCTTTTCATTCAAACTATATGACAACTGGCTGTGAGATTCACCTTTTCTGTTGCCATTAAATTTCTGCATTTAGCCTTATACTATAGTACAAATCTTGTTCAAAGTTTAAAACTATGACCTCTTCTCCATAGTGGCATAGTACCCTGAATTAGTGCTTCAGAACGTGTAGTTATGTTATGTAGTAGGTAGTTATGACCACTGCTTATCTTTAATCTATATAAAATTGTTGATATGCAGGCAGTTGGTTATTAATAGTTTGGGAGAGAGATAAATGCATCAGTCAATGTAAGTTGTGCTTTGCTATCCTGCTGGGTACAAGATTCAGAGTTATTGAGGAAAATTAACATACAAATAAAGCAATAATCTAGTGTTAGTAATGTGTTGTGAGCATTGATAATTATGTACCTCATGGAGCCTCACTATGCCATATTAGTCCTGTTGTACAGTGACCTACGTTGTCGATTCGCAAAGGAGGGTCCCGTGCAGGACGGAAATGGTTGGGCACGTTTCCTTTCACTTGATGCCTTTGTTCACCTAACAGTAAATAGGTACTCGGGAGTCAGACAATTGTTGTGTGTTGCATCCTGGGAATGGTCAGTACCGTAGTTGGCATAGGGTGAACCTCGATATAATTCAAAGTACAAAATGGCAGGTCTTCATCTACGGATTCTAAAGTTGTATCCTCAGTATTTTTGTTTTGTAAGACTTACGGATGCTGTTAAGGTTGCTTCACCACGTGAAAACGTCATACTTTTTACAAAAGGTTGAATGATGTCTGAATAATTGGGGATCCATTTGGCATATTAAGCGAACATTCCCAGTGCCCTCAAAACTCCTTCATTCATATATAGGTGGTGGTAATTCTTGAAACGGGCACATCCTCTGTGTCAGGGTTTATAGTACAACTCCCTATACAATAGCCGAGAACGTTAATCGAATGGACTAATTTTACAGATTTGGATTCATTGAGCGTCAGGTTACTGCTCTCAGCTTACGTACTGAACTTCCTTTCCCCGACAACGGGAAAACTTGGTGGAGTTTGGACTGAAATGAGGCTCGGGTTTCTGAATTCTTTTGATACTTGGAATGAGATGGGCTGCAATACATAAGGTGAATTACTTTTCCCAGTACTTTTTCAGTGTCTTTCAGACAACAATTAACATACTAAATGAGATAGTAGTTATATAGCTGCCTGATTTCTAATTATATTTTTGGATCACGTAATTGCTCTTCTAAACAAGTCCTGTATAAGTGTTATATTATAAAAGTTAAACATTTAATAAATGCTAGCATTGCCTTCCTCTGCAAGATTCCAACCCTGTATCACATGTTTGCTAGCCTGGTACTATGACCACTTGACCCAGCCCGTCCTCCTAAGGTTTTCCAACGTCAAGAAAAGGTCTTGACCAACATGTCCGCGGTTCAAGTCAACCGCGTGAGGTCCGCGGTTCAAGTCAACTAGAGCCCAGGTGAGTGTAACCTAACTTTACATCTAGAAAAGCATTACTATTCCGATATCCAGGAGTGGCGTTGGTTCGATGTTGAATGAACATTGCCAACGTTAATTCAGCTTGGATCGACAACGTTGATTCGGCATTGAACTGTCGTCGCTCTTTGATGTTGTGTCCACTGGGTAGTGGGAAGAAGTGTCAAATGGGGCGACTTTTCCCAATACATTACCACATTAAAGAGATTCTGACAATACAGTATACTCCTTTAAATACAACACTTACTCGTACATTGTTGTGTCTGATCGCTTGACACTTTATTTGGCAGACCAGTTGGAGCAATACACGTGAATGTTAATAATTTAAAATTAGAAACTTTAAAAGCTGGACAGCAGGCTCAATAATTAATGTTCATATATGAATGCTGGATTGGGCTGTGGTCAGTACAGTAACATCCTTAGGAAAATCTTGGTAAATGCAGGCAAGAGCAACCACCCAAGCAATTCTAAAAATTCTGCAATTCCCCAGGTTACAACCCACATTAACTTAACAGTGGCCTAATTTGTGCCCATATCCCACTTAGCGGCCACAATATCCAATAGTAACCAACTATAATTATAATAACTCAAACTGAACACTGTATCAACGTCGCGCCAAACCCTTTGTGGATATTGTGCTCGCTGTGTTGCTGTCAGGTAAACAGAGGCACTAGGTGGTGCCCAATTATTTCTGTCACCCGGAAATCGAACCCATGATACAGAGGATTATTATATAGATAATATTTAAATAAGTATTATTTACATCTTGCACTAGAAAGCTATCAGTAACACACACAATAAAGTGACTAACAAACACGTCGAACCTTAGTGACACGAAGTTGTTGTTGTTGACACGAGGGTTAACTTTGTAATATAATATCAGAGGCGACGTGTGGTGCTTGTGAGAGAATAAGCAGGTACTTGTTCTCAGGAGTCACTGTGACTGGTAGCCGGCCGTGCGGGTTCTCGGGAGTCACTGTGACTGGCAGCCGGCCGTGTGGCTCCGGGTGGTCGGGTATATAATCACATTGGTGCATGCGTTCGGATATAGCCTGGGCTACGACCATGCACATACTGCAAGTGGTTTCCTATACGTCACATGCCAGCCCGTCCTCTCCAGTTATTACGTCACAAAAATTATGTATTAAATTGCCTTAGCCTAAAAAATAGAGCCATGCACAGAAAACTTATAGTTGTTTGTGAGCCTCTGTATGATTTATAGTACTTCATATTTTGTCCGTAAGGTGTTTTAGAGCCAAATGCAATGTATTATTCGAGACGACAGGTTCAACAACAATCACTCATGCATAGTTGATTTTGGTGCTAGGCTGAATTAAGGCCTTATATGTTGTAATCCTTTCCTTGATTTTAATTTTACTGACTATAGTTTAGATATAATACTATAGTTGTAGGTGTTTTGGGTTAATTTATATCCCTATGGTTTAGTGATTATAGCACCCTCATACACTCGCTAGCATAATTGCGAATAAGTAGAGACCCTTAGCCTCGGAGAAGGGAATAAAGAACACTGATAAAAACTTGCCGTTTCACTCTAAATACGTATGAGTATTTACTGCTACCAACCCCTTTTATGTTATTATTGTTGTTGTACACTTTATTTTACAAGGATACACAGTTACATAGTTGAGTACAAAATGTGGATATTAAGTGGAAATAAAGGGAAGCTTATTTCCAAGAGGCTGTAGATTTCTTGGAACTCCTCCGACGCCGGGCAGGAACCAAGAAAGCAGGGGGCATTTCCCCTCTGGATCGCTACACTGAGATGCTGGAATACAAAGCTCGCCGTTCAATGGTCTCTTAATTGTTGTTTAGAATAGCTTGGTACCGAGATCCTTAAGATACTTACTTTTACTGTAAGACACTTAACATTAAATAACCTAAACACAATGTAGAATAATATGAAACAGTATAGTTTATTCATATACATATATATAGTAGTCTGAAACGCTATGCATGTTAGTGGCTTTGGCAAAAATGTAAAAATATCTCTCTAATATCAAATTCAATTTAAATTCAAATATAATCTCACCAGCCCATTGTACCTTCTTATAAATAATAATAATAATTATTATTATTATTATTACTATTATTATTAGGTTCGAACCCTTATCACGGCCGTTATGGATTTGTTCATTTGATGCATACGCTATTGTGATGCATCAAATTGTGATTGTGATTTCACAGAAATTGTGATTTCTGTGTATAACGCCAACGTGTAATATTGTATAGTTTAGCGTGAGGGACCATTTTCTGTAGTGTAAGATGTGGTGCGGCCGCCTGGTGGCAGCACCAGGGAGAGCGTCACAACACAGTGGTCCGAGTGTCGGCTCTGGCTCCTCACTCCTCCACACCACAACAAACTGCTCCAGCAGGTCCGGCTTGAAGCAGACAAACGTTTATGTATCGCAGGAAAGGGTCGTGTATGCGACTGTGAGTGTTCGTGTAGTCGTTGGGAGAAGACTTCACGCAAACTTTGTGTATCGTAAAGGAGAGGAGGAAAAACGTCGCCGACATGCCTATGGGACACAAACATATTCAGTTCGTGGCCAGGACAGTGCTGTTGAAGAATAATAATGTAGACGAAGGAATGAAAGTAATAAACAGGTACATTTGTTTTTATTTTTTAATTGGTTAGGTTCACTAAAGTGTGTAATGCATCTTGGCTCGTCAGGTCACCGTACTAAACACAGCTTTTATGTAGACAGCCTAACCTGACCTATTTTATACATAATGTGTGAAGCATATTGTGTATAGTTGTGTTCACCTACTTGGCGAAGCTGTAAAGTCAGAATATTTGTTTTTTAATCGGCTGGGAAAAAATCCTCCAAATTGATAAACTTTTCACAAGCTGCTTACATGGACTTACGAATCAAAATGGTTTTGGCAGGTAGGCGGGTCAATGGGTCATTTGGTGGGTTATATATTATAAACATTTGTAATGCTTTTCTCCAATTATATATGCTTTAAAATACAGTAGTTGCTTACTATGTACCAACACTCATTAATGTGGTTGATTCTCCCAGTACTCTCATGGTCTATGAATCTCTTCTCATCCTTGAATGGTCAAGATCAAACATTGGGTATACCACATCTTGAGTGGATTTAACAGTCGAGTTTTATTGGGTTCCCAGCCGTGCTGATAGTGCCCAATGATCTTGCAAACACTACTGCTATGGAAACCATTTGTGCTTATTTCATCTCTTAAATTCCTTAAATTGTTACCATCATTCATAATTGGATTGGTAGCTGTTGGAGAGAGAGAGATGGTTAGGTATTCTTAATAACAAAATATGTGCAATTGTATCAAGTGGTGACCTATTCCCATGGCCTTACCTGTCAATTCTGAGGACCAAAGTCCCTGCAGCTGGTCTTAGGCTTCCTGGTTGGTGGTCTGGTCAGCCAGGCTGTTGTATGAAGCTGCTCACAGCCTGTCACTGTAACAAGAGTGATTACGTATTATCTAAATGTGATTAACTCATGGGCACTTAATGGGACTGAGACTTGCATCTTGCCATCAAGACTGCACAATTTTTCTAACTCTCACTTATCTCTTCATAGAATGTGCTGATGTTCAGAATTACTGGAAAATTGCTTTCTCGGTTTTCCTTTGAAAACCTGGCTTTAACACTCATTGACAACACCCATGGGCCACCTCTGGGTTTTCCCCAGGAGGGACAGGTGGTACAATGGGTAGGACTGCATGTTCCAGTCTCTGTCCTTTAGACACTTGTGTAATGTATTCATCACTTGAAGGGAGTTCTGATAATCCTCTAATATTCATGAAGAGTAAGTTGACCATGTATTAGTTCAGACAATTAAATAAAAAGAGGAAGGATCTAACACTGATGTCTCCTAGCACTTGCCAACACACTCATGGTACCAGGCAGGATTACAATAAGTTTGCTCAAAGACTTTATTTGGGTTCAAGTACACCGTCGCCGAAATATGTACTTACATCAAAATAAGAGGTAATGACTATAATATGATGATGGTATTCATCCTATTACAATCATTATTCATCTCTGTTCTCCACCACAGAGAACACACTAATCCATAATCTCAGATTCTGCTTTTCATTTTTGAGAGAGAAACGATCAAACTCCCAGATGGTCCCACATGGATCCTTTGTTCTTGAAATATGACCCCTACCGCAGATTGTTCAGCCCCCCCTCAGATATTCATTAATATTAATATAGGCCAAACCTTCCCTTCTGTTACAGTACAGCATATAACTGTCACCAAAGCAGTCACTAAGTACTGCATAATTTTGCTTTTCAGGATCATGGGCAAAGAAGGTCTTTTTGAACGTTATAGGCTGACAAGGTATTATGAAAAACCATTTCAGGTAAGTTGAATGCTGTATTACAGTTGTCATTGTTCAGTGTTCTATAAAAATTGCTGCTTTAGTTGGTTATCTTGCTATAAAAGCTTGCATTTAAATTTTCAATATAATTAAAAATTATCATTATTCAGCTTGACTTTTATATAAACGTGTAAATTACAGTGTCATTGATCTATCACTGATGATCTCCACATTAAGGTGGGAATGGGGTAATGATAATGAATGAATGTTAATTTATTCTAAATTATTATAATGCTATTTACTCAAAATCATAAAAGTTACATGTACACATGTAATAGAAAAATTTAGCAAGGAACATAATTTATACTATATTTTGTGGTATAGCTACATAATAGACAATGGAAATGGCTTTGGCTAGGTTGCATGTTGGTCACACCTACTTATTTAGGTGGTTGTTTATTTATTTGGCTTATTTATTTATGTTCTCTTGTGAACATTTGATGGGACAACATTCAGCTCCTTTTGCTCGGCATTGTCCCACTTAGTCATGCACCTCCTTGTGGAGTGTCCCAATTTACAGAATATCATTCCGGGTCACTTGTCCCTAAAGAGAAACCTTGGTGAATCAGAAACCCTTGATGTCGCTTACCTTTTGTCACCTTGTTCTTATAATGGTATCCTGAGTGATGTTTAATACCTTTTAAATATCCCACAACACACAGTTTTACATGGTCTTCATGGTTTGGCTCAGTAAAGATGTCGTCAATATGAGGAAATGGCAACCTCTCTGTCAAGTTCTCCCCTCCCACCGAGAGTCCCACAATTTCAAGCAATGCCTTACCCAATGTTTAATTGTCCCTTTCCCCTTATTCCTACCTTATTCTCTTATTTCTTACTGTATGTTTGATTGTCCCCATAATCCTTCGACCCTTCACCTCACCCCACACAACTTCACCCCATCCACATGTGTGTTTAACCCAAAACTGCACCTAATGTACTCATTCTTTATCTGAAGATGTTCTAGAGTGGAACGAAATGTCGTAGAAAGTAAATCCTTCAATAATACTAGTTTCTTGGCCATGAATTTTTAGTAACTTGATTGCTTTTCTTAATACTGACACTAAGAAAATAGAAGCATAGAAAGCTTATACTATAAGTTCAGCAATACCAGCAATGCACTCATTTTAATAAACAATATTAAATATATATATACAGTATATATATGTATATAATAAGAACTTCTATGTTCAGAAACCAAAAAAGCACAAAAACAATGAAATTCTTCACAAAAAAATCAAGCGCAGTCGTCACTAGGTGGTAGATACTCTTAAACTGAAGTGCGCCACGTGCTCGGTCAGCCCATATGTATATCAACAAACTCGAGCACCGAGGCAACCCACGAATACCAAGTCAAATTCATTCTTGGGCTCAAGAACCAAAAAATTTGAAAAAGGGGACATTCAAAAATCAAGGTTCTACTGTATATGTGTATACTGTATAAATATATTTTCACAAATGTTTGTATGTCATCCTGTTAAGAATTGTATTTCTTGGTTATGTTAATTATGCTTTTATCTCCGTAGACTCGACGCCGCATTAACTTTGAAAAGGCCAAGGGTATTTATAATGAAGACATGAACAGGAAGATTCAGTTTGTCATGAGGAAAAATAGAATGGACCCATGGATAGGTTGTGAGTAAAATGTAAATTGATAAATCTTATAAATAGTTCTGATATATGTATAATTATCTAATAAAACTTTAATATATTGCATATATTTCCACCTTTACAGTATAAGTTGCTTAAAAACCACATTTTCATGTCCTGTGTAGGACGTAACTACAGGTAATTGGGTTGAGCGGTAATTGATATAAAATTGGCCATATTCTTATTTTCATATTGCAGCATCGGCTATTATAAACCAAATTGCAAGAAAGCAATGTTTTATCATTGTATTTTTTCTCATTCATTACTTATAATAGTGAGCCTTCTTTACAGGTGGGCAGTGTAAAGTCCTACTTGAATGCTTCTAAAGTGCTGAAAGTTTAGCAAATTTGCATGTTTTAATAATATCTCGCTAACTTGGATTGTACCTGAATGTGAGATTCTGAGAGTTGTTCTACTCCCCAAGCCTGGCCCAGGGCCAGGCTTGACTTGTGGGACCTTGGTCCAACAGGCTGTTGCTTGGAGCGGCCCGCAGACTCGCATATCCACTACAGCCCGGCTGGTCCAGCACTTCTTGTAGAAAACTGTCCAGTTTTTCTTGAAGACTTCCAATTTTGTTCTGGCAATATTTCTTACACTTGCTGGCAGGATATTGAACCACCATGGACTTCTGATGTTCATACAGTGTTCCCTGATTGTGTGTATGGTACCTCTACTTTCGATTTGATGTCCAAAGGGCTTGGAAAAGATGTAGGAGGAAGAGGGATGAGGCGATAAAATTCTTGGAAGAGGATTTGGGTGTGAAGAGAGGAGGCTTGAAAGTTCGGTGGCCTACCCACCATGGGTTGGCATTTATTTCACCTCTACTCTTCACTGGCTCTGTTCTGCATTTCCTTCCATATTGTTCACTCCAGTATGTTTATTTTACTGTGCAAATTTGAGACCTGGCCCTCCAGTACCTTCTGTGTACAGTATACTGTATATTATTTTATACGTCTCTTGTCTCCTTTCTAGAGAGCACATTTTGATAGCTTTGAGACGAGCCTTATAATTTAGGTGCTTTATCGTGTCTGTGCATGCCATATATTGTATTCCCATATTTCAGCACTCTCTTGCTCTGAAGGGGAAAGTAAGTATCGAGCAGTACTCAAGGTGGGACAGCATCAGTGATTTGATTAGTATGAGCAATGTGATGAGATCCCAGGATTTGTAGGTTCTTGTAATCCATCCTATCATTTTTCTAGCCGATTCTTTATTTGCTTGGTTATACTCTCTAAACGTTAATATATCAGACGTCATTATTCCAGAGCCTTTATATGTTGCTTTCCTATTATGAGCAGATTTGATTGGGTTTTGTACCCTGTATTTTGTTTGTCTTAATTTTTACCATACCTAAACACCTGGAATTCACTGTTAAACATCTTGTTATTTTCTGCTGCCCAATCGAAAAATTTATATTTAATCAGCTTGTAGTTTTTCAATGTCTTATACACAAGTAATTTTCATGCTGGTTTTTGTCATCTGTAAAAGATGGCATTAAGCTGTGACTTGTATTTTTGTCTGTATTGGATATGAGAATAAGGAGAAGCAGTGGTGCAAGGGCTGTGCTCTGAAGTACAGAGCTTTTAACTGTGCTTGGACTCTTGTTTTATTTGGTTGGCTAATATTCTTTGCATTCAGTTTGACAAGATTTAATATTCATCGCCCTACATTATCTGTTATTTCTACTGATCTCATTTTGTGGGCCATGACTCCATGGTCACATTTATCATATGCCTTTGCAAAGTTCACGTATACCACATCTGCATTCTGTTTTTCTTCTCATGCATCAGTGATTTTGTCATAGTGGTCAAGCATCTGCAAAAGGCATAATCTTCCCACTGTAAATCCATGTTGACCTGGGTTAAGGTCATTGATCAACTATTATTATGTGGGACGTAAGTGCAATTGGTCTATAATTCGTAGTCAATGCTTTGCTCTTTCCCATGTGTAGGGGAGCTATATCTATTAAGTGATTTTGGTATCTCCCTGGTTTCAAAGATATTAGTCCACACTACACTTTAGTGCCAGTAGCACAAGTACTCAGTTTTTTATATAAATACTCCTGTATCGAATTCCAAGAGTCTGGACCCTGAGCCCAGTGTGTGGGCATGTCAATATCTCTAAAAAAAAAATCTGCAGAATTTGTTGATATCAGTTATATTTTCAGGGGTTTGGATATCATGTTGCTGTCTGGATCTTCCACTTTCTTTCTGTTTATTGAGGTGCTGAACATGCTCTGCATTTTTAGGATTTAACTAAAAATCTGTTATATTTCTTCTTTGTAGTCTTGTGTGTGTGTGAATTTTCATAGTAAGCATAGGTCCAGTACTGAGGTTTTCTTATTTTGATTTTACGTATGTGAAGAAATACTTTGGATTCTTTTTTATCTCTTGTGTGGCATTGTTCTAATTGCATTTCTTCAATCTGACATGATTGCTTCAGTCTCGGTTCTATTTCTTCCATCTCTGTTTAATTTATTCATTCTTTGTAGAGGGAGCTGTGTCTGCTTAAGCATTAATTTTTTCCTTCTGTAGTGCCATCTGCATTCTTTCAACACTGGTCCTCTTTCTGACTTTCTGCAAAGGAACATGTCTCTGACAGACTTTATATGCTTTAACAGTTTTTTATTCCTTATGTGGGATTATAATTACTGTACTTGGAACAGTTTCCCCACTGAAAGTTCCATGTTTATTTTTCCCAATCAATTTTAATAAAAAATAGAATTTATTGAATAACATTTTGAGTATTGGTTGGTTTGCACTTCAATGAGCTTTTGATATGAATGTGGTATCTGAGATTGTAATATCACTGATTATTTCTTCATTGTTAGTAAAAAGCAGATTTAGAATATTTTTGGTCCTAGTTAACTGTTGTCTGCTGGTTGAGCAAAGAATGAGTACAGAATTTAAGTAATTCTCTGACCTGTGGTTGGTTATTTCCAGATTAGATTTTGGTTTAATTTATAAATTGCTCTTTTTTTTTCATTATCGTATGTTTTTTCCCAAGCTCTTATTTGTATCTAATTTGAACACATTTATGGGTGGCAAGACAGGCAACTTTACCTTATGTCCCAGTGTGTGGCATCATCAGCCTTGGGAGTTACTTCACGTACAGTGGATACAAGGACTCTCGTACTCCAGAACTATAATTCAACACTAGTAGGATAATGAACAATGTTTCGAAGAAAGAATTTTACTGCAAAGTAAAAATATAAAACCAATTACAGCACACCAGTATTACCTCTCAGAGGCAAGATAAAACATTCTACAGAATGAAACTGTAAAAGAAAGCAAACATAAGATCTTGTTTGATTATCAGGTTATCTTTAAACTATTCGCCATCAATAGGCTATTATTACCGAGGTGAAAGATCTTTACTTTTTTCATTATCCAGAATATGATTAAGTAAGCACTATTCGGTGTATTATTGTCATGTACTTTTTTTTTTTCTTTAGATGTTCTTCCATTGAGATATTTGATCCATTATAATATTTGTGCTATTTCACTATTGCCCAATATCATAATTTATCTATATCTGTCTATCTATAATCAAAGTTTTCAGTGAGGATCCACAAGGTCTTCTCTGAGTACTTTTTATTTTTTTTCTCCGAGGCTATGGGTCCCTACACTTGCACCAGAGGTGGTACCCCCTCTATATTATATATATATATATTATATAAAATACAATTTTTATCTATCCCTCTCAATACACTGTACTTTGACTCATTGCTTCACTAAAGTTATTTTGATAAAATATAATGCTATGGCATCCTTCAAGTTTTACATTTTGTTCACCTAGCAAGAATTTCACCTCGCCTATATTCCAGTCAACGAATTGACAAAATGCTCACAAAATTTTTAATTAACTGAACAGATTGATACTGACATATTTTAATCATTGTTAATATGCTATAATACCATTCACATTTACTATTTTTTTTACCTCAAATACAGTACTACTAATTTTTATAGAAATTTTAAGATGCAACTAAAATACCTCTAATGGTCTTTTAATGAAAATGCACCAATTTCATATGTGTGTGTGTGTGTATTTACTATTTTTGTTTGCAGATACAAAGTCTTGTACAGTACTTAAATTCTTGGACCCCCACCTTCCTAACAATTAATTTTTTTCTTATTTTTATCCAATACATATATTTCTCTCAAACACACGTGCACACATCTCCAGGAAGCTGCCTGTAGCAGCTGTCTAATTTGCAAGTACCTATTTACTGCTAGGTGAACATCAGGGTGAAAGAAACTGTCCATTTTTTTCCGCCTCCGCCAGGAATCGAACCCAGGTCATTAGCACTTTGAACCCCAAGCGCTGATCCATGTGTGTGTGTATTATATACACACATGAAATTAAACATCATTTTTTACTATTGTTAATTTGCTCATGGATATTTTCCACTATGTAAATACCTTCTACCATCTAGATTCCAGGGGTTGAAGAAGCACTAAATCATTATCTTTCCGTTTTATTCAAAACTTCATCAGCAACGTGACATCTTTAGGAATAAACAATGCACTAAACACAGATATACCAAACTTACATGCAGAAGCAGACCTTTATGGGTGTGGGTTCATCTTACTCTGCATTTCTTTGTCTTCCTTAATCGTAGAGAGCCCCGAGGAATGAGGGCCAAGGTGATTACTGCCTAACTCCATCAATTGGGTGTCTCTTGAGTTTGCTATCTTCCCTCTGATTCATTGGAGGGTTATCAAGGAACTATATACACAAAAGTCGAATTTGCTTGAATATTAATTACTGGTGTCAGCTCCTGAATGAACTTAGAGTATATGGAGCCTCCAATGATCGTTGGTGTGTATGATTATTGTGGTGTCCTTCATTTATGTCCTGGCAATTCAAGATGATAATGTGTTGAGAATGAAGTTGCTTAATACTTCCTGGAGGCATTAAGCAATATCACTCTGAACACCACAACACCATCATAAATTGCCAGGACAGTGAAGGACACCACAATAATCACATGCACCTATGATCGTAGGAGGCTCCATATACTTGAGGCCATGTTGATTTAGGAGCTGACATCAGTAATCAACATTCAAGTGAATTCGACTTCGAGCATACGGTTATTTTATGGCCCTCCAATGATCCAGAGGGAAGATAACAGAAGCAGGAGACAACTAATTGATGGAGTTAGGCAACAATTATCTCACCTTATTCTTTGGAGCTCTGTACGATTAAGAAAGTTAAGTAAATCGTAGGTTGAGGTGAACCCACATTATAAAGGTTTGCTTCTGCATGTAAGTTTAGTATACCTGTGTCCTAGTGCAGTGTGTAGTCCTGAAGATGTCACATTGCTGATGAAAGTTTGATTAAAATGGAATTGTAATTTGATGTTTAAATTAAGATTAAGGTATTTATGTAGAATGGAAAATATCCATTAGAAAATGAATAATATATATATAATACAGTATTACATTTAATGTAGTCATGGATCAGCTACTTATTTTTCTCATACGTTAAAACATTTTGAACTGCATTCTGTTCGGAATTTAATCCTTTGATATTTACCAGTTATATTCATCACCTAAACTGATACTTCAACAGAATAAATAGCAAAACTTTAAAATAATAATTTTCTTTATAAGAGCAACTTATAAAACTTAACATAATGCCTTTGCAAGTTAAATATGTAATATGGAGGAAGTATTGTTTAAGAAAAGTCTTAATGCAGCTAAGTCTATTGGAAGACTACATGTGTGTCATTAGCAGTGTTTTGACAGTTACCAACTGCACCACCTTAACACAAGAAAGGCATAATTTTGACAATTTCACCGTGTTCATCACTAAACAACAAAAAGTCTAAGTTTTATGTGTAAGACAGTCTACAGTATTTGTTTGCTGTACATATAAATTATCCCAAAAAATTCAAGAATGGGAGAGAGAGGCTCCCCCCCCCATTTACTAGTGAGTGCATACACGCAAAAAAGTAGTCAAGTGAAGGAATACATCAAGACTTCATTTACATGTTTATAAACAACTCTCCTGGTATCTGATAATAAGAAATTTGAAGTCTTTAAGGAAAACTACATTTAGCAAAGAAAAAGATACCTTTGTTCTTCAGATTTTAAGATAAATGTTGGATAAATTTAGGAATAGTAAATGAAGGTAATAGAGTATGAACTTGATTTACATGGCTACCACAATTTCTGTGAAAGCTTTATACAATAATGTATATCAATACAAATGTGTACAATATTTATGCACTTGACCATAAAATGTGACTGATCACTGTGTAGATGTTGCCAATAAGCCTTGTAGGAAAAAACTTCGTAGTTTAACTCCCTAACATGGCAGCTATCAGTTTAGATATCCACACCCAGATGCATGTCCACCTATGCACAAAGAAAATCCAAAAAATATTTTCTCATAAAATGATTAATTTGGATGCAAAATGAATGGAAAAGTGGAAATAAACTAAATACCTACATTGTAGGCAGTTACATGCACTGAATTGATTGAGTGGTGATGTATGGTAGCCCAACCCCCATATCTCTATGCCAGAGCTTTGTCAGCAAAACACTGCCTAAGCCACACTCAGTGTTGACCTTGGAAGTCTAGATTATCATATGTATCAATGAATGTATGTACATATCAGTACAAACTAAGGAAATTGCAGAAGTCCTATTGGGCCATTCAAAGCAGCTATTTACTACTGTATATGAATGATATAAACATTAGCAGCTTCATATGAGCCAATAGGGCTTCTGTAGTTCCTTTATGATGGTTGGTTGACCCGGTATACTTTGTTACAACCATATAGAGTTGCGAAAGCCATAGGAACAGAATCGGTATGCGTACATAATTATAAGGAAATTTTATACCATGTCAATTACAAAGTTCACATAACATTAGCGACGATATTTCCACAATAAGCAATCTTGAAACAATACCTGGATTTTTCCATGTGTCAAAATAAACTCCACTACTGTATATCCATGTTAGCATCATTCATGTAAAACCCAAACAATAATACTGTAGTTTAAATAAATGTAAGACGATAACTGCATTTTAAGGGTTAATGATGCACTAACTCTGATACCTGTACAAATTCATTTTTTTTTTTTTTTTTTTTTACAGAACTAACGTGCGATATACGAGGCATTCATTAACATGCCCAGCTAGGTGCTACTTTAGCCAAAAAAGTGTACTAATGTATTACCCAACCCTCTATTTTGCCACAGCATAATACTAGTTTTACCATCTGAACTACAAACAGGGTTATTTGGCATTTTCTTGCCATCAAAATTAAATTTCTCCAGAGTTTCATACTCCCAAGTGTCCTGCACCTCAAAAGCTTAAACATAAACCCAAAGACTTGTATGCCCTCCTGTCACATACCAACCCAACACACGCAATAGTTCCAGCACCTTTTTCTTAACGTAAATCTGCAGATATTGAAAGAGGTCCAAGTTCAGAGGTGAACCTACTGGATTATAATAAATGACTACCTTCTATACAGGATGTTATTTTTTTCCTCTTTCTTGCTATATAATTGTTCTTGACCTAAAAATAAATAAATAATGCTTGCACCATCTTGAATAGTTAAGGTATTATCATCAAGTCGGGTGTGCTCTCACTGACTGCATTTTTCTCCAATTGCAGACCCCATTGCAACATGCCTTTTAAGTTTCATCAATTTATGTATGCTAATATGAAATAATTACATTGAGTTATGTACAGTTAGAAAAAAAATCACCAGGAAAGCATTTCTGGTTACCAAGATTTGGCATTTTTAAAAGTAGCAACACTGACTGCATTTATATTTATGGTGCTAAGCCAGATATGTTAGTAAATGCATCATATGTACATGTCACAGGGGAAATATTAGTGCTTTCACTCGTTATTGACGCAGTATAGTGTCAAAAAAAAAAAGTTGGCCTGCTTTCGGCTTGGCCAACTTGATAGGGCGCGCCGCGGTTTTGGACATTATATGCATAAATTCGCATAGGGAATTTTAATGCCAACACATTTATACCAAAATGAAAGACCTAGGACGAGAATTGAGGTAACAAAGTTGAAAAAGAGTATACACATCTTATTGCTCTTGAACACTCACTGGGGTAACACCCTGTCACTTTCTCTGTTTGCTGTGGGTGGTACGCCTGGCTTTTGGACTTTATATGCATATACTCCTGTGGGGAATTCTATTGCGAACACAATGATACCAAAAATGAAAGACCTAGGATGAGAATTGAGGTTGACCAATGTGAAGAGAGAGTACACATTTTATTGCTCTTGCACGCTCCCAGGTAACATGCTCTCACTCACTTTGTTTGTTTGTTGACTTTTGGACTTTATATGCCTTTAGTCCTGTAGAGAATTCTATTGTGAACACATTCATACCAAATTTAAAAACCTAGGACAAGAATTGAGATGACAAAGTTGAAAAGTACTGTATACACTTTTCAGCATTATCGCGCATTCCCATGGAATGGCAAGCACACCTTGGGGTGGTGCGGCGCTCTCACCCAAAGCGTTAGAAAACAGGAAAGTGAGATAATAAGACTAGTTGGCTTCAGTTGCCTATGGAAGTACTACAGTACTGCAAACAACTGGGTTGGTGCCATTTGTCAGTGCAGATAATTTTTTTTTAATCCCGTATTAAAAAGGGTTGCAGAGAACAGTGTGGCATTAATAACCAATACAATACATAAAAAATTATGTATGCATTTCTCTCTCTCTCTCGCCTCTATTTTCTTATTTATGTGCAATTGACAAGGTAAGCTTTAATCTTTGAAGATTATAATTATAGATCTTGTCTAATATTACAATACTGTGTCAACGCATTACTAGATAACCAGACTATGGTGCAAAATTATTTCTCAAAAATCCTTAACACATGAAAGGAGAGAGAGATGCAAGGGAAAATTTTTACAGAGCATCATCCCCCATCATAGTGCGGCATTAAACGACTCGCATGACTACTACTCTCAAACTGTTTGATGACTGGAATTATTTGTTCAAATACATACCAGAATGTTCACTGAATTAATTTTTTTCCTTCTACTACAATGTAGAAATTCAAAATAGCCAAAAAGTTCTGTACATAAAGCAATTATCAATGGTAATGAATGGAAATGCCCTAGTACATAGCACTGTAAACGTACAACATTAACCAACATTCGAACAAATTATGACATCTAAATAAAAAAGCTTGAGTAACTAAACTTATATCCAAACCACAGATCAGAAAACACAGAAACGATGTTTCAGTTCATCCTGAATAATGTACATCATCACAATTATGCAACGTGATAAAGGTCCAAGATTGACCGAAATGTTGTCTCCTCTTCAGTTCTGATGCATGGTTTGGATATCATATCTTCAGCCAAGTTATTGTGACTCAACATCTACAGTAACTGAACTTTATGCATTATAATTGCTGTAAATTAAGTGTCCATGAAGATGTGTTTACTAAAAGAAGATTAACCATTCTAGGAGATAGTCTGAAAGAACTCATCACTGACACCACCACCCTCCCCAACCATGAGAATAATTTTGCCTAACACAGGAATAACAATTAAAAATTCCCAGAAAGCCACTAAATTGCCAAAACATGGCAAAGCACATACAGTACACACTTTTTTTCATAGGGTTTACAATTTTTTTGGACGAGTGCAATGCGCTATTCATGGCCTCTTCCAAACATTCTGTGACTGTTGCACGCTGAAATGTCCATATAGAATAAAGGTATTGATTCATCTACATTACTGATAAGTGTACATTCTTTAAATTACTAATTTTTATTTAATGACATGCCTACCTAAAGAGGGATAAAATGTTTGGGAGATATGTAATATAGATCTATTTTTCTCGGCAAATATTAACTTTACAGAGCATTATTTTACCGGACAAGGTTTTCCCAGAGCATCTCTCACAATATGTGAGCCTACTGTACTTCAAATCATCTCATCTCACTCATTCATTTCACTCATTTCTCATCTCACTCATTACATGCGTAAGACAGATTTTAATGTGTGTTCGTCGCCACTTTTCAACGTCCACTTGAAAAACTTCAACATACCTAATATTTTATCTAAGGTTTCTGTAATGCTGCCCTATTAGAGGATTTTATAGCCACCAATTTTCCCCACGTCAAACTTTAAATACTACGCTAAAATTTGACAAATATGTTGATATTATAAGAACTTATTTGAAGTCGGTAGTTCTATCATTGGCTCAGTGAAAAGGTCAAATACTAAAATATCTTGAAATGCTATACTTACTAGTATACTGTTGAATATTTTGATATTTTCCCTGCATGATCATCCTACATATAAAATAAACAAACTTTGGAACATAATTCGAGTACAGTAATATTACATGTTATTCAGTGTCATTATGCATTATGACATATTTAGAACAATTCTAAATGTCTCATTGGAGGGTTTTACAAAAAGCACAACCCTGATATAAGCATGCAGCCAAAACTGCCCAAAGAAACATTTGGTATGACAAAATAAAATTGTGAAGTAGTAAAATGCATTCTGAAGATAGTGCAAAGTATAATACAAGAGTTATGTATTGGTATTTGTATGTACAGTATAAACATAAAATAGTATGTATGTATATATATACAGTGTGTGTAATACAGGCTACATTGCACATGGCAAGTGAGGTATAGTAGGGCTGTGTGAAAATGTTTCATTTACCTTTCGGTTTAAGATACACTGCAAGCAAAATGAGAGTATGAACTTCAATCACAATTGCACAAGTAAAAATCTAATGCAATGCATGCATAATACAGCTTAAGATGCCTTCCCCTTAGTTGTATTGCATACCCAGAAGTGACAAACTGACAAAATTGGTTACTTGTACAATTGTAATAGCAATAAACATAATATTGTATTACCTTAGGACACCTGTAGTCGCCTTCACAGTATTGTCACCACCAATCACATTGCTGGGAAACTTATTCCAATTAGAAGAAGAAACTTTTGAAAAAAGATTTTAGTACTCTTAAGTTAATGTTTATCAAAATTCACATGATGAAAAAGTTTTTATAAATTTAAAGTCTGTAATAAATTTCACTATTACATAGTATAAATGCATAACACCTTATATTTATGTCACAACCTTTTAATTACAAAAATAAATCAATAAATATATGGTTAAAATAAATTGAGGAACAATCCAGCATTCCTGACAATACAGTAACATTCACAGGGCACTGCGTGCTGCTACAGTCCTTTCAGTACAGTCTAAATAAAATGCAAACCTGAATAACCATGGAAAGGTTCGCCTAACCACATAGTTGACACAAAATAATAAAAAAGAATGGCACTCTTTTAAATTATAATGTTTTATATTAGAATGAGTGCAGGAAGCCCTGCCAGCACCATCAATGTAATGCTATTTAACTATTAAGAGATTATCCTTAGCAACGACTTCTTTCTTTACCCGTCACTCAAATGTGGAACCGAAATATTCGCTGGATCCTTACAAAGTGGCATAACAATATTTGAAATGACATCCTTTTTGCTTATACCATTGTCTCCTTGTTTACCACCAATCACTGGATCCTGCGATGGTAAAATAATTTTCTGGCCAATGTCCTTGTCACCTGCTCCACTGCCCCCTTTCATACAACTTGTAACCGGCCCTATATCAACAGCTGCTGTTTTGTCAAATGCATTATTACTAGACTTGGAGGAAGAATTAGTATCAGTTGCCATGGTAGAGGCAGTGGTAGTTTCAGCACCACCACTGGTAGTAGATGATGGAGAACTATTTCCATTTTTTACTCTGTTGTGAGCCATGTGACTTTTGACCAGGTGTCCTGCAGCCAATGCAGACATCAGAGACAGCTCTCCAGCCAATACTGTCCCAGCCACAATCTTGGCAAATTGACATGCGTTCTCACCTGGGCTCTCTTGGTGTGCCCCTGAAAAACGAATGTAAAAAGAGAATGAAAAACTCAAGCTTTTCTCGCTATATTTATATAAAATACAACCCATAAAATATTCAAGATTATTATATTGTATAAAGCTAAACTTCTTTTAAGACAAAATTACATGATTATATATACTGCATAAGCACAAATGATTTAAAACTGTCCAGTACTTATATTTAAATGTAAAATAAACATATGAAAAACAACCTACACAAAAGGGACCACAAAAGGTTAAAGCTTCACCTGAACAATCCAGTGTTGTGAGACAACAAAAACCATTTTAAATGTCAACTGATAGTTGGCCTTGGATACCACCACCAGGTGAGCTCGGGTCACATAGGGTCACCTTACCCTTCATCCTGAGTCATACACTAAATAAAATTCAAATAGATCTTCTAAAGATTGGAAAAAATGGACTTTAGTTGATCTCTTAGACCTCACTATTTTTTTCCCATGTACTACACCTTCAAG
The DNA here is from genome assembly GCF_040958095.1 of Procambarus clarkii. Taxonomy (NCBI): domain Eukaryota; kingdom Metazoa; phylum Arthropoda; class Malacostraca; order Decapoda; family Cambaridae; genus Procambarus; species Procambarus clarkii. The sequence continues at coordinate 24,073,145 of NC_091216.1, read as the reverse complement.
TTTAATTTACACTTTCTTTTTACAGGAACATAACCCCAGCACAAATTGAGATCCACCTGCATGACATTATTGAAAGGAAAAATGGATATAAGCTTTTGATAATTTGGTTGAGTACTGACCTTTGACCCCAAGCATGGTGAGGCAGGCAGATTGTGGTGCCAGACCAGTGCCCCCTCCAACAGTGCCTACTTCTAGAGAAGGCATTGTGACCGTTATGTGTAGGTCCTCTCCTTTCTCACCCCACGCTTCCATCAGAGTCATACAGTTACTGCTCCCAACTACTTGTGCAGGATCCTGAAAAAATCTCAAGCTTCAAAATATATTTCCTTCCAAAACAATTTCCCTCCTTGATTTTATTTGTTCAACCTGTCCATGTTTCACATGTCTGGATATGTACTTGGCATATGTTCAATGGGTAAGGCAAAAAATTACTGTCCTGAGAATTGTATAATGAATATGTTATCTTTCATTACATCAAAAATTTCCTATAATCAATATTGGTCAAAATAAATTACTATCTTTAATATGATTGTACTTTGATGCATGGAATGATAAATGAATAAAGGTGAATCACACAGATCCAAATGATCAAAGAATAAAACTTAAGAAGCAGTAAGCACAAGGGGCAATCTTGTCATAATAGCTATCTCTAAGCCTCACAAACTGAGCTACGTTCAATAAATTCTGCAAGAAACACAAGTCCTGTGTAAACCAGACTTACCTGACCACATGCAATGTATACTGCTGCTACAATGTTGGCTGCATGGGCATTGTTGCCTCCTATTGAACCAGCTAATGAAGATCCAACCAAATTCTTAGTAATATTGGCTTCGACAAGAGCCGCCACTGTAGTTTTCAATATTGACGAGACTACTTTTGCAGGTACGATACCTTCACACACAACAGATTTGCCCCGACCTTGAATCCTGGAGCAAGTTTAATTTATTAACCTAATGTAAAAGTTTGTTATTGTTGATTATTTTATCATTACATCTACTAAGTCATTATTAAATCTAATAAAAAATTACCTATATTTTTTTACAAACACTTTAATAGATATATTTTGCCACATCTATTATATAAAACAAACTATTGCATTCAACACACCTGTGTATACGTGTTTTAAATACAATGTAATTAATTTTATATGATGACCCCACATTCAACTTACCAATTAATGGCCGATGGTTTTTTATCCACACAATAGTTGCCACTAACACTCAAAACCTCGAGGTCCGGGAAGTGTTTCTTCAGGGCCTTAAGTCCTGCCTCTGTACCCTTTAAAAAAAAAAAAAAATACAACTGCATAAATAATCCACATAATAGAAAACAAGTGTTTACTTTAAAGATTCTTATCTTGAGGTTATCTTGAAATGATTTCGGGGCTTAGCATCCCCGCGGCCCGGTCCTCGACCGGGCCTCCTTTTTGTTACACACCCTCAGAAAGCAGCCTGTAGCAGCTGTCTAACTCCCAGGTACCTATTTATTGATAGGTAACAAGGGCATCAGAGTGAAAGAAACTCTGCCCATTTTGTTCGATCCCCTCCACCAGGAATCGAACCCGGAACCTCAGGACTACAAATACGAAGTGCTGTCCACTCAGTTGTCAGGCCTCTTAATTAAGATTCATTAATTACAAATATGCCTCATTTGTCACACTGTCAACATATACAGTACCTTCTTTTGTGAAAGAGAAAACATGCACTCTCTTGAACATTATATTGTAGAATGTCCCATACTGACTGACTTTCGCCCTCCTGGGTTAAGGTATGCTGAACTCTGTAGTTACTATATGAGTACTGGAACACTTGAAGATATACTGTATTGGACTTGTATCCAAAATTGACCATGTAATATATCAATCATACAATGAGACAAATGTATGTGAATGCATGTGTGTGTGTATATATGTATGTGTATATGTGTGTGTGTATGTATATGTATGGGTATAAAGCATATATGGAAGCTGATCAGAATTACATTTCACCTTTGTGAATGTACATTAATGACACTATGTAAAAGACACATCTAATACTTTATGTAGGGCATACGTAAATCTGTGTATCTATGTATTTACGTATGTAGGTTAGCTTAGCATTTTAAAAGCACCGAATCACCTTCTGTGGTTGATTGTTCAATAAACCCTTGAACTGTATGTTTAACACTTCTCTAACCCTGTCCATGGAGGACAGAAAAAAATATATATATGCTGGTTAGCATTGTAAATGTGTGGCCACGTCTGTGGTAGAAAATAATAAAAAAAAAAAAAAAAAAAATACCTTCTGGCATCAAATAAAGGGACAACAGTGTACCTTGTAAGTCCATTGTCGATGTGACGATGTGCATTGAATTTTGTAACTATCTCATCAAGATTGTACCTTGCTTAGCTAAATGAATTGTGGGGGTTCAGTCCCTGAGCCCATTATGTGCCTCTGTAACCCTTTCCACTACCGCCCACAAGATGGGTATGGGGTGTATAATAAGTTAACTAAACTAAATATTTAGTGATGTGTTATAAGTAATAACATTCAACATGGTAGTCATGCTAGAATGGTAAGAATGTCTGTGATTAGTCAATGTTAAAATTATAAGCTCAAATTATTTGTATAAAGTTATTAAAGTTGTAAAATTTTATAAATGCCATCTTATTCCTTGGTTAAGACAGGGAATTTAGCATTTAATGGGGGGGGTACTTTGTACTGTATGTTGATGGTGACTTGTCAATAATGTACCATAATGTGGTCATGTCTTAATGGGAGGGGAGGGGGATTAATTTTTTACGACATACAACGTATTCAGTAATTATGATTGTGTACTTGTCAATTATGCAATTACCATTATTTATCAATTTCATGTTTCTTGTTTTGCTATTACTTTTGATATACAAGTACAGTGTACTGTATAATTAAAATTATTATTATTTATTTTTTTGTAAATGCATCATCATGTTTTCATTTTTAAACAATATTATAAATATACAACCATTTATTAATGTAATCTTGAAGTGAATTGAATTTAGAAGTGAGACTGCTAAAGAACAAAGCTCTGCTCTCCCAACCATATCATACCAAGATGTGATGGTTCTTAAGTGGTTAATTCCAACAGGAAATATGCATCACCAATTTGAACTGTTTAGATTGTTGGGGTAAAGTTATTAACCCCTGCACTGCGCACCTGTTTTTGGCAAATATTTCATGGTGCAGTTGTTAAGGACATATTTTTAATGTTTTTATAAATGTTCAGCTAATGTTAATGTCAAAATGTTTCCAAACTCAACCATTTTAATTTCAAATCACAAAGAGCTATGAAAACCATTAAAAAACATTAAAATATGGCCTAATTAAAAAAAAATCGCACAGCCCTCAGCCTTAAAGTGCTCTGTGCAATTAAGTGGTTAAGATTAATGACTGCCAGTATAACCTTACTAAGCTAGAGTAAGTATCTATACTACTCAGAGCATGTTCAACATATTTATCAACAAGCTTTATTTGCCTGTATGAACTTTATACCTCCATTATCTAATAATATAAACCTCATACCTTGGATACCATGTTCATCCCCATAGCATCCCCAGTCTGGGCAACAAAGCGCATGTAAAGTAATCGTCCAGCAATGGCCACAAGCAACTCCTGTAGACGAGCAAAGCGACTGGTCGAATCAAAGGCTTCTTTGATGATGGCAAAGTTCTCTTTCTTTCTGGCCCATATGAACACCTCACTGTTATTAAATATACAATAATAAAAATGATTGAGCATCGGAATGAGGAGATTGAATTATAATCCATTTTATATGTTTAAAAAACACAACCTCAAATTAGTATGTAATTATACTTACATCCGCTTCAATGATGGACAAAAAACTTTTTACCTGATTATTCAAATACCCTCACAGCAAGTTTTATTCTTTTACTTTTATACAGGTCCTACATAATCCTTCTTGCAGCATTTTATTTCAAAAATTTCTTGTTAAATCTCAACAAATGTATAATTTGGTAGCCTATTATCAGATTTACCAAATACTCACGTAGCTTGTGCAGCAGTAGGAAGCCGAACACTAGGTGCTCTGGTCATACCATCTCGAATTACTATGCACCTAACTCCATTAACCAAGGCACGACAACCACGATTCGTGGAAGCAACTAAACACCCTTCAGTAGTTGCCATGGGAACCATATACTTTTTCCCGTTCATAAGCAGAGGACCAACAACACCCACTGGTACAGGAACATAGCCAATTACATTTTCACAGCACACACCCATCACCTGAAGAATTGTGAAACAATTTTACTACAGTACTTTAAACTAAATACAGTGTAGAATGTGCTACACATTTATAAGTAAGTTTGATTTCAACATGACTATGATGGTGAATGTTATACCAATATTTAAACCAATAAACTATTTGTTTAACTGAACATGGATGAGTGAAGATTGCTGATATATATATTGTAAAGTTTTTACATGTGCAAGAGTATTTAGTGTTGTGGGCAAGACTTGAGTAGCCATCACCCTCCCCTTACTTTGCTCTGCAGAGGTCAATTTAGATGACTTTTTCAAAGAAAAGTCAATTATCTAAATTGACCTCTATTTAGTGTTCTCTTTCAGCATAGAGCCCATTTGTTTTGCATATAAGAACTTTCTATCCATTTCAGCATACTTTCAGCATTATCTTTCCTGTTCCCGAGTGTTGACAGCCAACAACTAACCTCCTCTTCAGGTTGTGTGGTCAAGCTCCTCCTAAGATGGGTCACTACCTTGGCAGTGCTTTTATTACTTTGTTTATAGGCTGAAGCCTTGGTACTGGGCTTGTTTGCTTCCACCATACATGACCAGTTTCTGCACGGAATCATATTTGGACGAGTGTTGCCAACATCTTTAGCTGGGTGATCGCTTGAGATGTGTTGAAGCGACTGGCTTTTGTCTTCATTTTATCGAGTCTCTGGCTGTACCTGCTTTAGCCGTTATCTTAGATGTAGGGTTTGCTGAGTACACTTTTCTCATGGATGGCCTCCTACCTGACAGGTGTCATCCAGTTTTGTTGGTTTGGCTTCAATGCTTTATGGTTATATACCTCATTTTCTTTATGGTTATATACCTCATTTTCTTTATGGTTATATACCTCATGGTTGGAGAAAGGGGTATGGAAATCGTATCTAGTATGGGGCCTCATTCTGCCGTGTCCAGTTTTCTGGGGTGTGCCTCTGTATATTTTGACCCCCAATGAATGTGCTTGGCTGATAGCCATACTAGCACTAGCAGGGGGTTCCAGGAAACTTGTCATGATAGGATTTAATTTATAAGAGCTTGGTGGAAGTTAGGAATCATGGGTAAACCATAAATGTTTTGACTCAGAGCATTTTAGGGACATTAACTCAGAAAATAAAAGTTCCATGCTCGTTTATTGAAGAATTATCTTAAAAGGTGGGCAACAAAGATGTGTAAATTAAATGTTGTGGTGATATTTAAACAGTAATTGTTCTCTTCAAGGGATTACCTTTGTAACAGAAATTAAACTTTAAAATTTGCTTTTAATTCATTACAAAAACTAAAATTTACAACCCAAAATTATGTTTTCAAAGTGCTTAAAAACATGTTATCTGATATTAATATTGTTTTATCAAATACTGTACCTTTCCAATTTCTCTATCAACTAAAGTTATCAACTATGATAATGCCAATATTAATATCCTAACAATTTGCAAACATTTTTCTGACCTTGGAGTAATCATAGTGGTCATATGGCAGAGCATCCATGGAGCGGTGGTTGGCTGTGTGCGGTGCCACCACTGTTCTACGAATACCAACAGCTCTCAATGGACTACCCAAAATCGTCTCTAATTTGTAGCTTGGAACATGTTTCTTCTCCACCATTTTCACAATTTCTTGGTTTGTTAAAGATTTGACCCCTGCCTATTAAAAAGAAATGATCACAATTCAAATAAAATGTAATATAAAGTAAATATTCATTGGACAATAAATTGGTATAATGGATTATAAAGAATAAAGATACCTAAAATGACACTTTTAAAAATATTATTCCGATCATAAAAAAGATGGGATAACCAGACGAATGAAACCACATTTGAATATTTTTATGCGGTCAGGATACTGTTAAAATGACTGCCACTCTTTAATGTGTTTTTATTTATGTCATTACAAGAAGGGATGCAAAAATATAACAGGAATATCATTGTGTAAGAAGGAAAGTTGTGTAAACAAACATTGAAAATGATATCCAGATGCAGTATTTTTAGGGAAAACAAAAGTGAGAGCAGCAACTTGGTTCATCAAGATGTGGTGACTGACAAACACTAGAAGGAAAAAAAAAGCACATTTCACAATGCAAGTTGCTTATGTTTGAAATATTAATTAATTTAGAAGAAACTTACTCAATGTTGACCAGACCACACACTAGAAGATGAAGGGACGACGATAGTTTCAGTCAGTCCTGGACCATTCTCAAGTCGATTCTGCTGTGTCCAGGAATACACAATCAACTTGAGAATGGTCCAGGATGGACCGAAACGTTGTCGTCCCTTCACCTTCTAGTGTGTGGTCTGGTCAACATACTTCAGCCACATTACTGTGACTCATCGCCTACAAACTTACTCAATATATTGTTCAGAACTTATGATTAGTCCATCTATGAAAAATCAGATCTCAAACAATAAAATACATCATATGATGTGTTCAAGAATGACTGATATGCTGAGAGAAAACAATGATTGTCCCCTTCCATCAAATCTTAGATTAAATATGACAAAATCCAACATAATCCCAAGAATCAGGGTAAAAATCCCAAGCAACACACATGATACTAATTAGATAAAACCTATTAAAATATAAAGCACAAATACTGTCAGCCAGAAGCTACATAGACCAAGAGTGTTGTATCAAGTACTCAGTTTGACATCAAGTCCATCTTTGCAAACAAGAAAAAATGTAAATTCCCAAATCTACTATCAAGGAACTATAGCCCCAAAATAATGGAGTAAACAAAACAATTGAAAGGTATATATATATATGTATCAAATTAAAGGAGATCAAAAGTATTTTGTTAATATATTGTCACATAACTCCTTGACCAGGAGGCCTGGTCAAGGACTGGGGACGCTAAGCCCCGAAATCCTCTCAAGATCTCAAGATAACTATCTACAAAATTAAGTAAGTGAAGTAATATTTGTGTAAAAAGAGGATGGATACACATTATACATTTGTGTGATTGTTAAAGAGCAGATGAAGACTAAGCCAAAGACTGAAAAATCTGAATTAAAGTAACAAATTAATAATATAGTTTATAGTACTGAGAGAAACTTTATACAAGGATGTCTATATATTAAATAGAGATAGCATCAGGAACTTTGACAGATACAGTAATAGTGATGATATACGCACATTAAAATAGACAGTAACAAAAACGTTTAGCAAGATTCTGAATGTTTTTATGCTTAAATACAAAATAAATTACATAATTACAGGAGGCACAGCACAAAGTGCAACTTATTATTTCATGATGTACCTAATATTACCTTTGATACTGAATACAATGCAAAGGGACCTACCTCGGAGTTCATCACAGCTACACACTCCTCTATTGGTCTAGGAGGCTTGTCCTCATCCTCATCCCAGTGCTCGTTAAGATGATTCCTGAAGGTTTCTGTCTGTGTGCTACGATCCTCCTTAGAAACTGCCATTGCAGCCTCCTCCCACTGGCTAGTAAAACTGACAGTGTGGGTTCTAGTGCGCTGGCGCAAAATTCCTGCCAAGAAGAATATTTTATTTAATGACTGAACTCGTAAATCATTTGAATAACTTAAGAAATATGCTAGACATGAATAATGCATGAAAAGTGGTATAATGAAAAGATTCAAGAGCAAGTAATTTTACAGGTACAAATGAATAATGACTTAACAATTAATTTGCTGATGAAACCGCAAAGATACTGGTGTGGATATTTTGCTAGTTCTATGGTAACAGTTTTGAACGTCTTTTAAGGTAAGTGTCTCCTCCCACTCTATGAATGGTAGAAATTAGATGATGGCAATAAGTTGTACAGAAAGTAAATCTTCCTAGATAACTAAATCTTTGTTTACAATGAACCCATGAATGTACAGCCAAGTCATGATTATCCAAGACAGTGGTTATAGCCAATTCTGGAAATTTATTAATTGAACTAGTTGTGAGCAACTCTCAAGGCTTGAACAGTGATATCTGCTACACCGAGTTACATCCAGGAGAGCTTGAGACTTCTCACGCTGAGTTAAGACAATGTGAATGGTCAATGGGTGGGAGGATTTTGCACCTAGTTAAACAAAAAATAGTATTGTACTATTATTATTTAGCTGCTGGTGAGCAGTGGTTGGCAGCAGTCCTGTTTGCAAACTCTTCAAACCAAAGTGCAAAAATCAATTCCATGCAATAATCTTTCCTTCTGATAGAAAGGAAGTGTTCGGTACACATGACTTATAATTAATGACGTCCAAGCCATCTTGAAATAAGCTTCCCTCACTTCCAATGTTCAAGATACACTTCTTCCAAATTAATCACTCAACTGAAATCTAATTATGCAGTACAGGGTTAAATACTAATATTGTTAACTCTAGAAATGTATATGCATCGACTTTTTTCCTGAAAGCCTATTTTTCTGCATTTATGTACTGGTTCTGCTTTTGTTCATACATGTAGTGCACATGTTTACACAAGGGGGGGCTTACCCAGTTGTCGCTACAGAGAGAAAGCTCCAGCTCTACAGCCCTGCCTCACTTATTGTGTCTGGTGCATTTATAACTCCCCACCCTCCAATACTGTCATACATGCTCTTGAAGCTGTGACTGGCATTTGTCTCAATATTTATACAGTATACAGTTATCTTCACACATATTGTATACATGTATTTTCACACATGCATACTGTACACAGAACCATTCACATAAATGCATTATATTTACAGTACATTCATACTGCTAAGAGAATAGTTTATATTTACTGTCTCCATACATATAGTATATAAACAACATTAATACATACCAAGACACCTCTGGAACCAATTACCCCGGATACACAAGAAACTGTATACTATGACAACTGTATACTACTTGGGAAAGTTCTGTATGTGGTTTGTTTCTACCTATAATCTAGTTTATAGGTGATGTATAACTTACCATAAGTCTTCAAGGTTACTGAAATGTACTAGTACTGTCTGGGTACTTTTCAGTAATAAAATAATAAATTTATTGTGTAACTATTTTCTATACTAAGCCACCATCTTACAATAGTCAAAGCAAGGTGATGCAGGCAAAATCATGTTTCCTTAAAACATTCATTAAACACTTCATGTTTATATGTCAATAACATTTCTGCCGGGCTCGAGACATTTGCTGTATAACCATGCACGTTGTTTTCTATATACAGTAACATGTGTGACGTAACTGCCATGTGTTTGTATTTAAGAGTAAGAATGTGAAAATAACTACCATAATTTATAAGAAAAGTGAGTAAACAGAAATAAGAAAGATGTGATACCAAGCTTAAGATAAGGATAATATTATATGGAGAATATGATAATTGTTGGATTATTCAAGTCTTATAATACATAGCAATCTGCAATATGACGATGCATTCAAATATTTTTTCTAACACTGTATATATATATATATTAAACAAATACATACATATGGCAACAAACACATGTGTAATGATGGAAATCTACAAGAAAACTATGAGTTTTTTCTTGTTATTGCATGCAAAGACTATAGTCTTCCCACTATAGTCTCCCTCTTTCCCACTTCCCACCTCCCTCTTTCTGTTAGAGGCCTCAACAACACCAAAGGGCCTTCTCAAGACAAACAGTAACAAACCTACAGGAACCCATCTTATCAGCCAGTTAATTCCACTTATATTATCATAATTTATCTTATGTTTATTCCCAATTTAAAAGACCAAGTAACATTTATAATAATCCTTCAAAGCAAATATTGTACATATGTGCCCACCCTACTCTACCTGGACATAGGTTCACACTACAATAACCAAAGTTCTAAATCCACATCACTTCTTTGTACTTATTTCCACCACTACTCTCATATTCTGAAGTAATTAAACATTTTTGCCCTTTTTAACAAAAATAAAAAAAAATAAAAAATAAAACCTTGATGCACTTACCTTTGCCAGAGAGACCAGAGCTATCGAGGGAATCCTGAGAGGTCTGAAGACTATCATTGATGAGATTTTCCTCTAACTGACCTTGTGACTCAAACAGCACGTATTTGACAATCAGGGCAACAAGAATCACCGTAAACACAATGTGGTCCAGTCCTGCATCCAGCAACCTGGCGACAACAAAACTTAAATAATTTCTTTTTAACACATTTCATTTTGCATTTTACACACACACACATGCACATCATAATGTGTGATATACACATTAATGCAATAAACTCAATCTTCTTTTTCTGAGAGCTGTTACAATATTGTACATATATTAACAATATTTGGATGGAGGAGCCTATAGGGTATAACTCTGCACCTCAGAGTTGGTCGTGCAAGTGTCACCACCACTAGCTAGATACTAAGTATGTTCAGTGTTGAGGCCATCTTTTTAAATGCTTTCTGGTACATATGGATTCCACCCTATCTATTTCCACCACAAAGGTAGCGAGAAAGCAAAGCCAAATATACACATTTGCTACACAATAGGTAACAAAAAAACACACCCAGAGTGCAATGCCCTTTCATGCTAACCCTGATTCAATCTGACCAGTAGTTATTTCTGAACAAGAAACAATGCTTTCTGCTGCTTTTAGAAATACACATTATATCTGGGTAACAATGTTATCTGTCACCTTGAAATATGCTCAAAAGAACACGTTACAATAGCTACACAAAACTTAACTCGGATAGGGGTTTCTTTTGTTTTCTATTCCTTGCTTCTAATGATAAATTGTACTGGTATGTATGTGGAAGGATATGTCAAAACCAATACAACTTGTATACTAATGTTACTGACCAATCACATCAATCATACAATCAAATGAGGTTAAGTAATTAGTTTAATAATATTTAGCGATACCAATTTGGCCCAAATCTACAAAAATAACTGTTTCTAGTGATCTTGTTGCCAAGGTCTGATGTCAGTAGATCATCCACTGCTTCACTCCATGAATATTTAATGATTTGTTTAGATTTTGTGAAAGTTGTGATAGGCCTGACTTCTGGCTGTTTAATGAAATGTATTCAAAATGATCCCAATATCAAAGATGAGCATTAAATTAAGTCCAGGTACTGAGTGACAGTAAGCACCAGCAGAATTTGCTGCTGTTAATGATCAGTAAATTGTACCATATAAAAACTGTAACCCAGTGGACAGTGGACTGAACATTTGGACAGTGGACTGAACATTTGGACAGTGGACTGAACATTTGGACAGTGACTGAACATACATTCTTACATAAAAATTGTTCCATATTGATATTTAGGCTTCTTATTTCCCCCTAACATGAGAACTTAATACAAACCTGACAATAACATGTGGATCAGTAGAGGAATTGAAAGAAGCACTTGATTCCAACATTGTAACAGTATTTGACGTCAGGGAGAGTGACCAACGGGTGATGCCATGAACTAGCAGGAGCCCAGCAGACATGATCACCTGTTGAGACAAGATGTAGCAATATAAAAAATGCATTTGGTAGACATCATCACGTCAATATGTTTTAGTCAGTGAGAAAAACAGAATGAAATAGTCTGCCATCCCACGAAATGTGATGGCAGGCTATTTCGTAGCACAATTGTAAAGTATTCTGCACAATTACAAAAAAAAATTAACTTAAATCATCTACTCTCTCTCTTAACGAACTGCTAACATTGACTCTTGTTCATTAAATAAATCAAATGAAGTTTAACAGCATCCTGTAAACGTGCGTTTGAAAGTAAGTACCTTGACTCGCTGGACAACAGGATTTGGCTTTTCTTCCTCGACCATGGCACGAGCCAGAGTTGCCATCTGCCATGGAGGTTGTCCAGAGGAGCATCTGTTTGACAGCTGAAACATTTGGACAATTCTTAGACTCTGTACAAGCTTTTCTCATCAAACAAACAAAAACCTCACAGCTATTGTACCAAGGGCATTTATACCTTTCAACATTCCCATACTCTGTCATATTTGCACTAAGCTGTAAATGATGGTTTCTCCCAACACCTGTGGCTCAGCCTCAATCCCTTCTCACCTCAAGGACAAGAGAGAGGCAGGCGGGGAAGAACGTCATGAAGACAATGTAGTTCACAACAATAGACATGCAGGCAAATGCGCACATCTGCTCCAGACGGCTCACACCTGTAAATAATAATGACAGTGCTTGTAGCCTTTCATTGTACAAATACTGTACCGTATTCACATAAATCCTTGTGGCCTATGAAGTTCAACTTTATCTTATATCAAATTACACAAATAAGAAGCAACATTTGTGTATGATCCTTGAATAAATTTTAATTTATAAAGTAACTTGGATAAAGCACTCATCTGTAATGGAAACAGCTACAAAGGAATTTAATCTGAAAAACATTTTGCACTAGAATTCTTCAGGGCTAATCCTGTTACATTGTTTCCATGGTAAATGATGAATCATTCTGCTTATAACCATTTTCAAATCAATAAAATTAAATCAAACAAGAATGTAAAACATAATTACGTTGTTCTGTGCATCTCTTCTTATACCCTAGTTACAACACGTAAAAGTGTGTCACTTGTACGTACCCGAATAACCTACCTACTTGTAATAACACTTGTACATACCTGAATAACCTACCAACGTTTAATAACACTTGTACGTTCCTGAATAACCTACCAAATTGTAAAAACACTTGTATGACCCTGAATAACCTACCAACTTGTAATAACACTTGTACGTTCCTGAATAACCTACCTACTTGTAATAACATCTGTACGTACCTGAAAGTGTGCCAGCACCAATGACCAGGGCCTCAACAATGGTGTCAAGAGTGAGAGATGGTCCAAGACGAGCCATACCATATGCAATGTTTGTGTATACTTCAACCTGACTGGAGGATGACAAGGCAAACTGAGCCAGAAGGCTAGCTCTACTAAGGTCCACCAGAAGCAGGAAGAAAAACAATGCATCTCTGAAATTGCAAACATTTATTAAGCAGATAAAAAAATATATTTTTTGTTTACATTATTAAACAAACAATAGTAAATAGAATGAATATGCTTTCTTGAAGTGACAGGTCTTCCCTCTGGCAATTCTTGGTTTTTTAAGAATGTAAAACATCAATGCTATGTACTCGCATAAATTCAATGTACCTTCTTGTATACATAAATAAAAAACAAAATAATAATTATACTCACTTGAGATCAGAGGCATCACTATCCAACAGTTTAATGACAGAACAGCTAAACACAAAGCTTGAAAATACAACAAAGAGTCCAGCAATCCCTGTAAAGCATAATTATTTTCAGACCAACCACATAAAATATTTATATATTAGACAACTGAATGCTATTGAATTATTGTTATTCTAAAGTCTATTAACTTTTAAAGCAATACGGTACTGCATTAGTTGTAAAGTTTACATACTTAAATACTAAATATCTTAACATTTCTTGAATTTTTCATAAGTTCTTAAAAGTAACACATTTTATAGGCACACAATATATAGCTTTACATACAACAATACTTCCTCTCTGAATAACAGATAATGTCACACAGGTCCATAACCATTGACAGGTGTGGCATTTCTACCCTACACACCTACATAACAGATCTCATATGAAAGAAAACACTATCATTAAAAGCCACAGCAACAGATATGAAATATGCCACAAGAGCTGCAAGCCATGATCTTCTTGGCATTTGGTGACAATGTAAAACTATACACCAGATGCCCTATTCTTCCCCATTACAGTGAGCAAATTAAAGAGGCCTCCAAACAACTCTACCTTAGCAAGCTCTTAACCTGTCTTTCCTAAATTTACTATCACAACACCACTTTCCACACATAATCCTCCATTTTATCTTTCCATGAGGTTATCTGCCCATCAATCTAAACCCCATTATGCATACTGCAGCTAATTTGTATACTTTAAAATAAGTACTAAGACACTGAGAAGCACAGGCCAGTAATGTTCAATTCGAGTAACACTTGAATTATGAAAATAGTTAAATAAGTGAGAAGATCTTATTGATGCAACTGAGATAATACAGCATTACCACCCAAAGACATGGCAGCACATACCCACAATGTACTTGGAGCCAATCCTATGCAGGTTACGGAACTGGTGGTAGGTGTAGAGTAGTGCTGAGCATCGTAAAACAGTCATCACCACAACATCTAGACCCTGGTACTCCTGCCAAAAGAAATTAACAACCTTTATTTAATTGTGTCATTAAAAAACACACATTGTATGCACACAAACAAGAGATTTCATATTTCAGTAAATGTGGTAGCTGTAAGCTACTTCATGACTTCATTTGCTTTCCCAAAATTGATCATCACTACTATTTAGCCCTTTCATGGGATGAGGATGCATCAGAACCTAACAAAATAAGAGTAAAAATTAAAAACCAGCACTGTCACACCTACCAGAACAGGTAAGGTCCTGCCCATCAGGTAGGCAGGACCCTACCACTTGATGCAACCATGTGCAAAGTGCTGCTAATGAATTGTCATTTATGAAACCAGACTACCTTAATAAATGCTCCTTAATCTTACAATTTACAAATTTTTGTTTTTAAAGTCTTTAAATTAAATTTTAATTTCTTATTCCTCCTAATGGAAACTTGGGGGTTAAAATTAAACATGATGAACACTAGAACATTAAGAGGAAAGAGCACATCAAGTACCCAATACAGTAGCGAAGAAGCAAGGCCTTAGATCTCGCACCTCATGGCAACAGACAGATCTACACAAATAGGGAAGTACTAGTAAATAGCAATCACAACTGTTGAATAGCAATCATCACAGATTGTCAACAATGATCAAAAGTACTGTACACAAAAACCACAGACAAACTAGTCACCATAGCTAAATAACAATTAACCAGGCCAACAACAATCACCACACAAACACCAATCACATTTTGTTCTATTTGTAAGAATGGTTTTTCTTTTATCTGCGCTCAGTTTTAGCTTAACAAGTTTATTATACTCCACGCCCATGATGTGAATAGTGGTGGTCGGTAGTGTTACAGTCGCATGCTGGGCTCACACAAGACTTGAACCCTGGTGTACGTGTAGTTAGAGCACATGTTATAGTCATGACAACAATTTTTAAATCTGCAAGTAATATAAATTTTCAGTGTACAATATTTTACAGTATGTGGCTTCTAATTAGTTCATTAACTAGGCAAGTTAAATTATAGTAAATCCAATCTCACTCTTGCAAACAATATTACTAAAATATGTCGGTAGGACAGGTGATAACCAAATGATCCCCATATCAATTTCCAAGCAGGGCAAGACATTTAACAATATTTCCATACACCTCATGCATCTGTTCACCTCTAGCAGTAAATAGGTACCCAGGTAGGAGTTGGAGAAACTTGTGTTGTGGGTTGCATCCTTGGAACGGTTAGTTGAAGTTAACCATGAGGGACCTTGATAAGCCTGAAATGTTTCATCTCCCTGACCATGGAAAATCACATCTGTGAAGGGCACCTAACAGCTGGGTGGACAACGCTTCAGATTCCTAGTCCTGAGGTTCTGGGTTCGATCCCCGGTGGAGGCGGAGACAAATGGGCAAAATGTTTCTTTCACCCTGATGCCCCTGTTACCTAGCAGTAAATAGGTACCTGGGAGTTAGACAGCTGCTATGGGCTGCTTCCTGGGGGGGGGGGGGAGGCTTGGTCGAGGACTGGGCCGTGGGGACACTAAGCCCTGAAATCAGCTCAAGATAGCCACTCCCCCCTCACTACATCATATGCAAGAATAACCAAAGCTTTGAATGGTAGTTGCTCTGTGGTAGTTGCCAGAAGAGAAAAATAATTAACCAGATAGGAATTTAGAAAGGAGGTTCTTAGACAACTAAATCCCAAGATAATACTCCACTTCTAAATTCAACTGGAAAAATCCTCATGAATAATTTATGAGAAGTGAAAAGACCATTAATTGACAAGCAGCCAACCAGCTTTCTGTATCCATCGAGGCCACTACAGTACTGTATACATATGTAGAGGGGGAGCCCAGCTGGACGAAAAAAATGAGAAACGGGAGGGGGGGAAACAAAGCAGGAACATGATGTGAGAGAAGAGGAAGGAATATAAGAGATAAGTGGCAGAGAAGGAATAAGAATGAAAGCAGGGAATAAAAGGATGATACAAAAGTAGCAGGAAAGAATTAGAAAGGAAATATTGGAGCTCTGGGCCAATATTTAATGGCAACTTCTGCAGCTGCCATTATTCTTAAGTAGGATAAAGGAATGAGAATAGTAGCAGCAGGATGAAAATGGGAGAGGAGAAAGGCATATAAGAGGGCAGAGAAATGGGGGTACAATAATTTGTGGTGTAGCAAGCCAAGGTCAGACCAACAGACGGATTTTCCCCGTGGCAGGTATATACCCTTGTGCCTGTGCCCACCCAACCCACACACACACATGCACCTTCACTTTCACACACACTACAGTGTTGTGTACTTACACACACAACACACACACACATCCTTTCTGTCCCACCCACGGCCACTAGACAGAGGCCAACATATATATAAAATGAATTTTATATTATATATATATTATACATACAGTATATTTATATATATATAATTCTGTTAGCATCAGGAATACAGAGAGAGACACACTAAGGGCGTTAGGTTTGCAGGCATGAGTTACAAGCATGTCAATTACACAAGTCTGCATCAGTGCAAGGACGTGACCATAGTCTCGGAGCTGCAGTAGATTATAAGTGCGAGAAAACTCGCACTACCATCTTTACAGAGACAGCTTTACATCATACAGGAACCCCAGTGTTATAGTAGGAGGAGAGCTGCACAGGAAAAGAACTTTACAATTTATGAGAAGGGAGCGCGAGTTGGCAAGCACAGGTAGTGTGTGTGTGGTGATGAGCACAGGTAGTGTGTGTGTGGTGATGAGCACAGGTAGAGTGTGTGGTGATGAGCACAGGTAGTGTGTGTATGGTGATGAGCACAGGCAGTGTGTGGTGATGAGCACAGGCAGTGTGTGGTGATGAGCACAGGTAGTGTGTGTATGGTGATGAGCACAGGTAGTGTGTGTGGTGATGAGCACAGGTAGTGTGTGTGGTGATGAGCACAGGTAGTGTGTGTGGTGATGATCACAGGTAGTGTGTGTGGTGATGAGCACAGGTAGTGTGTGTGGTGATGAGCACAGGTAGTGTGTGTGGTGATGAGCACAGGTAGTGTGTGTGGTGATGAGCACAGGTAGTGTGTGTGGTGATGAGCACAGGTAGTGTGTGTGGTGATGAGCACAGGTAGTGTGTGTGGTGATGAGCACAGGTAGTGTGTGTGGTGATGAGCACAGGTTGAGAGAGAATGTGTGTGTGTGTGTGTGTGTGTGTGTGTGTGTGTGTGTGTGTGTGTGTGTGTGTGTGTGTGTGTGTGTGTGTGTGTGTGTGTGTGTGTGTGTGTGTGTGTGTGTGTGTGTGTGTGTGTGTGTGTGTGTGAGAGTAAGTGTGTGTGAGAGTGAGTGTGTGTGAGTGAGTGTGTGTGAGAGAGTGAGTGTGTGAGAGTGGGAGTGAGTGTGTGAGAGTGGAAGTGAGTGTGTGAGAGAGGGAGTGAGTGTGTGATAGAGAGAGGGAGTGAGTGTGTGATAGAGAGAGGGAGTGAGTGTGTGATAGAGAGAGGGAGTGAGTGTGTGATAGAGAGAGGGAGTGAGTGTGTGATAGAGAGAGGGAGTGAGTGTGTGATAGAGAGAGGGAGTGAGTGTGTGAGAGAGGGAGTGAGTGTGTGAGTGTTAGCGCACAGGTAGAGTGAGTGTGTGGTAATGCGCACAGGTAGAGTGAGTGTGGGGTGATGAACGCAGGTAATGTGTTGGTGCACGGGTAGCGTGCGTGAGTGTCCCAAACAAGAGTGTAATAGTGGAGAGCTGTGCACGAGTGTTGCTCCAAGTCAAGAGCGTACATGATGATGTTCAAGAACTTCAAGGGGTATACGAGGGCCGAGTGTGGAGGACGGGCGATGGTGTGGCCCCTAGAGGCAAGCTAGGCTACAGAGCCTGAAGATCACTCATTCATACCAACACGCTGGCGGGGTGGGCAACGTGAGCGACCACCACCATCACCCCCAGTGACGTGTGACGGCACACGTGTCTCTACACTGTAATAACGCTACGCAAAAGTACGCGTTTGAGAAACATGAAGCCACGAAAACTTTCACAGGAGTCGGAGATGTTGCGGGCACATGCTACTGTCCAAGGTACATTAAAACGCTGGCTTTAACACTCTTACTGCCGCACGTCTTAAATATAGTACCTGATAAGATAGTTTTAACGTCCCCGGAGTCTTTTCATGTCATATACTGGTTGCTTAAATTTTTGTTTAAACAAACGTAAAATTTAATACTTCAGAAAATCAGCAATTTCAGCCATTTGAATATAAACATACCCAACACAAATATCTACACCATTATCTGTGAAAGACGCTGGTGTATCGCCCGGATTTTATTTTGTGCCCTTTGCTTCCAACTTTCCTCCCCAATAAAATTATCAAACAACCGCACATTTTATACTTTCTTTGCACAAGTGTTCATTGCTGCTGAGATACCATTTTAGATGAAACTGTCTCGCATTAATGTCTACCTTCTTTTTTGTTCGCCAATGCTTCTTGTTTGCTAACATATCCTCATAGATCCATGACTGGTGGGTCGCATGGATTTTATGAATATAAGGCCTTTCCTTCTCTCATTATTCCGTATGCTGGGTTTGCAGTAAAACAAAATGTTGCATGTACTTCTAATAGCCTAGTGGGTCTCCAGCAAGTGAACTGGGGATCGAACACCATTAAGAAACATATTAGAGGATCTGTTCATTAACAATATCTAATGCAAAAGTTAGAGATAAGAGGATGTACCTAAGACCGGGAAGGAAGATGTAACCACTCATACAGATACACCATATTGTGTTTTATTGTTTTGGCAAGGATATTCCTCTGGCTGGTCTGCTGTTACTCTTATCATATTTACCTAGGTTATGGATGAGTGTTAATTTTAGTAAGTAATTATCAAAAGAAGGCACCAAGCCGGGAAGGCCAAGTAGCACTAATTTTAGTGAGGCTATAATGTGTTTTATAACTGTTGATTCATAAAGTAATCTCGTTTTATTTGTAACTGAGAGGAAGGGGTGATGCCTGAGGGATGCGGTGTAATACCAGAGAGGAAGGGGTGATGCCTGAGGGATGCTGTGTAATACCTGAGAGGAAGGGGTGATGCCTGAAGGATGCGGTGTAATAACTGAGAGGAAGGGGTGATGCCTGAGGGATGCTGTGTAATAAGGTACCTGAGGGGTGCGAGGAAGGCTGGGCGTCTTGTACCAGTCAGCGAGGGAGATCATAGCCACGGTGGTAGTGATGACGGAGAATATCACCTCCCACGGGTGTGCCGCGCACATCCTCCCGTGGGCCCAAAACGTCCGCCATGTTACGCCATACCCTGAAACACATCGTTATGTTATATTAACCCAAACATTATCCAACTTGGTATAACACAACAAAATACAAATTAAAATGCATTACAGATACACAATAATTATAGTTTTAGACTTCGCGGGCACGCCCGAAGACCAAAAACTTGCTTAGGTAAACGAACTGTGGGGGTCAGTTCCTGAACTCTCATGTGCGCCTCTGTAACCCTCTCCACCACCGCCCACGGGATGGGTATGGGATGCATAATAAATTACTAAACTAACTAACGTACCCTCAAAATCCCTGGCCATCCTCAAGGCCAGAGTTATTATAGGCCGGCACCAGCAGGACGCGGGCAGGAGAAAGGATACAACTCGGGACTATAAGAATAAAACAATCCTGGAGGGAAGAATGGGATGGCACTGGACCACGTCTCACGAGATACGGCGAAAGCGGTACAGCAGTAGTTGTGACACAGAAACCCGCGACACACCTGAGAGAGTGAGAACAACTGCAATCTTACATCGCCGCACGCTAATGGTGCTCCGGTACCGTCATAACGGTCCTTAACGGTTTTAACGGTTTTAACGGACTCCCCGGCACAAGCTGTCCTCGTCTCTTCTCCCTACCCCCCCCCCCCCTAATTATCCCCTCCAACCTGATGATTACTCCCTACCCCCACCCCGCCCCGTTTGCCCTAATATACCTCTCCATCACCCTCCCTTCTACTTCCCTCAACTTGTTCCCCAACACTGGTTGATGCCTGGTTGATAGGGTTCTGGGAGATCTACTCCCCAAGCCCGGCCCGAGGCCAGGCTTGACTTGTGAGTTTGGTCCACTATACCTATCTTCACTAACCCTACCTATACTTTTCCTTCCCAATCACTTGACCACATTCTGAAAGTATAATAAAGTCCATCGGCAGCTGCGTGTTTTTACCCGTATAAACATCCCATTAACACTAAACTGTCAAGTAAAAACTATGTGAAAATTAAAGCATCAACCAACCAATTAATGTTTATCTATTAGTAGCGTCATGTAATATACAATTACTATACGTACTAAATACCCACTAACATCTTTGTATATTTTATCAATACTAATATTATTATGATCAACACCCATATATTTGCCCTTCCCTCCCACGGTCGCACCAACACACTTTCACCCACCAGCAGCGCTCCTTACATCTGGGCTTCACATCACCATGACAGTAGTGACTTACAGCTTCTCAGATGTTCAATTAAAACTAGGTCGTGCTAAACACAAGCTCGGGTAGCGGTGTTATAAAAGGAGAGAGACAAGACTTTACCCAATTTAAAGAGAGGTTAAGCAATCGGGACACCTCTAGCAATGTATTCAAAAAGAGGGACGGGTGTGTATTTGTTATTTGTCCCTGCAGGATCAAATTGTTAGCTCTTGGACCCCGCCTTTCTAACCGTCGTTTGTCTAATGTTCTGAATCCCTGACCTATTTTTCCCTCTTATCCCTACTACATATTTCTATCGAACACACATTCCCAGGATGTGAGACATGTTTAACTACCAGGTACCTATTTACTGCTAGATGAACAGAGGCATCGGGTGAAAGAAACTGCCCATTTGTTTCTGCGTTGACCGGGGATCGAGCTGGGGCCCTTAGGACTTACGACCCCAGAGCGCTGTGTATTAAAAAGGTACAAGAGAGAGGGTGGGAGGGGAAGAGAGCAATTTAGCAAATAATAGCTAACCTAAGCTTACCCAATGCCTGTCCTCACAATTTGTATATTCATTATTTACCAAACATACAAAAGGTTTGTGAAAGCTGGAGACATTGCATGACCTGGAGAGCGTACAGAGATCCTTCACTGCCAGAATCCACTCAATAAACCATTTAAATTACTGGGATCGACTAAAATGCCTAAATCTGTATTCTCTGTATCGCAGGTGGGAGAGATACATAATAATTTATACATGGAAAATATTAGAAGCTCTGGTCCCAAATCCACAACGAAATAACATCACATGAGACTAGAAGGCATGGCAGGATGTGCAGAATACCCGCGGTGTAAAGCAGAGGTGCAATAGGTTCGCTGAGGGAGAACTCTTATCAACATCAGAGGCCCGAGAGTGTTCAGCACGCTTCCACTACACATAAGGGGCATAACTGGCCGACCCCTCAGTGTTCAAGGGGATACCTGATCAACCAGGCTGGGATTCATACGTCCGGCTACGAGCAGCCATCAACCATGTGGCCTGGTCAGGGACCGGGCTGCGGGGGATCTTGAACCCCGGAACCACCTCAAGGTAAGGTCGAGTACATATCATATAATTAAACTACTTGAGTGGATAGCTACACTTTCATATGGATCAACTATTAAGATACAGTATAACAATACCAATCTCGTACGTTTCTGCCCGAAACGCTGCGCGTACTAGTGGCTTTACAAGATTGTAAATACTAGGCTATGTATTCTCTCAACCCAATGTACCTTCTTGTATATAAATAAATAAATAAATATATATATATATAAATAAATAAATCTCCGCGTCGAGTTTAGGGGCATCATATTTCAACCAATATAATCCCACACACAGACTGGACGCTTTTTTAAAATACACCTTCATAACATTGCCTATGTTCGCTATTTTGGACTAATGAGAAACTGAGTCCTTAGGTAGACTGTTGTAACTTTGTACGGTATCATAAGCTCTGTAAATAGTCAAAAATAGTATGGAGTTAAATAATTGTTGTGGATTGCATCCTGGAGGTGGAGTGTCTGGGATGCTCCCGGACGCAGGTTCGAATCCTCGTCACGGCCCTTGTGGATTTGTTCATTGGTCAGTAGTTTGCTTAGGACCTCGGAGAAGTCATTATACAGGTTTCCTGTTCCCGATATCGGGAATTATATATCGTACTCTTGTCACATGGTAAGACCGAGCTCAAACTACTATGCTTAAGCCCTTAAGGTCAAGTCGACCCTTCACATTTGACCTTAGAACAGTGCTTGGCTTTTTATCACGTGCAGGATATGCATCACCCGTCGGCTGGGAAGCTCTTGATTCTCTCTCCACTTCTATAAATATAATGACTTTGTTGCTGTTATCATTATTAGTGGCGTTGTTATACGTCAGTACCCCGCCCACAGATCATCACTACCTAGCAAGTCCGCTCAATGATTGTTATTTGCTTAACTAAACAAACTAGAGGGTTCAGTTCCTGAACCGATTATGTGCCTCTGTAATCATTTACACCACCGCCCACGGGATGGGTATGGGGTGCATAATAAAGAAATTGAAAGAAATTGAATTCAATGTTCCCCCCTCTCTTGAATATGTGCATAATAGTGTTCTATTTGCATCACGAGTTTTCTACTACCATTACAGTTGAGTGTTTCAATTATAGATTCACTCGCTATAGACTAGCACTATTTTTAAAATTAACATTTACCCTATCGCAGTGATCTGGTTGTACAAAACAACTTTTTGTGTTGAGTTATAACAAGCAGATCACCTTGTAGCTTCAGAATTCAAGGCGAGTGTAGACTGGTGGAGCCTGAAATTGAAATTGAAATTGAAATAAGTTTATTGAGGTAAAATACACACAAAGGGATGAGGTAGCTCAAGCTATTCTCACCCCATTCAAATGGAGCCTGAGTCTGGGTGTTGTATATAAGGTGTCATACATCTTGTAAGACTTCACGTACCTCTTATCACAGTACCATGGGAACCGGTTAGGTCAATCACCTCTTATATTTTCCCCTCACAGGATTTGTCCCTTTTAGCAAAATGTCTTTTGATATTTTTGAGAGCTGAGGAGAGGAAGAGGGAAGCAGGGAAGGAATAGAGCCCAATCGTGGCTTCTTCTTGTTTCAGATTTAGCTACTCAGAACGAAGTGTCCATGTAGCACGGGCTATGGCGAGCCCGTAGAATCGTGGCATCTGACCCAGGATTAGAACTCGGGTCACCGTCAGGTGCAAGGTGAGGGAGTGAGGGCGTCAACCACAACGCTTTAGGGCGCTATATTACAACCTTGCTTTGTGTGTGTGTGTGTGTGTGTGTGTGTGTGTGTGTGTGTGTGTGTGTGTGTGTGTGTGTGTGTGTGTGTGTGTGTGTGTGTGTGTGTGTCCGTCCGTCCTATTGACTGGCTAGGTTAATATCTACCCAACAGTAAGAGTAAGGCATCCTGATATTCACCATCGTGTAGTTTTGGCTGCAGTTCATGCACAATGGCTGAGAAGTGAAGTTTTCAAACATTTCCCATTTGGCTTCTCCACGCTTCAAACAGGATGCACCAAATCAATCGATGTGCAATAGAAATGTGCAAATGACGTATCACAATAGAAACATGAGCCTTCAGGTCGCCGCTAACAACACCCTTGCCCATTATCATCAACCAGCCCGTCCTCATAAACAAGGGCCAGAGTTCATTCCATGCACCCGCCAAACCCCACAGTTTATGAATGAAAACCAGTTTGTTGACCAGACCACACACTAGAAGGTGAAAGGACGACGACGTTTCGGTCCGTCCTGAACCATTCTCAAGTCGATTGTTGAAGACCATTCTTCAAGTCGATCCTGGACCATTCTCAAGTCGATTCATTCTCAAGCCGTTTACATAAGACTCAACTGATGACCTCCAAACACTTCTTGAACAAGTGCTTCGCTGACGACTTTTGTTCGAACTCACAACGCTGTAAATGCTCCACCCACGTACTATATACACAAATAATTGCCAACAGAGCCTAAACACCTAGCCTACGACTAAATATGCTAATACATAAACATATTAATTTATAATTTGAGAAAATTCCTGTTTTTGAATGAACATCATGCTAAAATGTGTCTTGGGGGTCGGCCGCTGCATAAAATAAACATAGCCTGAGGACTGGTTGCAATCCTGGGGCTAGATTCACGAAGCAGTTACGCCAGCACTTACGAACCTGTACATCTTTTCTCAATCTTTGGTGGCTTTGTTTACACTTGTTAAACAGTTAATGAGTTACGAAGCACCAGGAGGCTGTTCATAAGAATAACAACAGTTGATTGGGAAGTTTACATGCTTGTAAACTATTTAATAAATATAACCAAAGCCGTCAAAGATTGAAGAAAGATGTACACGTTCGTAAGTGCTTGCGTAACTGCTTCGTGAATCTGGCTCCAGTAACCTTTTTTTTCCCCCGATTATTGTATAACAGGCGTAGACAGTAATTCTATTGTTCTAAGTTATACTTACTATCCTCTCCTGCATGACATTAAATCATCGAGGACATCTCTCAAAAACATGGCAAATCCATAATAAAAACAAGCTGGTCTCCATACCCAAGGCTGCATGATGTGTCGTGACTGCTATTTGTGGCGTGGGGGAAAAAAAGAAGGTGCGAACGTACGGGCATTCTGCTGGATCCTGTTTTTCAAAATGGCTGCGAAGGACGAGGCTCCCACTGGTATTCACAGAGCACCTACGTGTCTTCTTACAAGATCTTAACTCTGACCTCAATCATGGTGGCTTGGTTTGTATTTACTAAACAGTTTAGGATCCCCTAATGGCTACTAAACCGTCTTCAGCCTTGTTGTTTACCAATTCACACACTAGAAAATGAAGGGACGATGACGTTTCGGTCCGTCCTGGACCATTTTCAAGTCAATTTGTTCTGGACCATTCACAAATCGACTTGAGATTGGTCCAGGACGGACCGAAACGTCGTCGTCCCTTCATTTTCTAGTGTGTGGATTGGTCAACAAACTTCAGCCACGTTATTGTGACTCATCGCCTGCATTCAACCTTGTTATTATGTATTACAATTATGGGCGGATGGACGATCACTTAGTGCTTCAGAGCTCAAAATGTTCAGTAAAAACAGACTAAACCGTCATGATCGCGGCAAGAGGTAAGATCTCTCAAGCGGACACGTAACCGCTCTGTAAACATCGTAAGTTTCAACTCGTGAATCGGCTGCGTGAACCGCATAAACATTGTGCTCGAGTCTTGTAGATAAACACTCAAATCGGAGACGATCTGTCTTGGAACCCGTAGGAGCTGGTTCCAGACAGAGATCTGGAAAGTAACTGGATCGACTTGAGAATGGTCCAGGACGGACCGAAACGTCGTCGTCCCTTCATTTTCTAGTGTGTGGTCTGGTCAACAGAGATCTGGAACCCGTAATACAATCTTTGTATTTATTAATGTGCGTTCCCACCGCGCAACACGGGAGACATCTCCCGTCACGCAGGGTGCAGTCGCACCTCCACAGATCTCCAGTATCAGCTCTTGATACTGGTGATGGCTCAAAAGGGCCACCACTTATGGGCTATTCATGCCCGTGCCACCTTTTGGGTGGCTTAATCTTCATCATTGACACATTCATGGGAGACATCTCCTGTTATGCAGGGTGCAGTCGCACCTCCACAGATCACCAGTATCATCTATTGATACTGGTAATGGCTCAAAAGGGCCACCACTTACGGGCTATTCATGCCCGTGCCACCTTTTGGGTGGCTTAATCTTCATCATTGACACATTCATGGGAGACATCTCCCGTCACGCAGGGTGCAGTCGCACCTCCACAGATCTCCAGTATCAGCTCTTGATACTGGTAATGGCTCAAAAGGGGCACCACTTACGGGCTATTCATGCCCGTGCCACCTTTTGGGTGGCTTAATCTTCATCAACCACCGCGCAACAAGTGCACATTCATCCACCACACCGAAGTGTCAGGAAGCCTTGAAGCTTATGGTCAGGACTACAACCCGTCACTCCTGCTTCCTGACTCAACTTATTTTTGTATATGTACTTTTTGTAAGTCTGTCTTACAGGTTGATGGTTTTTATTTAGTGGCAAGTGGCATTCATATTGGACAAAAAGTGAAGGTGGAACAACATGTAAACTAAGCACTTTTTTTGTTCCTCTGTTGGATTGATTTCCTAAACATGTCTTTGTTGAGATGTTCCAATTACGAACAGAGATGTTTATGCAGTCCGTCCTCTCGGGCGTTCACAATGTCACTAATCTGATATACTAAATTGTGGGAACTTAACCTAACTTCATTGGTTAGAATTTCAACCACGGATAGAAAACGGGATATCACGTCAGGTATCTTGTACGTTCTGATCATATCTCAAATGATTCTTCTCTCCCATAATCTGTCTTCATAGCCGGGCCTTTATTTCTGGTGGCAAACATTTTGCAAATCTTCAGCCGTTTCCAAATTTATTGTGGTTGAAATGGTATGGGTTCTAGGCCATTCTATATGGTTGAGTGTCCTGTAATGTGCTCAAGTTATTTGAAATGCGTCTCTGACGCCATGAAGTTAGCATTACAGCCATGTAATGTGCATACCCTTTCCTGTGACTGTTTCCTGTAACCACCTCGCTCTTCTGCTGAAATGCCCTTATGGTTCCCATTCTTCTATTCTTATTTAAATTACTTTACATTTGCTGGGTTTGAACTCTGATAGCCACTTGTCTGTCCAGATCTGCAACATGTTCATATCCTTCTGTAATAGCTTCCAATCCTCTTCAGTCCTCGCCCTTCTCATTAGTTTTGATTAATTTGTAAATGTTGCCATACTGAATAGAGGACACAGCAAACCTCCAATCAGATGTAGATCAGGTCCTTCAATGGACTATAGAAAATAATCCCTAAACCTGCATTCTCTTGAGCGCAGGCGGGAGAGATACATAATAATTTATACATGGAAAATATTAGAAGCTCTGGTCCCAAACCTGCACACAGAAATAACATCACATGAGACCAGGAGGCATGGCAGGATGTGCAAAATAACCCCGTTGAAGAGCAGAGGTGCAACAGGTACTCTGGGGGAGAACTCTATCAACATCAGAGGCCCGAGACTGTTCAACACGCTTCCGCTACACCAACCCGTTCTCGCACTTTCGTATAGTCAATATTGACTTATTAAATACGTGCATATGTGACATACTTAACATATTAGTTTACCTTGAAAAACTTCATAGAAAACACCGACCTTACCTAACCTTCTTAGTATGTTAAGATAAGCATCTTATTGCTTCGTAATTACAATTATTACTTAACCTATTATAGGTATAGGTTAAGTAATAATTGTTAATTACGAAGCAATAAGATGCTTATCTTAACATACTAAGAAGGTTAGGTAAGGTCGGTGTTTTCTATGAAGTTTTTCAAGGTAAACTAATATGTTTAGTATGTCACATACGCACGTATTTAATAAGTCAATATTGACTGTAAGAAAGTGCGAGAACGGGTTGGCTACACATAAGGGGCATGCATAACTGGCCGACCCCTCAGTGTTCAACAGAGAACTTGGTAAACAATTCCAAAGAATACCTGATCAATTTTCAGCCCCGCTCCTGTGCCAGGTAAGTCCATCACGGGCTCACCATAGCCCGTGCTACTTGGAACTTTTAGTTCCCAGTAGCTGAAATTTAAACAACTTAAAAACAACGATACCTGATAAACCAGACTGCGAGCAGTCGCGTCCAACAGCCTGGTTGACCAGTCCAGCAACCAGAAGGCCTGGTCGGGGACCGGGCCACGGGGACGTTGAGCCCCGAAATCCTGGCAAGGTGTACCGAGGCTTGCCAGCCCGGGTAGGTCAGTCAAGGGTCCAAGGAGCGAGTCGTAAACATTCCTCTCTCACTTTCTCTGCTTCCTGTCTGTAGGAGGCCAAATACCTTCCTTGTAATACCTGCTTGCTTCTCCATCCTGTCGTACCCTGGCCACCAGTGTCGTACCCTGGCCACCCCTGTCGTACCCAGGCCACCCCTGTCGTACCCTGGCCACCCCTGTCGTACCCTGGCCACTAGTGTCGTACCCTGGCCACTAGTGTCGTACCCTGGCCACTAGTGTCGTACCCTGGCCACCAGTGTCGTACCCTGGCCACCAGTGTCGTACCCTGGCCACCAGTGTCGTACCCTGGCCACCCCTGTCGTACCCTGGCCACCAGTGTCGTACCCTGGCCACCCCTGTCGTACCCTGGTCACCCCTGTCGTACCCTGGTCACCCCTGTCGTACCCTGGCCACCAGTGTCGTACCCTGGCCACCAGTGTCGTACCCTGGCCACCAGTGTCATACCCTGGCCACCAGTGTCGTACCCTGGCCACCCCTGTCGTACCCTGGGCACCCCTGTCGTACCCTGGCCACCCCTGTCGTACCTTGGCCACTAGTGTCGTACCCTGGCCACTAGTGTCGTACCTTGGCCACCCCTGTCGTACCCTGGCCACCAGTGTCGTACCTTGGCCACTAGTGTCGTACCTTGGCCACCCCTGTCGTACCCTGGCCACCAGTGTCGTACCCTGGCCACCAGTGTCGTACCCTGGCCACCAGTGTCGTACCTTGGCCACCCCTGTCGTACCCTGGCCACTAGTGTCGTACCTTGGCCACTAGTGTCGTACCTTGGCCACCCCTGTCGTACCCTGGCCACCAGTGTCGTACCCTGGCCACCCCTGTCGTACCCTGGCCACCAGTGTCGTACCCTGGCCACCCCTGTCGTACCCTGGCCACCCCTGTCGTACCCTGGCCGCCCCTGTCGTACCCTGGCCACCCCTGTCGTACCCTGGCCGCCCCTGTCGTACCCTGGCCACCCCTGTCGTACCCTGGCCACCCCTGTCGTACCCTGGCCGCCCCTGTCGTACCCTGGCCGCCCCTGTCGTACCCTGGCCGCCCCTGTCGTACCCTGGCCACCCCTGTCGTACCCTGGCCGCCCCTGTCGTACCCTGGCCACCCCTGTCGTACCCTGGTCACCCCTGTCGTACCCTGGCCGCCCCTGTCGTACCCTGGCCACCCCTGTCGTACCCTGGCCACCCCTGTCGTACCCTGGCCACCCCTGTCGTACCCTGGCCACCCCTGTCGTACCCTGGCCACCCCTGTCGTACCCTGGCCACCCCTGTCGTACCCTGGCCACCCCTGTCGTACCCTGGCCACCCCTGTCGTACCTTGGCCCCCCGTGTCCTAAAATTATATACAAAAAGTATGAGGATCGTTAGATACGACATTCCCGCTCTAAATCCAGATCCTCGGTTATAAGTTTCATCTTCTCCAAGGGTCGAGATTCATCAAGCACTCACGTATCTCCTTGCGAAACCTGTACATCTTTCAAGACGTTGATCATGGCGGTTTTGTTTACACATCAATTTACGACCTTCGAAGTTTCCTAACCTAACGTTATTATTAATGTTATTAACGACATCGTAGTTTTTCCGAGCTCAAAGTGTTCAATACATGCCGGGAAGACTACGTAGCGACGAAGATTCAGGAACGATATACAGGTTTCGTAAGCCCAGATGTCGTAGCATCTTCTTCCTGAGGATATTCTCCAAACCTTCATATCAAATGCTCGTCACAGTGCCGGCCGGCCGGTAGAGCTTTCCTTTCAGCCTTATTGGTAGAATTGTGTTCGATTGTCGATTGAACAGTCGATTGTGTTCTTGCCCGAAACGCATTGCGTAATAGTGGCTTTAGGCATTGTATGTACTAGCTCTACCTATATATCAATCCATTAATGTAACATCACTTGTATGTATGTACCTTACCTGAATAAACATATTTATTTATTTATTTATAATTCTTGCGGGAGAACAAATCCAAAAGGGCCGTGACGAGAGTTCGAACCTACGTCTGAGAGGATCCCAGACGCGCCTTAATCCGTAGTAGGTCAAGTTCATTTCCCGGTTGCAGTTCTTATACCATGTCGTAGCTCAGTCGATTAAGGCAGCGTCTGGGATGCTCTCGGACGTAGATTCGAACCCTCATCACGGCTCGTGTTGAGTGGTTCATTTGATGCATCACGCTCTTGTGATTTCTGTGTGTAATTCTTGCGGGAGCTCCGGCCCACAGCACTATGCTGAAGATCTTGGCTACCAGTGGTACCAGTGCCTACATGGTACTAGTGCCTACAGGGGTACCAGTATACATGGTACCAGTGCCCACATGGTACCAGAGCCTACAGGGTACCAGTGTACATGGTACCAGTGCCTACAGGGTACCAGTGTACATGGTACCAGTGCCTACATGGTACCAGTGTACAAAGTACCATGGTACCCCAGGCACTCGTGGCAACATATTGCTTGGTCGTGCTGCAAAAATGCCAGCATCTTCCTGTATCACCTCATGTATGAAAACTGTACAACTGTTTGTT
Organism: Procambarus clarkii; assembly: GCF_040958095.1. NCBI lineage: Eukaryota > Metazoa > Arthropoda > Malacostraca > Decapoda > Cambaridae > Procambarus > Procambarus clarkii. The sequence goes on along the minus strand of NC_091216.1, from coordinate 24,042,432 downwards.
TCAGTCGCAAACTGAACCCAGGTCCCAGGATTATGCATCGCAGACGCTGATCACTGGGCCGTAAGACCCTAGGCCTGTATAAATGTATGCATATATCTCCATATACTTAGGGAGATGGAGATTATATATTATATACATTAGTGACATGTGCAGGTTAGGTAGGTACAGGTGGAGGAGCGTGGGGAAAGGGGGGTGGTGGGGGGAGCTTCCCCCCCCCACCGCCCCCCACGACACACTTGACATGCTAATCACACCAAAGAGCCCTAGTGGAGGGGGCGGCGGGGAGGCCTTGACCAGAGTGGAAGCCGACCACTCCCGCACGTAGCCCACCTCACCCCTGCCATATTTTACACACACACACACACACACACACACACACACACACACACACACACACACACACACAGTTGTGTGTTGTGTGATTGTGCCTATGGCACCTCTGCTCTTCCAACAATACACTTGATGGGCTACCCATCTACCTTGTGCTCAGGCCGCTGACCCACACCCTGTGGTCTCACACACACACACACACACACACACACACACACACACACACACACACACACACACACACACACAGTTGTGTGTGTGTGTGTGTGTGTGTGTGTGTGCGTGTGTGTGTGTGTGTGTGTGTGTGTGTGTGTGTGTGTGTGTGTGTGAGACCACAGGGTGTGGGTCAGCGGCCTGAGCACAAGGTAGATGGGTAGCCCATCAAGTGTATTGTTGGAAGAGCAGAGGTGCCATAGGCACAATCAGAGAAC